>NW_009970724.1:1974593-1976853 GCF_000747805.2 Chaetura pelagica
AGGGAAGGGGATGGGCAACATGAGCAGCTTGAAGCAAGTTAAAGAAACAAAACATACAAAAAATCATGAAACTTGGAGAACCCAAGAACAGAAAGAAACTGCAAAGGAAAGGGTCTGAAGCCCCAGGGTCTCCAGCTAGCACCTGGGCACTGCAGAGCCAAGGAGATCTTCGTGTCCTTGGGGAGGAAGAGGAGGAGGAGCAGGGGCTAGCTGGGCACCATCTCCACAAGGAGAATTAGAGCTTTTGCACTGTGGGGACTGAGTGGGTGTCTTCAGAGCATGGTTTGGTCCTGGAAGATAACTGCAAGTGAACGACAACACCTCAGCAACCGCTTGACAGGTCCGGCCGGGCTCAGGCGTGCACATGCGTGTCACCAGCACCAGCTGCTCAGGAGCCCCTGGCACGGTCACTCTCCCACCCCATTCCCAGATGCTCTCCAAGACCCTGAGTCCAGGATTGTCCTGGAGGTGTCCTCCAGTGTCCTCCTGGGAGAGGGCAGCTCAGTATCCTTGCCAGCACCACTCACCCTACCTTGGCATCTGACTCTGCACACAGACATGTCTGGGCCCCAGTGGGGTCACGTTGCCCCCCATCTCCTGCTGCCCGTGGGCTCAGCAGAAGGGGTTCACCCTGCTCAGGGCCAGCTGGCCACCCACTGGAGGGGACCCACTGGGTGGGTGGGAGCACAGTCCTCAGCACACAGCAAGCTGGACAGCTGCTTGCCTGAGCAAACCTCTTGTCCAAGCATTGGCACAGCTCAGGCTCTGTCCCCTCCCCTCTCCTCCTGCAGACATCTCTGCTGCTGCCAGGAGGCATTGCCACCCCCCACCATGCCCCCCGGGTGCCAAGCCAAGAGGGTTTCAGCATACACACATCCACACACCACTGGAAGAAGCAGGGAATTCATATCTGGGTAAGCCCAGCTCACTTGTCACTGACCCCAGTGCCACCTCAGCACAGTGGGATTTGCTCAGACCGTGGCGTGATGATGAAGCAGGGGTCCTCATGCCTCCTGCACCTCTCTAGAGAGCCTTGTACTGGGGGGAGGCATCACCCTACCCAGCACCCGGCTGTCAGCAAAAGACAAGACCCCTTGGGGACTGTAAACAGAGCTGCTGAAGGACCAGAGCCAATAGCTCCACAGTATGTTTGTTCCAGTCATGGGGCAAGTCACCAAGAGGCTGAGGGGAGCCATGGGGGGGCCTGTCCTAACCCCATTTGCTTTTTGTAGTGCAGGCAGCAAGCCAAAGAGAGGCCCCTGCCCTGCAGGAGGATGCCAGCATCCTCAGCATCACAGCAAGGGACTTGGTGGCCAGCACTGACTCTGAAAAGGTCTCTTCCCGTATTCACACACACATATCCTTCTGCTTGTGCTAGGGCTTAATTCCTGGCCACTATGAGCACCACTGGCCCCAGGAGGAGCCCCAGGATCTCCTTGGCAGCACAGCCTCCCTGACAAGCGGGACTGGAGCTCCAGCTCAACCCTTGCAGCACGCGATGCCCAGCCCTGCTGCAAAAGCAGGGCTGTCACAGCAGTCCAGATTCTTGCCTGGGGGTTTCCTGCTTCTACTGCCCTGCAGGGAAGGTACCCACCTTCCAGAGGTTGGGATGGATCCAAGAAACAGAGATGGCCCCATTAGCTTAGCTAGGAGTGAGAACAGCCATTCCTGGTAAGACGCCTCCAGACTCCATGCATGCAACAGCCTGACAACAGCCCCAGCGCACGGGAGGGTTAATCCCACGTACCTTGCTGGAAGAGGGTCAGCGTGACTGAGGTAACGAGCAAGAAGAGGGCCTTGATGGGAGGGAAGTGGGCAGGCTCATGGGCAAAGATGTGAACCAGCTGCAAGAGGGAGAGAAGGACTGAAGCTGCTGCTGGCCCTGCGTGCCCACAGCTTCCCGGGAGCAGCGGCCCCAGCCCCGAGCGTGGCTCCGTACCTGCCGGGTGAGGTCGATGGCAGAGGCCTGGGGGATGGTGCTGTACATCTGCCCCAGCATCTCGCACAGCTGGGGCACCATGGGGGCAAAATCATCCAGGAGGGTCTTCACGGACTTCTCAAAGATGGCACAGACAGACTGTGGGAGAAGAGGGACCGCATGAACAATGGGCACCTGGAGTCCTCTCCTGGAGGGCAGGGCTTGATGGACAGGTCCCAAGGGAGGGAAGAGATGACAATGGGGATGGGCAGTAGCCCCACAGATGGCTCAACCTGCTATGGTACTGGTGCCCTGCCCTGCAGCACAGGATGCTCCCAGAGA
>NW_009970724.1:1976947-1984087 GCF_000747805.2 Chaetura pelagica
TCTTTCCACTGCAGCAGGAAGGTTCCCCATGGGCTGGTGAGACACTGCACCTGGGCACTACTGAACTGAGCAAACCGGAAAAACAGCAGATGACACAGGTCCAGGTCTGAGCAGAGCTATATCCTTAGGTAACACAGGTCTGGGAAACACCCATATCCCTGCTCATGGCAGAGCCTCTCTCTCTGGAGAGAAGCAGAGCTGATGGGGGCATAGGACAGACAAGAATGGCTGGATGCTGCTGGGGACAGCAAGCAGAACTTGTCCAGACAACCCAGCAACACATCCCTCTTACAGGCATCACCCAGAGTCTGTCCTTTGCTGTCACCAGTTCAGGTCAGCAAGGACAGGCAGAGATGCAGGTAGGACACAGAAGCCTGGTTACCTCCACCACCTGGGCATCATTCAGCCACTTGCTGAGAACCTTCTGTATGAGCTGGAAGACTTGCTGCAGAACCACCACCACCTGTAAGGAACGAGAGGGGTTGAACAGAATTGGCCACCAAGGCACTGGGGAGGAGAGATTCAATGCTGAGCAGTGCCTGGACTCAGACTTTCAGGCGCAACCCTCCCCCACCCTCTGAAGCTGGGCAGCTTTCTTCCCTGCTGAAGAAGCTCAGCACAACTCACAGCTGGCAAGCAGTGCCTGGGCTGTCCTCCAGAGCAGCACTCAGCCAGGAGGGATCTTACAGGTCACCTCTGCTCACCTCAGGTGAGGTGGGATGAGCTGGAGGCCTTGTCTGAGCTGGAATGCACCAACACTACCCTCTTCATGCTACATGCTGCATTCCCCATAAAGCCCCTTCTCCTGGCACCAGCAGTGAATAGTGAGGCTTTGGCCAGGCTCTGACAAAGAACACTGAGCAACTGCTGTACTCACAGGGTTGGGTCCTTGCTGCACTGGCACCTTCTTGACCTCAGTGCTTTCATGGTCATCATCGTGGTGGCTGATGTCTAGAGTGGTGAACAAGTTGGAGAGCAGGCCCAGGATGTGGATGATGGCCAGCTTGTTGGAGGGATTGGGCTGCCAGGGAAAATAAAGCCAAAATGTGACACAGACCACACTGTGCAATCACAGTTGTACCTTTGGCATGCTGAGGAACCAGGCAAACTGTAGAGGCAAAGTGCCTGAGAGGTGGTCCCTGCACTGTCTTGAGCCCATGTTCAAGAGCACTGCTTCAATACAGCAGTCCCAGGACTACAGCCAGTGGGAGAAGCAGCTTCTGGATGGAGGTAGCATGAGGGCACTCACCGTTTCATCAGCCAGCTTTTCCAGCTGCTGGATGTAGGGGGTGATCAGAGAGTGCAGGTTCTTCAAGATCTCCTCCACTTGCAGCGCAGAGAGCAGGAAACCAAGAGCCTGCATCAGCCACATGCACTGGCTTGTCTGGGACAGAGAGGAGACAGAACAAGGCATGTCACAGCCCACCCTGCAGCCCTACCACACACTGGCCAGGACAGCTGCCAGGGGCCCAGCCAGCAGAGCCAGGATCCCAATGTGCTGCAGCTCCTGAGCTGCTCTATCAGGCTCACTCCAAGGGCAAAGGGGAGCAGCTCCCTACCAGCATGGCAGAACCCAAAGAACAGGTGCTTTGCCCCCAGCACACCTGGCCTCTTCCCAGCAATACACCAAGGAAAGGCTAGTTGGTGCCCAGAGGTCTCCATGCTGGCATCACTCATCCTACCTCAGCACACCACCCTTTCCAGAGCCCCTGTGGGGTGAAGTGTCCCACCCCATTCTCATCTCCTTCATTTTTCCTCTTGAAGAGATTCTTGCCATATTGGCATCCTTGGGCTTGGAGGGACTGGGAACTGGTGGAGTTAAGTTTCCCTGGGGACTTCCCTCTCTATGGGGACATACGCCCCCAGCGTGACCCCAGCCCATGTGCGGTGGGAGCCCAGCAGCACAGGGAGGGGCAGTCCACAAGTATTCCTGGCCCTGCACAGGATGCTGCAGCACAGAGGTCTCCTCCAGGGACAGCCCAGCTCACGATGGCACCCCTCGTATCTTCAGATGAGTGCAACTAATGGGGTAGGCAAAACCAGCCAGAGGTGTGAGCCAGCCCCTCTTACCTTGTGAATCTGCTTCATCAACACCTCCTGCCAAAAGGAATGGGAAAGAGAAAGAGGAGGGTGAGTGCTGCAGAAAGTCCCTTCCCTCCCAGGAGGCAGGATTGACACAGGAGTTCAACAACTGACACCAGTGTGGGCACACACAAGCAGCACATGGGTCCAAACAGCCACCCCACAATCCACAACAGGCAGGGGAACAAAATTCCTGTTTCCTTGTAAGCTCTCCCCCCAGTCATCTTCCTCAGCCACCCAGCAAGGGCAGCCCCTGCCTCAGGTGGGCTCTGCAGCAGGATGGCTAGAGAAGCCAACCTCAGTTGGGACCTCCTTACCCCACCAATGGTGTCCCCCTAGGCTCTAAGAGCAGAGGCTCATGCTCTCCACCAGCCCTTCTCTGTTCCTATGTACACCCCTGCACTCCTCCTAGTGCCTCAGGACTGAGTCCCCTCTGTCCCAAACCTTGAGAGCCAAGAAGGACCACAGGACAAACCTGCCTTGACTGCAGAACCAACCCAGTCTCTATGGAGAGGCTTGAAGACCAGGCTGCCCCTCAAGACACTCAGCAGTGGCACCAGTTGCCTGGTGGGTGCAGGACTGGGAGGAAGCCCTTCCTAACAAGGCAAACCAACCCTAGGGAAAGGGTGGATGCCCATGTGCAAACCCTCTTGGCACTCACATCTGCCACTGCCTGTCTTTTCTGCACTCACAGAAGGACACCTGGGGTCTACTGGCCTACGAGCAGGGTGGACACCCCACACCAGGCAAGATGCCCTGAGCTGCTGCTTTGCATCCCCCCTTCCCTGATTCATGCAGATGAAGGGGCTTGCACAGAGCATATCCCAGCTCACCACCACAGCCCCATCTGCATCCAGCCCCTACCTGTGACACAGCAACAATGTTGGCAGCGTAGGGCGGCAGGTCGTACTTGCACTCCCGGCAGATCTTCTTCAGGGTGGAGACGCTGGAGATGGAGAGCTCAGGGTTGCCCAAGGCCTGGAGCACCAGTGGCAGCACGTTGTTAATCATGACGGGGTGATCAGCCAGCCACTCCGACAGGGCCCCTGCACACACAGATGGGATCAGACTGCAGGGCTGCACCGCTGGCTCTTGCTCCCTGCATCCTGGGATACTCAGCTTTGCTTTTTGCTGCTCTTATTGCTGGGCAGGAGCAGACCCAGAGGAGCTTTCCCTCCCTAGCCCAGCCTGCATGCACGCAAAGTCCTCACCGATGGTGAACATGACGGTGTCTGCCAGCTGCACGTTGCTGATGCTGATCCGGGGAATGAGGCCGATCAGCCCCGGCACCACATCGGAGTAGTTCACATCGATGGTCTCGGCGATGGACTGGAAGCCATAGAGCAAGGCCTCTGTGTGCTGCCAGGATGGGAGAGGCACTGTCAGAGCCATGCACTGACTCTCGATGCCAACCCCTGCCCCAGACACTAGCTCAGGATCCCCTGGGCAATGGCCAAGGAGGCAGGTCCCTGGGCAGCACGAAGGACAGTGAGGCAGAAGACCTGCTCCTCCTCCCAGAACATCCCAGAAAGCCCATCCATGTGCTGGCAAGGTGGTCATGCTCCTCTATCATGTCCCTTCGCTTTCAACACCCTGTGGCTGGGATAGGTCCCCAAGGGGCTGGCAGCCATCAGCCTGGTGCCTGGGTCCCCTTGCTCACCTGCCACGTGGATGGCTGCTCCGTGTTGGTCAGGAGGCGTCCCAGTTTGTCATAGAGGCTGCTCAGGAGCTCAGCACCCAGCATCTCATACACGTACATCAGTGTGTCAGAGATGTCCACCCTGCAGAGAACATAGAGGGTCTTCAAATGCTGTCCCCATGCCCTACAGTGAATTCCTTGTAGAAACAGACACGTCAATTCCCCTCCTGCTGCCAGGCAGGACGCAGGCACTGCTTGCACAAGGACCCTGCCCCAGCCCAGTGTAGAGTGTTCCCAGGGCAAGAAGTGCCATGCCTAAACACCAGCTCATTTCCATATCACCACCACAGCCAAAACAGCTCTTGGTGGAAGGAATCTCCCCAGTGCCCCTCCTTGGATGTCCCTATGGTGCCAAGGCTCCAGGGAGGTGGGATACTGCCTGCATTCTCACCTGCCTGACAAGCAAACCCAAATCTCCCAGCTGTACCTGTATATCCGAAACTGCTCTTTCTCATCCGAAGACCAGAAGCCATACTCCTCATCGGAGGGGAACTGGGCTTTGTGCAGCAGCACATCCACCAGCTGAAAGTAGACAGGCCTGTAGACCTGCTGGTACACTGCCTGCTTGTCTGGCTCGAAGGAGAGGATATCATCCTGGTGGCAGGAGGAGAAATACATCAGGTGTTGCAGTGGAAAGAAAATGAAGCCAGCATGCCTGCTGCATGGGGGGCTCAGTAGCAGCTCCCAGGGCTGGAACCAGTCTCAGAGGCTGCCACCTGATGTTCCAAGAGTTCACCTGATGCCAAGCCCTCCTGCAGTGGCACCATAATCTGGAGCCAAGAAGCCAGAAGCCCCAGCAGCCAGAGGGACCCTTGACCATTTGTGGACAGCTTGGTTACAATGGGGTGGCACAGCCCTGCCATGTCCTAGCCTCGGAACAGGCTAGGATGGATGCCTGGGGAGCACACAGCACTCTCCTGCCTGCACCCATGTCCTCAGACCCACCCAGAGAAGCAGGTTAAAACTGGTGGGAGCCTCAGCCCGGCCCTGTGCAGCAGACGAGCTGCCAGCACAGTGCCAACATCAGCCCCCTCCCTGCCCACGCTCAGCCACACCGCATCAGATTGCGGAGGAATGGAGCTGGGGGGATGAACAGGGGCTAAAAATAGAGCACAGCATGGCAGGGCTGCTCTTTTGGCACAGGGAATGTTCAAACGGGGAGAGGGACCCACACCGAGCAGCATTAGCAGCTCCCATCCCCCTCTTTCCTCCTCCAAGAGACCCAAACCACCAGCCCGGCAGCAGGGTCTAGCCTGCAACAAGCCAGCACATGCTCTCCTCCCTGCCTGTAGCCAGTGTGGCCACATAGTAAGGAGCTAAACAGCCAGGTCTGCTGCTGGAAAAGAACAGTTAGCATGAAGTTTTAATTAGTTATGTTAACAAGGCCCTTAAAGCCTATCTCAGACTTCCAAGGAAGACTGGGGAGGAAAAAGCAAGCTGCAAGGCCAGCATTTCTGAGTTATGTGCCCTGTGGTGGCTGCCAGCACAGGGCAAGGAGCAAGGTCACAGTAAATCCCTACCAAGCAAATGCAGGCAGGCCAGATCCCAGTCACTCTGCACTAGTTGCCCCAGCCCTGCCTGGAGTGCAGGATTTGGGCAGGCTGCCCCATGATGGCCACTGACCTGCAGCGTGTACCAGAAGGTGAGCGTCAAGGAGCTGGTGGTTTCGTTGACGGGATAGTGTCCAGGGATGCCAGTGCAGAACATGATCATGTTGACCAGGGCCAGAAAGCTCTGCCAGTGCTCCACCTGGTCCAGGAGGGCCCTGGGAAGCAGAGAGCACAGTCAGGGTGGTACCACCACTGAGAACTTGGTTCCTCTGCCATGACACACACCACAGGCTGCAGGACAGGCCCTCAACAAAGCAGTATGTGGGAAGAGAAGGCTGCTCCAAGCTCATCCCCTCTCCTGGGGACTGTCCCAGCACTCACCGGGAGTGGTTCTCCCCCAGGGCCACAGCAATGCGACAGATCCCATGCGATGTCTCCATGTCCCCGCTCTGGACCGCCTGGCGCAGCTGCTCTTGGAGCCCCAGCACGGGGGGGATGAGCTTCAGGAGGGTGTTCACGTACCTGCAACCACAGCTTGAATTGGTGCTGGGAACTGACTCACCCGCACTGGCTGCCATGGCATCCTTTCCTCCTGATGCTCTCCCAGGGCTCCCACCCAGCTTTCCCTGCTGGAAGGCTGTTCTGTGCAACAGGACACATCCAGGAGCCTTTACCAGTTACAGGGTAAAGCTGTGGCATCAGGTTGAAGGCAGAAGCCCGGAGCACTCCCATAGCTAAGCCTCTGCAAGCAATGAGAAGGGCTGAGCCAGTGGCCATCAGCTCTGTGCAAGTCCCACCAGAGTGTGGGACTGACCCCTCTGACTGGGATGAAGGGGGCAGCCACCCCTGGCAACTCCTACCCAGGGAGGATGCTGGCCCCACTGCATGTCCCCTTAGCCCCTGGGCTGCCGCAGCCCTGCGTGGACCAGCTCTCCCACATCACATCATGCACATCAGCCTCCCCTCTGCGCTGCTGCCTCTAAGTGATGGTAACCAAGGCAACAAGAAGGAGGCAGCCAAGGTGAAACGCAGCCCAGGGCCCCCGGAGAGAGGCCGTGCTGGAGGCTGATGAACAGCCTGCCATTTCCCTGCCTGCCGAGGCGTGTTATCAGGAGCTGCAGCTATTCCACACGCTCCCTGCCTGTCCCGCCGCAGGCAGATGCGGGGCCAAGGATGCTTGGAATGAGAGGCACACATGATGCCAGTTCTCTTGTGCAGACCATGGGGAAGTGAAGCAAGCGCTGACACTGGAACAGCTGCACACCCACCCTGGTGTGGCATGGCTGCCCAGTGCATTAGCAGCTGACATATTGGCTGACATAGGAAGGAAAAAAGCCATCAGTGCCACCAGCTCAGGGAGAGAGCCATGCTAGTGGTAGCAGCTTCTAGGTCCAGGTCAGTGGGAAGAGGGTGTCTTGGCCTCAGCATCCCCTCTGTGTGCTGCCAGGAGTCACCCCACCTCACCCCTTTACCTCAGAGGAAATCCCATGGTGAAGGGGACAGGTACTTCTCTGTAAACCATTTTCAAGTCTCTGATGCCCCACCTGGACACCTGCAATCCCATCAACTCCACCACTACAGCAACACCCTGCTGCCTTCAAAGAAGTGGCTCAGTGTCTGAAGTCCATGTTCCATAACTCCCACCCGAAGCACACATCACGTGGAGGTCCCTGTCCCCACTCCAACACTACCAGCCAGGCTGCAGGAGGGTGGCCAAGTGCTGCGTGCCAGCCCTCCCTCTGCAGCACGTGTCGCCAAGCTCTCTGACCTGCTTAGCCAGGGGATAATCCTCAAACGAGACGGAAAATC
>NW_009970724.1:1984172-1992116 GCF_000747805.2 Chaetura pelagica
GTGAGCACAGAGCCAAGCCTCCGAGGCTTCTTGCTGGGAATGCCGTATCCTAACAGAGGAGTGGTGTCCAGACTCCAGCAAGACCTGGGATACCCTCTCTCCTGGGGGCAACGGGGTCCCACTCCCCTGACAGGTACAGAGATCAAATGCTTTGCATCTACAAATCTCTGCTGTATCACCTCTAGCAATGCCTCGGAGGCAGGAGGCCACCCGCTGCTGCTCACAGACGGGGAAATGGAAGCTGCCAGTACAAGCAACTTACCCTAAGGGTGACCCTTGCCCATGGGGTCCCACCTGCCCGTCTCCACCTTGACGTGGGTGGCAGCCAGCTGCTCCTGGAGTGTGGAGATGCAGGATGAAGGATGCCATGCAAGGTGGTGTTCCCCTAGGAAGGGGACCCACAGGCTACCTAACCCCCAGCCACAGAAGCCAAGCCCACTGAGCCTTCTGCTGGCTATAGAAGCACATCTGCATGATTGCCTCTGCAACAATGTCAATGAAGCCAGCTGGGAGGGGGCAAGGTGGAAAGACACAGGGTCCATAACTCAAGGGAACCCGTGGAAAAGCTGGAGATCCTGAGACTAACCCTCTCACAGACCAATACTCTGCAAAGCTCTGGAGAGGACCACGTCAGCAGCCCAGTGCTTGAGGATGCTCTGAGCCTATGGCCAAGGGCAGCAGGGAGCCAGGCCCCTGTGGAAACAAAGGCAAGAGACCATGGAGAAAGAGTGCAGCTAAAATGCAGCAGGGATCTCCCAAACTGTTGAGAAAAGAGACAGAAAGGTCAGGAGACTCCCTGGGGGCTTTGAGAAGAACTGGATCTACTGTGGCTGAACAACAAAGCCAGAGGGGTGGGACAGCTGACATCAGGGGAAGCAGAAGGAGGGATGCAGGATGGAGGAAATAAAGAACAAAGGGGAAGAGAGTTCACTGGAGCTGGGAAGTGATGGCTCTGTGAGCTACCCTGCTCCTGAAGCTGTCCCAGATCTCAGTGAGCACTGTCCTGCTCCTCCCCGAAGCAGCTGACACCACACGCTGCCTGGCAGGGCAGCCCTGTGACAATGCCACCGCTGTCCCTGCATCCTGGGAGCAGCGGCTGCACCAGGCTCACACAGACTGGGCAGCTTCTCAGGCTGGCTGCCCGCCCCATCCTGGCCACTGCCCACATGCCTATGGACAGGAAGGGTGCTCTGCTGTGGCTGATCATGTCCCCAAGCAGAAGAATGAAGAGCAAGTGCTGGTGATGCTGCATGGGAGCCACCAGTGTGGCAGGACTTAACAGGGGTAGAAACTGCATGGCAAGGTCAGCAAAGGAGCAAGAGGAAACTCTACTGCCAGGCTTGCTTCTCTCTGAAACTCACACTGAAAATTCAACAGAAAGCTTGGGCTTTTAATGCAAATGAAGACCAGTGTTACAGGGCCAGGATTCCCAGGTGGGGAATCAGAGCCAACAAACTTCTGAGACTCGGAGTAAATGGAAAGAAAGATGCTAGTAAGTCCAGCATTTCAGAACTGCAAGTCACCTCTCGCCTTCTCATTTGCTGTACCAATCCTGCTAAAAGGGTTTGAGTTGGCACACAGCCTTCAACAGCTACAAGGAAAAGCTGCTTGTGGCCATCTTCTGAATGCTAGCAAATGAGACAATCACTCCCCGTGTCCAGCAACACATCAAAACCCTGATGGGTCACTCAGTGCACCAGGACTTGCAGCTCTCAGATGCAACCCCCCAGCCATGCTGACTGCCCCTGCCCTGAAGGCCATGGGAGGAGCAGGGCTCACAACTGCAGCAGCAGCAGCATCTGCACCACTGCAGAGGATCGTAGCCTGCACAACACGCAGCGATGCACAGGGATGCACTGCACGGCAGTAGCAGCTCAGACCTGCCTTCAAGGAAACGCTCCTCTCCAGTGGAAGGTTGCTAAGCAGCCAGGAGGGGATGTGGCCACAGGAAGCGAAGGAGATGTACTTTCCCTTCTGAGGGCATCAGTCCAGAGAGCTGACAGCAGCTTAGACAACACAGCCAACCAGATGAGCTCAGAGCCCCACAGGATGTCCCCAGCAGGACCTGCCCCAGCCCTGGGTCCCAGCTCAGCTGCACCAGGGGCAGCCATGGACAGAAACAAAGGATGAGTGCTTGGCTGGCGTAAGTGGCTGGAGCCAGGAGGAAAGCAAAGACTGACAGGTCTGGTTTTATTACCTCTGCATCAAACCATCTCCTTGGCTGGATCAGCAGAACAAGGCAGAGGAGGGTCTCTGAACTCGCCTTGCCAGAGCCAAGCAGCTGCTCCTTTGTTGGGCACTGCAGGGTCTGACACAAGGAACCAGAAGGGAGCATCTTCCTCGGTTTCAGAGGAGGGTGGAGATGGGCTGCAGCTGCCCAAGACTACATGATCCCCACAAGTCAAGCACGGTGCAAAGCCTTCTAGGACCAAGTGAAACCAGGAGCCCCAGGCTATTTTTAACATCTCCCCCTTCCAAACCCTGTCATCATCATCTCCAGGCCCAACGGTAGCTAGAAAAAAGCCTGAGGTTTTCCCTCCCCACCCTATTCCCCCACTGATGCCCAGGAGCACCAGCTCCCAGCACACAGGAGAGGCTGCCCTTACCTTTGGGCATCAGGCTGGGAAATGGCATTGACAACAGCCTCCACCGCTGTGTCAAAGAGCTCCGGGTCCTGTAGGGAGGTGAACGCTGCCTGGATCAGGTTCTCACAGTCCATCAGTGGGATCTCCAGCTGCACCCAACTGGAGAAACACTTCAACACCTTCTGCTTGATGAAACCCGGGGAGTCCTGCTGCTGCAGCAGCTGCTCCAGCAAAGGGAAGACAGAGCCACACTCCTGCGCCAGGACGCTGCGCACCTGGCCCTTGCGGTACTGCGGGAGGCGGCTGGTCTGGAACTCCTCGGGCAGCACCGTCAGCAGCTCCAGCAGTGCCAGGCACCGCGCCCGCCCGTCCACGTTGGAGTCCTCTGCCTGGAACATGCGCACCATGTCTGCCACGGCGCAGGGCCAAGCCTCTGGCATCATGCTGAGGGCCAGGGAGGCCAGAGCCACGCACAGACGGGTCAGCACGATCTTGGAGCCGCTGGCGAAGCGGGTGATGTGGGTGAAGAGCTGTGACTTGAGGGTCTCGTACTGGTCGGCCGGGATGTCATTCCAGTAACGGGAGATTTTAATGTGGAGAGCGCTGGCACCAAAGTACTGGATCTCGGGCACCTTGTCCATGTTGAGAAGCAGCCAGCTGAAATGCCAGGCCTGGGGAGAGACCTGAGCCTGCATCAGCCATTTCTGAGCCAAGTTCTTGTTCTCGATGTTTGGGTCGTAATACAACTGATGGAGAGCCTGGAAGAGAGAGGGAAGCATCCTAGAGCAGCTGAGGAGCACAGCCACAGCCAGTCCCACCAGGGGAAGGCTCACTGGGAAGGCTCAGCAAGAATACTCACCGTCATGGAGCCCAGTGCCCAGTTTGCCCACCAGTCCTGCAAAGCCAGCCCTCCTCCCCATGTCAGCCTGCCTTAGCTGGGCTCCTTGGGCTCTCAGTGAAGCAAGAGCAATCCAGCAGCAGGTGAGGACCTGAAAAGCATTCTTCCCCTCCCCTCCAAGCACGCTTGAAATTTCTTTTCCATAGTCATCTCCCATCATTGCTTTCACTCATGCTGAACCCACCTGCTTCCCTGCTGATGTACCATCACAGGGGTGGGCACAGGACCCCTCTGTAGCACAACGGCTGTATGGGACACAGCCAACTAGCGCTCCTGCCTTCCACCTGCATTTGCTCTCAGAAAGGTGCTGTGGATGCACCAGCTCTCAGAAAGCACATGTAGCCCAATGCTTGCATCTGAGAGTCCAGGGAATGCAAGAGCTGTTGCAGGTATCTCCGTCAGGTCCTACAGAATCACCAAACTCAGAGATTAAATCCTCCACAGAGCTCCTCTGAAGTATTCCCAAACCCATCCATTTACAGCCGGGCAAGGAGAGCTGGCATCTAACCCTGCCTCTGCCATCACTTCCCAGGACAGTCTGCTCATTCTGTCTCCACATATGGAGAAGAAGAACATCACTTACCTGCTTCAACAGCTTTGGGAGATCTAGTTGCTGCTTTGCAGAGCTCAGATCCACATGAACAGCCTCACACAGGCTGCAAGGCTTTATTTGCAGAGGAATATTATATAGATCTTAAGGGCAACATTAATCAGTTACCTATTCTGAGTGGGTGCAATTGTTAACCAGTAATGTTCTCACACATGGAGGGGGACAGAACCACCCTCTGCCTGAGCTCCATCTTCCAGTAGTGAGGTTTTCTGGCTGGCACAGTGCAGTTCACTTCGAACTGCTGACTGCATACACCAGGAGTAAGGAAAAGCAATGGCTTTTGTCAAGCTACCAGGCACCCATCATACCCCATCACCAAATCGGACGATGATTCCAGCAGGTGCAGAGGAGCTTTTGTGTCCACATCCTGGCTCCAGGTCTCAAATAACCTTTTCCTCCTCCCTGAAAAGCTATAGGAAATTCTTGTGTGGCTCTTGTACACAGGAGAGGATTTAAACCCTATTTTTAAGCAGGCAGAGCTGACAGCCTGGGGCACAGGAACAAGTGTCCTAAGCAAGCACTTGTGCCTCCCGCTGCTTCCCAGCACAAGACCAAAAAGCAGGACAAAATGGCAGGAACCTTGAAGAGATGGCATTGCCCAGGTCATAATTTTGAAATGCCTCTGTTCAAGACTTTGTGGCAGGAGGAAATGAGGATAACCTCTTTGTGAGAAAGAAAGAGGTTAGGAGACAGAGTCAGCCAGCACAGGCTGCAGAGGGACAGGCGGCTGTCCCAGTAAAAGATGTATCCTGACACAGAAAAGGTTAACCCTAGATAAGCAGAACACAGGGACAGTGAAATCTGTCCTGACAGAGTGGCCAAGGGGAGCCCATGAGTTAGCAGCAGCTACCTGAAACCTTGCTCTCTTGGTTCTCTTGGACTCTTGCCTGAAGCAACGCTCATGTGCTGGGACCGAGCTAAGCACTGTCTTCCCCTCCCATAGATGTAACAATTTCTCTCACTATCGAGCAGTAACTGCAGATGTGATAAAATCTCAGCCACTCCTGGGGGTAGGAACCTGGCTCCTACCCCTGCTCTTTTGCTGAAGACTGAGTCATCCTGCAGCAGTGCTGGAGCTGGAGCTCCCAACTATCTCTGCCATTACCAGCTCAATCTCTTATTTGCCCTCATCAGAGCTTGCTGCTTGCTTGCTTTCTAAAACCAATCTCACTTGAGATTCCAAGAGTCAGTGACACTCTTCCCTTTCCCCACTTGCTGGGCACCCCAACAAGGTGCAAAGGCTGGCAGCACTTCTCTCCACCTGCTCCCTAGTCCAGCACCCATCCCCACCTCCTCCCAGCCTCTCTGTTCATACTCGCACACATTTCCTAATGAATCAATTTCCTCTGTTTTGAACATCTTTCCTTTAAAAAAACATGGGGAAAAAAAAATAAAATCCCTATGCATCACATATTAGGAAGCACAAGCTGTACATGTGCCTCAGGAGCCATAACCTCTAATCCAGTATGAGGTTTGTAAAGCACGAACTGCACCACGGGTGGAAGACAGACCTGGCCTTCAGCACTGGGTTCCAACCCACAGGTGCTCAACTCCACCTCAGGGCCTCAGGGCTGCTGCTCAGCAGTGTGACGGGGCAGCCGTGCAGGGAGAGCAGCACTGTGCACCTCTGGGCACACCAGAGTGCCTTGTGTGTGGGGTGAGCCTGACACAGAGCCAGGGTGATGGGGAACACTGCAGGGCTGCAGAGCAGGGGCTGGGGTACACAGCCTGCCCCTGGGAAGCAGATGAGGGCTAAGCCTCCCACCTGGCCAAGGCTGCTGGTGCTACTGATTCAGGACTGAGCCAGGCACTGTGCCCGGGCAAACAGAACCTGGTGCTTTCATGGGACCACTGGACTGAAGAAAGAGGACTGAGCGACCAAGCAGAGCCCAGCATGAGGCTGAGGCACGAACATCTTGCGTGCAGCCCCTCTGTGAGCATCCTGCGTGCAGCTTCAGCAGCAGAGACTCTGGCACTGGCTAAGGCAAAAAACTGGTTGCAGCACCATAACAATGGCAAAAAGGGAGCGTTAGCACAGATGCTCCCCTCAATGCTCATGCTGGGGAGATGTCGCTACCACTGCATTAGAGGAATCAGAGCAATCAGGTTGCAAGACACCTCCTGCAAGGGTCAGCTTTCCAGCCATGCTGTCCACCCCAGCACCTCACCTGCACCCCTCATGCTCTGTCCACCCTGCAGTGGTACCCACTGCCACCAGTGAGGTCTTGGGAGAGGCATCCATCACCTATCAACACCATCCCAGAGCCCTGCTTCTCCACAGAGAGCCTCAGGGGAGGTTTCCAGTGGAGACTCCTGGGGACGCACACTGGAGAATCCACCCTTCAGCACCTTGGGGAGAGAGGGTGAGTAACAAGATGCCAAAGTCTACCAACTAGACTAACTTATTGAGAGGATGGAAACAAAGCTGATGCTGAAGAGCCCAGCTGCAAGCTGTCGGATAGCAGAAGAATATTCTGGATAAAAACGGCTGCTGGCTTTCTCACCCCCCTCCTCCGAGCACCTTGCACAGGAGGGGACCAGCAGTGGTGACTCCTGGCTGGAGCACAGATGTTCCTGCCTGTGTGCAGGACGCCAGGTAGAGAGGTGAGGCAGGATGTGCCCTGGGACTGCCAACAGTGCACCCATCAGGTGCTCTAACTGACACAGGAGAGCTTTCCAGAGGATCTCTGGAAAGAATGGGCATCAATACTAGAATCATCTCAGCCCAGCTCAAAGCAGCACATGAAAATAAATTAGACTCTTTTGAGTGTGGGGCAGGAGGCTTCAAGGCACTGTGCCCTGCAGAAGGGTACCAGAACACTCAGCACAGTCCTCCCCTGCAAGGCATGGCACCATCCTCATCCCAGAGGCACTGGCTGCTTTTGGACTTAGACAGCCAGCACTCTCAGGCCCATCAGGAAGCACAGGAGATGATATGGGGAACTCATTAGCACCAGGAGGGAGAAGGAGAAGGCATGAAATTGGGCAGTGACATCTAACAGGGAGGCTGAGTATTCTGATTTGAATGGGGGCTGCCACCAGACCTGCCTCCTCCGCAATTAGACCTGTAATGTGAGAGCTGGTAAACAGCCCAGCTGACAGCACTGCCCTTTGGCCAGGGAAGGAGCATTCTCCAACATCAGCTCTGCTTAGCTGAAAATAATTCAAGCTTGTTGTGATGGCTCTTCCCTGCCCTAAAAAGCTATGGTCAAAGTCTCCATTAGGCTCTAGATACTTGAGTGGTATCAAATGCTCTGGAGAGCCAAAAGTAAGTTGCCTCGGGGCAAGGGAGCTTGCCCAAAAGGCACAGGTCAGAGGTTCAATGCTGGTTACTTTGGACAGTCTAAGGGGAATGAGTCCAGGGAGAGTTATTGACAAGCAAAGGCACCTGATCTTAGCTCACAGTCTGGTATCATGAGGGAAAAGGAGCTGCTACAAGCCCAGCATCTCTCAGCCCTCACCCCTCAGAGATTCTGCAGGGAGCCCAGAGCTTGCAGGCTGCCTCCCTGACTGCACCACATAAATCCATTAACACAGGGTCCCCAGGGCAGGGGTGCTGTGTCCGTGCTGTTTGTGGGGTGATAAAAGGAGTTCCAGATGTGCAGCTCCAGCTCCACAGAGGAGGATCATGCTGCCTGCATTTCTGGGGGGATCCACAGGGAGACATCCCCTTCAGAGGCCAGTCTGCTGGAGCTAAAGGAGGTAACAGCAGTTACACCTCTGAGGTCTGCAACCCCAGTAGGGAAAACAGCAAGCTGCAGAACATGTTCCTCTTCTGCTCCTTGCTCCGTGCTCACAGCCTCAGCACTCCAGGCCTGCGACAACACAGCCATGACCACGGCTCTGCCGAG
>NW_009970724.1:1992213-1996494 GCF_000747805.2 Chaetura pelagica
GGGCAGGCAGCCACAGCCCCGGGAAGGCAGCAGCCTGCTGAAGCACTGAGCACAGCAAATGGATGCGAAATCAAGCCGTGCGTGTGCTGCCAGGCGTGCTGCTCCTGCTCATGGCACCCACGCTTTGCCAGCAGTCCCAAAGAACTGGGTTTTTTCCCCCACTCCTAATAAGAGGGGCTGCCACTACACAGCCCTCTTGGAGCCCAGCTTCCCACATCAAGTCCCTGGCTGTCTGGAAGAGGCTGCAGCACAGACATGGCTCGGCAGCCTCGGCATCCCTCCTGCTGCTTTGCTGCCAGCAGCCCTTTGCAGAGAACAGCACAGTCCTCAGAAGGGATGGGGTCTGTAGGAGACACATACTCTCAGCAGTGGTGGCTGGGAGCCTGCACAAGTACAGGGTGAACAGAACCAGAGAGGAACCCTGGGATCACAGAATCCAAGATGACTTGCAAGGGTGGTCCAAACACGTCTGTCCACCATCTCACATTTCTGCCCATCACTTCGGTGAACAACTCTGCAAGTATTTTGAAAGGAATCCCCTGGCACCTCCATAAGACATGGGAGCTGACATGAGGCTCCAGTGATGGCCCTTGTAGGGCAAAACCAAGTCCTGGCAAACACAAGGTGCTGCCCTTTCATCCCATCACCATCATGCCACAGGAAGGAGGGTGTTCATCCAAGGTTGGCTCTGGGTGGAATCTGCTTTTGCAGTGAAGATCTGCTTAAATGCTAAACAAGGTGACTCCTTGCTTCCCACAATTTTGAACGAAGCTCCCTTCTGGAGGCCACAAACTTACCATCATCCCCAGCACAGCTGCCACATCTCATGTAAGTGAGCTGCCTTTAAGGAAGAAGTGGCCAAGCCACTGCCAGCGATGCACCAGACAGGAGATGCCATTCCCCCATCCTGACATATCCATAATTCTCTTCATCAGGTTTCAGAAGACAGGCAATAACCTTTATCTGAAGAAAGCAGATGCACTTGGGTTTCTCCTCCCCATCTTCCTGGGTGGAAGGCAGCCCAGGCAGCTGCCACATCCCTGAGGCTCAGCATCTCTGAGGAGCAGTGATCAAAGCCACCCCTCTCCCATCACAGTAGGCTCCGGATGTCAGCTCCATAACACCCCGCCTACCCATCCTGCCAGAGAGACTCTGTGCATTCATCAGGCATCTCCAGAGAGGCACACAGCAATCTGGAAGGCCCCGAGATGCCAGACCACTAATGTGCTAGGGAACAGACGTCAGTGAATATTACAAACACCCCAGAGGATGAGAGGCAGGCCAAGGGAGGAAAGACCTGGAAAGAATCAGACAAAAAAAAGAGGGCAAGAGCAGGCACTTGGGAAATTCATGGAGGAATGGCATTGCCTTCCTTCTTATATCAAAAAGGGGGATACTGCTGGGGAAAATTCAACAGCACTGAAAACAGGTGAAGAGGGTATCACATTCCTCTTCTCCTGTCCAACACCACAGTGCTAGGTGCTGCCACCCCTAACCTGGGAGAAACCAAAAATGCAAGGCACGAGTCCTGCTAGTGCACTGCTCCTCCAAGACAGACACAGCCAGAGCAGGAACCAAACATCTGCAATCCATCTTCACCAGAGCAGGGTTCCCACTGCAATAGGAGGGTGACTTCCCCAGGGCAGCATTGCCCCACCACCAGGCTGTCGCTCATGCCAAGGACAGTCCCTGGTCATGCAAAAGCCCATGCAGGTCATGAATGAGATGGCACTGTTTAGGTACCAGCATCCTCACAACCAGAAGCCCTCAGGTTGCCCAGACTTCCCTCCAAGCCCTCCAACTGCAGCAGCAGAGCCCAGCTCAGCAGCAGGTGCAGGAGGAGCAGAGCCAGCCCAGAGCTGCCAGCCGCTCAGCAGGTCCACACAGCACGGCCATGCCAGCCTGCTCTAGCTGTGCTGAAGCCAGAGCAGCATCTAGGTCAGGCTCGGAAGAAAACAAAGAGCAGCCAAGCAGCCCTCGGTCGAGACTGGGGGACACTGACACAATAACTGTACAGCAACAACACAGTAACTGTACCACAACAGCTCAGCCCCAGTGTGGCCCTGCTCCTTCCCTGTGTCATAGGAGAGCTCCCTATGGAAAAATGGGGGGGAAAAAATACAGGGAACAACTTTCAGATGGCTCCTGAAGTGCAGCACCTGACACTTCCTCAGGAAGAGAAGCAGCTGCCTGCCTGCTGCCCTTGGGCTTTCAGACCTGCCTGCTTGGGCCCAGCCTACAGCATCCACACCCTCCCACTTCCCTGCAACCACTGCTCACAGCTGGAGGAATCTAACTAGATCTCTCTGGCACCGGAATGATGCTCTTCAGCTACATGGGCACCAACCCACAGCCCTGCAAAATTGCAGGAGTGTTTGTCCAGCTCATCACATAATAAACAACCGTGGGGTACAGAAGAGTCTTTCAGGGACAGAAATCCTTGCCATGAAAACCACCAGAAGAGAGTGATGGGCACAGTCTCACCAGAGACTTCTCTGGCTACAACTGCCACATGTAATGACTTCCACAGCAGGTGACCTGCAGAGACTTCGATCTTAAGAGATAACCAGCTCTTTATGCTGTTACTAACCCCAGAATTAACTGATTCAGAGTGGAGTCAAACCCCTACTTCAATCAGTATTCAATGTTATGAATAGAGCCACATAGAAAACCTGGCAGGCAGAAGAGCTCAGGCCAATAGAAGCATCACTTATCTGCCAGCATCACCTCTGACAAAGCAGCTCTACCCACCTGCCTCCCACCAGCCCAGCCCCCAGCAAAGCACACCTTTCCTTCACTTTGTACCAGGAACATCCCACAGGCTTCCCTGGAAAAGACAGACACAGGAGGACTCCAAGCTGCTGAATCTCCAAGTGTTTTCTGATCCCACCCACATTTCTTCCCCTAGGCAGGGACCACGCTGCTTGCCTCCAGCCAGCAGCTCAGAGCCCCACGGCAGTCCACAGCTGCACCTTCAGAGGACACCACTGAGATGGCAAAGCCTGCGGAGACCTGGAGAAGCCAGGCAGGCTGGGGGAGGGGAGCCGAAGCATCCTAGAGGGCATCTTTGCCTCCTCCCAGGCAGCAGGAGACGAAATCCGGAGCAGCGCAGCGAGGGCAGAGCTGCCTCTCAGCACAGCCCCACCTCGCCCCGGCAGCGCCGGGCGCCCACCGCCCTGGCACTGCACACCCTTCCCGGGCAAGTGTGCACTTCATTGTTGGTGCAAACAAAGGAGCGGTTTGTGTCTGTCAAAGAGAAAGGAAGTCGGAGGCAAAATCATCCAGCAGCCCTGGATATATGCACATTAAGCTGCAGAAGGCTGCATCTATGTAGCATTTTTCACACATCAGTTAATCCCCCTGGCCCTGCTCTGTCTCCATCTTCCTGGCAGAGACGGGCTGTCTCACCTGCAGCCATAAACACAACCCCTGCCCACTTACCAACCAGACACCCGTGACCTGACACCTCCTGTGAGGCTGGGCAAGCTGCTGGGGATGGACAGGCGTGAAACATAAGCCATGTGCCCACCAGCACACCCGTGGGCATTGCTTTGGCAAGCAACTTGGTCTATTCTTACTGAGGAAAAATGAGGACGCTGGGATTCCCACCAGCTGTCTGGGGACCAAGCTATGGATCGGTCTCCGAGCCGGTACCTGGCTACAGGGCGAGTAGGAACAGTGATCTCTTGCTGTTTGCCCTTCAGGGATGCTGCCCTGCCCCCATCACCTCCAAAATAGCCCAAGGAAAGGGTTTTGCTCGGCTGCCTCCTCTGGCACCCGGTGGGCTCCCCTGCTAGGTCTCTGTGATGAACCCCAGGTCATCTGGAGGCTGCTCGGAGCTCATCCCAGCAGCAGCCTGATGCTGCCAGCTCTCAATTTGCCGCGGCCATTCCTTGGATCCCACGTTCCGGCAACCACAACCTCTCTCCTCTTGTCCTGCAGCTTCCTAAGAGAACCTCGAGCACCGGCAGGAGCACGGGGTTGGCTCAGTCCCGTTTAGAGAGGCACCACCGGGCCACTCGCCCTCTGAAGGTTTCTCCCAACAATTCCCAGTACCCGGCGAGAGCCCAAGTGCTCTCCCTTCCCACACCGACGGAGACATTGATAACGTGGGAGGCAGCCAGGACTAGACCCCGAGGCTCTACCTGCCCAAAGGACGCCCGTCCGAGACACAACCCCTCCTTTCTGCTCCCATTTCTGCCACATCATTTTCCCATCCCCGGGGCGCACAGGAATCGGCGGCTCCATCTCCCGCACGGCACCGCGGGTCTCCGCTGCGGG
>NW_009970724.1:1997286-1999043 GCF_000747805.2 Chaetura pelagica
GGGGGAGGGGACCGGGGCGCTGCCCAGGACTTCACAGCAGCGCTAGGGTTAAGTTACACCCGGCCCCGGCGGGCCCGAAGTCATAAATAGGAGCTGCCGCTCGAGAACAATAAATAAATAATTTAGAGTAATAAATAGTTTAGTGCCGCAGCACCGCAGGGGCAGCGGGGGGACCCTGCCACTCCCCTGGGAGCCAGGCAGGGGTCCTGGCAGGGGGCCGGGCCCCGTCCTCTGTGGAACACCAGGGGCTACTGCCAGCCCTGGTGCAGGTCCCCCATGCCATGCTGGAACGGTCTGGCCTTGCTGCACCCCTGTCCTCAGAGACACCCCCTCCCTGCAGGGCAGCTCCAGCCACCACCAGCCCCAGGGTTCCTGTGGAGACAGGGAGGTTTTGTGCCCTTTGTGCCCCCCTCTGAAACTTGGGCAATGCTTGGCCCCAGATCCCTAAAGCAGGGGTGCAGGAGCACCAACCAGTCCAGGCAGGGTGCAGGTGAGCCGGGTGCTGCTGGTGGGCACTAGGCTGGCAGAGCCATGCGAGCAGCACGGATGCTCTAACCCTTTCAGCTCCTCTCGCAAGGCTGAGCTGGGATTGCACCCAGGTAGGACCCCACGTTGCTGGTGGCACCAGCTGCTTGGCACTGAGCAGGAGGGGTCTCAGCCACCCACCCCCCATCACGGCTCCATCTTGCCTTGGTCCCTCATGGCCACGTAAAACCAGGGACACCCGCCTCCACCAGATTCATCCTTCGAGCATCGGCTCTGCTGTGCACCATGAGCTGGGATCTCCAGTGTGCATCAAGCTGGGGCCGAGCTGGCAGCCCCCTCCTCAGCCAATGCAGCTGCACTCGGCTGCTGAGAGCTTCTCCACTGTCTGCCACGTGTTCTGCACATCCATGAAGGAGACGGCCTCGTAGCGGGTGGGCCGGCAGCAAGGGTGGCTGAGGACTCGCTCCTGGGGTCCTGGGGTGATGAGCTGCTGTCGCAGCAGGCTGCCCAGCGTCAGGTCATAATTGCTGCGTGACCGGTGGCAGGACCCGCTGCAGTACTTGAAGAGCACAATCTCATCTGAGTTGAAGCCCAGGCCCAGGTCACGCACCTTCACCATCAGGTTGCGGATGTGGCAGTTGCGCCCGCGGGTCCCCCGTGATGGTTTCCGTGCCCCCTTCTTGGCTTTACCGGTGCCCGGCGGTGAGCGCTCGGCACGCAGCAGTAGGTCCTCTGCCAGATCCGCAGTGCCCGGGCCACCTGTTGTTGCGTTGTCCCCTGCATGCAGAGGGGGTGGCACTGTCAGACCCCATCCCACACCCTCTGCCCTCCTGGGGCCTGCCGAGCCTGCCCATCCCCTGCAGTGACCTGCAGACCCCTCCTGATTGGCCACCATGGCACTGGCTGGGTGCCCACGGGGTGGTGGGGTGGGTGGGCACCTGGTCAAGCAATTTTGCACCCCCAGGGCTCTGCCACCATCCACAACATGAAGCCCAGGACCCCATGTGTCCTTCCAGCCCAGCCCTGATGTGCACACGGGCTGGGGCTCCCCACAGCTGATCCCAACCACCCGTGCCCCATACTCAGGGCTACTGTGCCCAGGCTGGGGGTCCTGCACCAATACACACCATATATCTGACTCCAGGCAGCAGTGAGTGGTACCTCCACACTATCCTCCACAGCCAGGCTGGTGGTGGCCATGCCCCGTGGCGTGGGGGCTGCCTCCAGCGTCTCGTTGCCGGGCGGCATTCGCAGGATGCCCGCAGGCAGTC
>NW_009970724.1:2000137-2001624 GCF_000747805.2 Chaetura pelagica
AGTGGTGGTTCCCTCCACCCTTCCCTCCCCAGCCAGGCTGGTGGTGGCCATGCCCCGTGGCGTGGGGGCTGCCTCCAGCGTCTCGTTGCCGTGCGGCATTCGCAGGTTGCCTGCAGCCAGTCCAGCCAGCAGTGAGAAGATGGCAAGAAGCCCCCACAGTGTTCCCTCCTGACAAAAAACACAGCACAGTAGGGTGAGACCTGACAGACACATCCCCAGACCAGGGACAAGGCTCCATGAGCTGGGGATGTGGTCCTGGCCATAGCAGCCAGCCAGTGCTGGGGCTCACCTTAGGCTGTGGGTACGTGGTGGGTCCGGCAGGTCTCAGCTCCGGTGGCCCCGCTCGCTGCTCCATGCTGGCTGCAAATGCAGAGGTGGGAGTCAGCACCCACACAGAGGGGATGAGGTGGGCATCGAGCTAGCCAGCTGGGAACTGGCACACCTCTCCCCTGCCAAGTATGCCATCACTTCCATCGCCCCCCAGAACCCTGCAACATCTGCACCCCATGCATGACCTTCCTACCATCTCCTCCCCATGCAGCCAGGCATGCTCACTACCTCATGCACCCTTTCCAAAAGACTGGGCAGATGGAGTGGTCCAGCCTTTGCCTGGCACCTCTCCTCAGGGGGATGCAGCTGTCTCCTTGTGTGAGCAGCCTGGGATGCCAGGCTGAGCCGTGAGGCAGCAGCTGGGGCTGGGAGCACCCCGGGGGGGGCCTTTCCCATGGCCCTTCCCTGGGAATGTTTTTCTTGCTCACAGTGGGAGCCTGACCTTGGAAACTCCAAATCCATTAGCACAGGATCCTTGGGTGCAACCACACCCCGGCCCCGCGCTGGGTCCGCAACCCACTGCCTGCACCGAGCTGGGCCGTACAGCGCGAGAGCAGCCCAAGCAGGTCCTGTGGGGACCTGGCAGGGTGTGGGGCACCACGCTGGGCTCGCTGTAGTCATTCTCCCTAACACCCCTGCCGGGCATCCACTGCCCTGACACACACAGGGGGAATTCGGTCCCTGCCGTGCATGGTCCCAGCAGAGCAATGAGCACAGTCTCAAGGGACTGATGTCCTGAGGGAGGTGCAGGGTCAGCTCCCAATCTACAGCCACACGTTGCAACTCCTTCCCCAGTTCTCCCAGAATGTAGGGACACTCCTGTGCCTCGGTGTCCCAAGCCAGGATGCTGGCCCATCTGTCACATCCCCTGTCTCTCACGACAGGACTGTTTCTTTGGAGCTCATCCTCTCCACGGCTTTGCACTCGCATGTCCCACGTGTTTCTGTAGCAAAGCTACGGAAAAAGCTGAGGAGAGTGCTCCTGGCCAAAAAAAAATGAAGGGGCAGGGCTGGGCACCGCTGGGACAAAAATTAGTTCCTCCACTGCCACCAGCGTTTCAGGGGATGGTTCCGAGGTCCCGATCGCCTCATCTGATGGCCCCCTGCATCGGCCACACCGCGGCAAGGGGCTGTGATGCACCAGGGGGCCATGCACCA
>NW_009970724.1:2002138-2002900 GCF_000747805.2 Chaetura pelagica
GGTCAGCCCCTGCCACGGCTGCAAGACCCCAGCCGGGCCATTACCAAGCACAGGATTCCTTTCCAGGGTCAAGATCAAGCCCACCCGTGCGAGGACCTAGCTGACCCCCCGAGCACGTGTCCCCTGCCCGGGGGCTGAGCAGCAGAGTGCTGGGGTAATATCTGTGCGGGTCACCCCACACCCGTCGTGCAGAGCCCCGACGAGAGCCCCACTGCCTGCTCTGTGCACAGGGCTCTGGGGAGCCACGGGTGTTCCCTGGGCTGCACCAGGCCCCAGAGAAGGCAGAAGGCACTCGCGAAGCGCGTCCACGCAGGGCCAGCGGGTGCCCCAGCAGCAGGGTGTTTTTTAGCTCATGGAGCGGAGGCTTTAGGAAGGACGCTATGCTGGGGCCTTGCTCACCCCTGCTCGCCACACTAGCCCTGTAGCTGAGGATCCTGCCTGGCAGCCCTCGGGGTGCCCGGAGACCCCCACGGGCACTTGCGGGCGCCGGTGGGGCCGGCGGTGGCCCGGCATGTCACGGCGATGCCCCCGGCAGGAGGAGTGACGGGGGGGTCAGAATCAGCCCCACGTGTGACGCGGAGCTGGCACCCGCCCCGCAAAGCCGTGGGAGGCCGGAGTAGGACACGTGGGGCACACGGGCGACATGAAACTCGGCCCCAGCCCGCGGAAAGCAGAGCCGGGGGACTCCGGGCAGTGCCGGCCCGGCCACCCCCGCCCCGAAGCTCTCTCCCTCCCAACGCCTGGGCAGCGGGAACAGAGACC
>NW_009970724.1:2004981-2011376 GCF_000747805.2 Chaetura pelagica
GGGGGCCGGCGCCTCCATCGCCGGCCGTGCCGCGGTTCCCCGGGTGGCCCGTGGGCTCTGCCCTGCTCCCGGGGCCCCCGCGTGGCGTTAGCAGCTTCCCCGGCACGGCCGCCCGGAGACCCCGCGGTCCTGCGGTGCGGACTGGCGACACGTGCAAGCCACTGGCAGAGCCGTCTTGTCTCATCTCGTCGGATTATCCGGCGCGGGGATGACAACTCTCGCGTCCATCCTGCGGCATCACCTGCCAGGGAATGTGCTGACGCAGGCTGAGCTGTCCCGGCCACCGCTAGCAGGGACGGTGCAGGTGGCATTCAGCCCGGCCCGGGCGTGACACCACACAACCCTGGTCGGCACAGGCAGCTCGGCTGACCCTGTGGCCATGGGTGGCTTCATGCCTGCTAGTGGGGCTGCATGGGAGGGTGGGCTCTGCCATGGGGCTGTGCTGCCCCATGGCCTGAGGCCACTACCATCTGTGATGCCCTCATAGGAGCTGGCACAGGTGATGCCACGGATGCCTTGGCCCAGCAGAAATTTGGAGGCCAAGGAGCATTCCTGAGGTGGGCAATCAGCTGGGGGACAGGGAAGAAAGTGCAGGCTGCAGACTAATGGGGCTGCCTGCTTGAAAGTTTCCATATGAGTGGCATGTCTTGCTCCAGTTTGCCTGGCTGTCCCCCATAGCACCGAGACTGGGCACAGCCCTGCCCCCAGGAGGGGCTGTTAATTGAGGGGAAAGCTGCCCTGGGGCTTAGAGACAGTCCCAGGTGCTGGCTCACCCTCGGGGTTACCCCATCCCCTCCCATCTTCCCTGTGGGTTGGGCTGGTCCTCATGTCCCCAGGGCACAGCTGGGGGCTGCTGCAGGTGTGATGCCTGTGCTGGGAAGGGGGCTGAGTGGGACATGGCACAGGAACACATTCATGGGAGCTCATACAGGTGGGCCCACGGTGTCCCCAGTCCTGTGAAAGAGGTGGCTGTGCAAAGCCTCTGTCCTCTTCCAGGTGTAGTCCCTTTGTGACCACTACCTCAAATAAGTGGGGGCCCAGGCTCCCTCCTCTGCCCCCAGCCCTTTTCTTGGAAGACATGATCCTGCTGCTGCCATTAGCCCCACTGATGTCCTGTCAGCACCACCTCCTCCCTGTCCCTCTGAGATTGCATTGGCAGGAGGTGAATCTCCCACAGGCTGTCCCTGTGTGCCCTGGTCCCAGACTCTGCAGTCTGCACCTTCACAGCTCTCCCAAGGCCAGGATGGGACATAAGCCACCCCTGGGGCTGGCCCAGCCTGATGGCAGCAGTGGCCCTGCTCTTTAAGGGCTGGGAAGAGAGGAGGGCAGGAAAGGGGGCTTGAACAGCTCCAGCAGCTCCTTTCTGGGAGGAATCTGGAACTTGCAGACACACATTAGGGAGGGTTGGGCAGTTGCCTCCGTGGTGTCCAATGGTTTCTGGCAGGAAGCCACACTGTATGCTTAGAAGCTGGCAGGTCTGACAGACCAGTCACCCACCTGGAAGCAGCCATCCTGTTCCCCTGGGTGATGTCCCTGTCCCCAACTTGTCTGTGTCTCCAGTAGTCTCATGGCATTGCCAGGGTTTTTTGCAGGGGTTATGCTTCTCCCACTGGGACCTGTCAGGTGTCAGAACTGGTCATAGTCTCAGCCCCCAGCTTCCTAAACTGCTTCCTTCCTGGATACTGCAGTGAGAAGGTCACTTGGCTGGACACCTGCCTTTGTCAGGGCCGCACCCAGCCCAGTCGCTGCTGTGACCCTTGGTGGGAAGCCACCCCGCTGGTACAGAGTCCCTGAGAGAGCAGGCAGTCACAGGCAGCCTGTCCCAGGTAGGACAAACCCTTGCTCCTTTGTCCCTCAGCATGACATACACCCAACCCACAAACCCCTCTACCACACCTCAGGTCACCTCTCCCGTCCCCAGCACCAGGCCAGTGGGATTGACCAGCTGCAGATCCCAACAGCTGCCTCTGGATGACTGTGAAACCAAGCTGGGGACAGGCAGAGCCCGGGAATCCCTCTTCCTCCCCTAAAAAAGGCCAAAGACAGCAGAAGAAAGAGGCCAGCCAAGCTTGTTTGATAGCTTTATTGCTTCTGTGATATGACTGAATTGATGTGACATAAGCTGGCTTGGAGGAGCCTGCAAGACTCTTTCTTGCCCTCCCTGCCTAGAGGGGAAATAAAAAAAAAATATGCAGAAACTAAAACTAATTTTAAAAACTCATTGAGTTCTTGCATCTCAGCTTGGTACGGTACCAGTGAGCACACTGGCCTTTGGAGAGAGTCCCTGAGCAGGCTGTGTGAGAAGCCAGTGCCCAGAGGGGCTGGGTAGTGGCCTGTGTCACCTGCACCAAAGGACACATCTCTAATACTGTGTGTGACACACACTTGGACCGATGGCACGCACCGTGCTGGTGGAGCCCAGCGTGGTGGCTGCCTCTGCCAGGCAGCCTGGAAGCCCTTGCCAGTCCCCTGGTGCTGCCTGTCCCCAGCCTGCCTGCCCCTGTTTGAGAGACAGACAGACAGCCCTGTCCTGACACCCTCCCCCTCTCCTAGCAGTGCCCGCACTGAGGGGTGAAGCTGCATGCCAGGGCAGGGTCTCCCTGCTGCTCCCTTCCAGGAAAAGATGGGGGAAGCCTAGGAATGCTGGGCTGAGGGATGCTGGGCCACAGAGGATCCTGCTGGTGCCTTATGCTCCCTGGCTGTGGTGCCTCCATTTGGCATGTATGAACATGAGGCCACAGCATGGCTGGCCCTAACAGGTGAGCTGGTGGAGGGAGCCTGACACCAGGGTGGCAGGGGAGTGGGGAAGACTGTACCCCACAAGTGCACCAGCCATCTCTGCTGTGCTGTGATCAGCACAGCAGCAGGTCCCTGGAAGCCCCTCTCCCCTGGAGCAGCATGTGCTGGCTGGTCTGCAGCTCCCCAGACCTGCCCTCTGCACCAGCTGGGTGCTGGTGGAGCCCAGCGTGGTGGCTGCCTCTGCCCGGCAGCCTGGAAGCCCTTGCCAGTCCCCTGGTGCTGCCTGTCCCCAGCCTGCCTGCCCCTGTTTGAGAGACAGACAGACAGCCCTGTCCTGACACCCTCCCCCTCTCCTAGCAGTGCCCGCACTGAGGGGTGAAGCTGCATGCCAGGGCAGGGTCTCCCTGCTGCTCCCTTCCAGGAAAAGATGGGGGAAGCCTAGGAATGCTGGGCTGAGGGATGCTGGGCCACAGAGGATCCTGCTGGTGCCTTATGCTCCCTGGCTGTGGTGCCTCCATTTGGCATGTATGAACATGAGGCCACAGCATGGCTGGCCCTAACAGGTGAGCTGGTGGAGGGAGCCTGACACCAGGGTGGCAGGGGAGTGGGGAAGACTGTACCCCACAAGTGCACCAGCCATCTCTGCTGTGCTGTGATCAGCACAGCAGCAGGTCCCTGGAAGCCCCTCTCCCCTGGAGCAGCATGTGCTGGCTGGTCTGCAGCTCCCCAGACCTGCCCTCTGCACCAGCTGGAGCAAAGCCCTGCTGCAGGAGCTGGCTCCTCGACCTACCTGTGCTTCTCCTGCCTCTCTCTAGGCAGGTTCCCTGCCACCCCAGTGGCCTTTCTGCACCACAGCACATCTGAGGCATCAGGCAACCCTGCTCTATATTTAGGCTGTGGAGAATTCCCCTGGGCTCTCCCTTCCAAGCTAAAGGTGAGTCACTGTGAGGGAGAGGCCAAGACTCACATCCGTCCCACTGACCCTGCTCTGACCTGCAGCGCCGGGAGCTGGCAGGGCTGCTGTGTTTGGGAGGGCGGGAGGAGGCTGGAGGTGCAGGCAGGGAGGCCGCGAAAAGAGCACCCTGCTCTATATTTAGGCTGTGGAGAATTCCCCTGGGCTCTCCCTTCCAAGCTAAAGGTGAGTCACTGTGAGGGAGAGGCCAAGACTCACATCCGTCCCACTGACCCTGCTCTGACCTGCAGCGCCGGGAGCTGGCAGGACTGCCGTGTTTGGGAGGGCGGGAGGTGGCTGCAGGTGCAGGCAGGGAGGCAGCCAAAGGAGCAGCATCCCCGAGCGAAACCCAGAGCCACGCACTGCCCCAGGGCTGGGCTGCACACCCCTGGCCCTGGGCTGCTCTGTGGGTGCACTCGCCCCACCAGTGTCAATTGGGACCATGAGTTAGATAGAGGGGAGCCTTTGGCCCCCAAATAGCCCCCATCCTCCCTTTCCTTCTACTTGCAGGTGGTCAGATCCACCAGAGTCACCATGGGCCATGCGCTCATCTACTCAGTCTGTGCTCTTCTGCCTGGAGACCCTCACCTTGGTGAAAGGAAAGGCTTGGAGTAACCACTCTGGTCTGCAGGGACACTTCCCATCAGGACCTGTTCCTGACTGTGGTGGGGAGGTGGATGCCACACTCCCTCCTTGGAGCCAGAGCCAGTAAGCTGGAATATAAAGTTGCCCCAGAGCTTTGTAGTGTTCAATCAAATGGACTAAAATTAATGCCACTGCAAGCCTCCATGAGGGTTTGTCCCACATGGGGTGGAGAAGAGCCCAGCAAGGACATCAAAGGCTCTTCACCCCCCTTCTTCTCCTGGCTGCAGCCACCCACTCTCTGGCATCTCAGCTCACTGCAGCATATGGATGCAGCCCATCACCCCCTCACTGCCCCAGGCCTCCTGCAGCAGCTGGTTAAAGACCTAGTTCAAGCAGCAAGGCAGAGAGTGGGTGCCCGCCCTTTCCCAGCCACAACCTTGGCCAGGTCCCCACCAGGCACCAACATAACCACTGAGGCAGGCACTCTACAGTCCCAGGTCCAGGCTGACAAACAGGAACTGCAAAAGGAGTGCTGCCTGGCAAGAGTAATGGAAATCCAGTCCCCTGGGCTCCTTAAGCAGGAAAAACAAATTGGGTGGGAATATGCAAATTAATATCTGCCACAACACATGCCCTAAAACCTGCTGGAAACCTTACAGAGCATCCTGGTGGGAGGTGCTGCCAGGGCAAGTGTGTACTGGAGGGAGCAGGGACCACCAGGCTGGGAGGCCAGAGCGACAGGGGAAGGGATATAGGAGGGGAAAGGGAAGGGAGAGCCTCCCAGCATCTACCTTCTGCAGCCTGGAAGAGGCAGAATCTTTGAGCTGCTCTCAAGACTACAAAGCAAGCAGCAGCCATGACCAGAAGCTGGACAGGACTTGCCCCTGAGTGAGTTTGTTGGCTATGGGTGCACTACACAGGAGGGGCTCCTGAGGGGCACACTGCACACCAGACTGTGGGGAGCACCCAGCACCATGTCCTGAGAGCTGCCTCTGCCTGCAGCCTGGTCTCAAACCATTCCAGCAAGTCCGCTCCTCTGTCCCTCACCTGGGTGACTGTCTGCCCCTCCTGCATGTTCCCTCTGGGGTCTTGGTGCTGGAGCCACAGCTCCCTGCAAACCAGTGGGAGCAGAGGCAGCCCAGGGGATCACACAAGCCTTGCTCTCAACATCCATGGTCCATGTTAGGGCTATGTTCTCCCTTCAGCTCAGAGCAACGTAGACTGCAATCCTTGGACTACATCAGGTGCAGTGTCAGCACCGTGAGCCCAGCTGGCACCCTTACAGCATCCTCCCTCCGCTGACCCCAGCACTGCCTGGCTGCATGCTGGAGCCTTGACACACAGGGGCTCAGCTCAGGACAGTGCTCACAGGCACAGTCCAGTCTGAGCCAGGCTAGGAGAGCTTGGGAACCAATTTCCATCTGTAGGCATCCCTCTGGCAATCCCCCTTCTGTCCATGCTTTCCAGGTGGATGAGACCACCCCACTATCCTCAGACTCGGCCACATTACTCAGTTTATTCCAGCTCCTCTGAAGTATGTATACAAATCAAATGTGCAAATACTGCATCTTAGGACCAAGACAGCAAAGAAGGGGGTCTGCTCCTGAGAGCAGGAGGAGCAGCAGTGCTAGAGCAGCACAGGAGGAGCTTGGAGATGAAGTGAGCAGAGGGCCAGCAGGCTCCATCATCACTGAGGTCACACATTGCTTAAATAAAGAACATGATCAAGTCTGAACCATAAAACAAACATCTTCGGCTGCCTGCTCTCATACTGTAAAGCATCACATTTCCGTGCAAGATCTGACCTCCTTCCAAAGAATAAGTTACTGCTCTCCCACACAAAAATAAGCGAGATGCTGTCCATAAACAGTGGCACAAATTTGCATGGACGCCATGGGGGCCCTGCACAGCAGGCACAAACCAAGAGGCCCGAAAGCCTGGAGCACAACGAGGCAGGTTCCTCAGAGCTGTGACAAGCAGGAAGGTGCGGAGAGTCTGCTGCAGGCAGAGAAAGCCACTGGCTCCCTGCTCCACCCTGGGGTCAGGGCAGAGGCAGAGCAGGGCTATGGAAAACACAGCCAAGTAAGTGGCTGGTGCTGCTGCCGGCTCCTTGGGGGGA
>NW_009970724.1:2011721-2051844 GCF_000747805.2 Chaetura pelagica
CTTATGAAAACCACAGCCAAGTAAGTGGCGGCTGCTGCTGCCGCCTCTATGTGGGAAGCAAGGAAAAGTGCAGAAAAACAAACCCATACTCATCTCCATCCAGAAGCTCCAAGTGGAGAACAAGGGAAAGACATTATTCTCCCTTCAAGTTATAGCAGCACTAACGACACTGATGTTTTGGACGGATTTGTTTTCCTGGGGAAAGGTCTGAGGCTGGTGACAAAGCAGATGGAGCATGGAGAGGCCAGGCTTTTTGCAGGGCTGTGCACAAGCAGACTTTGCCTTGCACCTTGGCATTTCTAGTATGATTCCAGCAGAGTTTCTTTTAAAAAATAATACTTTGTACATTCAGGCATTGCTGCCTCGGAGCAGCATCACCTCCCATTTGGCACAAATTGTTTTATTCACAAACCTTTCTTCTCTCTCCTGAGTCTTTCCTGTTTAATTCAGGACACAGAAGATCCATCTGCGAAGAAGAGTTCAGGAACGGCCCACTCAGCCCCTTCCCCACCTCCTGCCAGCTCTATGCCTGGAGGAAGCAGATGCAACCCTCCTGCAGATTGGATATGCGAGGGGGTCTTCCCAGAGCACCTGGGCATTTCTGTGTGTTTTCAGTGAGGTGGGACTCTTGTGGGGGGGCTGCCATGCCTGCTCCCAGAGCTGCAGCGTCTTCGTCTCCTCCCTTGGAGGCAGCAGCTGCAGCCACCTCAGATCCCACTGGTGAGGTCAGTGATGACTCGGGCTTTCACCAGCTTCCGCAGGAACTCCTTCTCCCGCTGGATGTTGTGCGTCCAGGACTGGTAAGAAATGGGAAAGACAGGAGGTCAGCAGCTATCCTTGGCCAAGCATGCTACCATCCCACACATTGTGGGAGACCCCGGCTGGGGCAGGGCAGTGGCTTCTGCCCAGGAGACAGAACCTGCTGCAGACCAGAAGAGCCCTTGCAGACCAAGGTCTTTCTCTTATTTAAAGCCAATGCAGCCAGCAGGGTCAGACCCATGTATCTGAGGCAGGAGGTCTCCCAGAACTGAGTCAGTCCAGGTGCCTTCACCCTGGGCAGGTGTAGCTGGTTACAGTGCCCTCCCAAGCCACCACACCAGTCCAACAGTGCAGAATTAACAATGATGTGTGATGTGTGCTGGGGAACAGAGCTGGCAGAGGACACAGTGGCAGGACATGGTGCACCCACACACAGCTTCGGGCCAAGGGAGGTCTCTAGGGAATGCATGGGGGTACACGCAGCTGAAAAAGCCCCATGACCAGCCCACCAAGGCCAGCTCTTGCCTCCATTGGCCCTACCAAAAGATAATCACATGCTAAAGGTTCCACAAATGCAACATGAAGGGTGAAATGGTCACATCTCCCAGCCAGGTGCTGCAGAGCAATGATTCTATAGTTGGTGCCAGCCCACCCAGATGTGTTCCCTGCAGCAGGTTTTAGCCATGAGCACAGTGTCTGTCATCACCCCCCTGTGCTGGTACTACTAAAGCACTTGATAACAGCACTAAGTGGTGTGTCCCACAGAGAGACCAAGGCACAGCAGGGAAAAGCAACTTTCCCCAAAATCTCCCAACAGGTCAAGAACCCCAGCAAATGAATCTAGGTCTCCAGCACAGTGTTCTTCTGGTCAGCAGGTAATCTGAGCTCCAAATATGACCAGAACCATGATAAAATCACTCTATAGGATGTTCCTGGAAATGGCCTCAACCAACAAAGCACCAACCCACGGGCCCTCTGTCATAGATATCTAAATCCAGTTCACCCACAGCAAAATCGTGGGCATCTGCCTGCAAAGCATCAGTTGAATCCATCACACACAACATACATGTGGCTCTCCTGTCATCTGTGAATGTCTTGTCCTGTCCAGAACCAGCAGCTCTCAGCCACAACTGCTGACTGTGTGGCACAGACAGACCTTTTCATGGTGCAGAGCCTGCTGCCAAGAGATCCAAGGGATCCCACATCCCTCTCAAGATCTTCAGCACATTTTGGAAATACCTCTTTTGCTGCTACTGTGCTTACAAGCCACTTCCATCCCTTCAATGTAAAGGAATGGTGACAGCTAAAGCTGCTTAGGATACAGTTCAGGCAGGTGTTATCTTGTAACCTGAGTTCAAAGTAAGTCTTTGACTTGCTTTGCTTCCAGTGATCTGAATGCTGCAAAGGGTGCACCAACACCAGGAACAAGGCCACACATGGTAAACTGTGCTGGTGCTCTCTGGAACCCTGAAAACACAGAAGACTCCATCTCCAAACTGAAAATATGCTGCCCAGGAACAACTTGGTGCTTGGCTTCAGCTAGCATAAAAGCAGAAACTGAAAACTGGCACTGGGAAGAAAGCTGGCTTGTAAAAGGGAAAAAAGGATGAATTTCAGAAAGCAGCAGTGGGAGTGATAGTGATGGTGGTGCAGGGCAGAAGGAGCAGAGAGAGCAGGGATGCGTGTGGCTGTCACTCGGAGCAGGACAGGCAGGATCCCCCGGTGTGGTGGAGCAGTCCCACATGTGGAATGCCAGCAGGGGTCCCGGGCTTGGCCCCCGCGACGCAGCAGTGTCCCCTCTGACAGCACAGCCCCTTGCTGGGAACGCACGGCACCGAGACAGGCAGCCAAGTGTGTGTGTGTGCTCCTGCCAACAGGCAGCAGCAGCTGTCTGCTGGCACAGCGGCCACGCTGGAACACCAGGTCTCAATGCATTCACTTACATCTGGCTGGGCTTGTTCAAAGCCTATATGGAGCACCAGGGAACCCAGTGTGCCTGACACATCAGAGCACAAGCTGATCTCCTCCTTCACATCCTTCAGCCTCATCAAACTGTGAGAGAAGCCAACTGGTTTCACCCAGTACAACCGGCTTGTGTCCCTTGGCACAGATGGTCACTGGGGAAGCAGCCACTCCTAAGCTCAAACCACCTAAAACCTCACCCCAGGCCACATCTGAGAGCTTCTCTGATGGCAAGGGGAAATCTGCTTCGTGGAAGGTGCAAGTGGAGCAGGAATTTAAGTACAGGAGGTGGACAGTAACATCTTGGTCAGCAGACTTGCAGCGTCTCACAGCATGGCCAGGCCTGGCTCCAGCACGGACCGCAGGGCTGCTGGCGAGGCCTGAAGCCTCCGGCCGTTCCGTGCCCCGGACACTGCCACAAACTGCTCTTTCCGAGCGGAAAGCCACGTGTGAGGGAATTCAGCTTCCCATTTGATCCAGGGATCTTCGTGGTGGCTGTGGCATTACCCTCAAGTGTTTTGTGGTTGAATGTAAGACCACAGAAGGAGAGGATTTCTTGGGTCTTCGTCCCCCCCAGGAGCACTCGCTCAGCACGGCGCTGCTCCGACAGCCACGGGAGGGATGAGGCATGTCTGCAACACCAGCTCCGGTTACTGATTACAGGAGAGGGACTCACCCCACTGACAGAGCTAATCAGGCAAAGGACGCTGCATTCCAGCCCCAGCAGCCACAGTGGGGAGAGGAGCCAAAGCGGATTTCTCTAAACTTCCAGAGAAAGGCAGGGATCTTGCTCCCTTTGATGGGGAAGGGCAATGAAATACACCCTAAAAGTCAGCATACACCCTAAAGGTGTATCCACCCTAAAGAGCACCCTGAGTAGCACATCAGTTCATAGAGCTTAGAATCAGAAAATCATTTAGGTTGGGAAAGACCCTTAAGATCATTGAATCTAACAATTTGCCTCCACCTGTGCAAACAAACAGGCTGCTTGTCTCAGCCCATGGCCAGAGTAATGAACTCCTGGAAGTTTCACCAGGAACAGCCCAGGAGGCTCCAAGAGCCCTTGTTGCTGTTTGGGGATCAGGCTGAAATTTCCTTTGATTCGGGTGTCTCTGTGAGTTGCAGGTGTTTGGTCTTTTCAGTGGAGAGAGAAACAGCAGGAGGAGAGTCCCTCTGTAAGTGGATGCACTGTTGTGGCTGTCCATCCCAGAGAGGTGGCAGTGGGTCTGATGTGTGACCGTTTGGTCACAGTTGTTAGATCAAAATTTATCATCAGTTAAAGCCACCTTTCAGGGTTATGCAAATGCAGCAGCCTCAAACCACCTGTCCTTTTTTTCTTGGTGATTCCCAAGAGGGAGCACAAAACATCCTCTGTCCTTTCAAGAGAAGCCAAGTAGAATATTTTAAGACCAAGAAAATGTTTCAGTGATGAACCCAGGAGGAAGGTAAGCTCCCCATCTGTAATCAATTATAATCAGGGAATGCCTCAGCTTCAGAGCACATTAGTCTTATCAAGTATATTGCAGTATCTTAAAATACAGGAAGATTAAATCAAAGAGAGTGAAGTCAGTGAGGAATGCATTCAAGAAAAACAACAAGTTGTGAAGCAGAAGGTTTCTCAGTTCTGTTACATCCTCTATTTCTGCAAATCAGCAGCATTTCTCCCTGAAAACCTGCTCAGAAACCACAGCAGCAGCAAGAAGTGTGACTTCACTGGTAACAACAGTTTCTAGTCTCCACTGGTGCTAATTTATCTCTCCTTTTAGCCTGCACTGCCTTGTCTCTAGAGCTGCTAATTTTTCATTATTCTGCCTTGCCCACACCCTTGCTCTGGTCCTGGCACAGTGACCACGCACAGCAGCTGGGTTTTGGCCACCCCTGAGCTGCAGTTTCACCCCCCAGTGCACTTCGCATGACACCAGCACCCTGCCTGTTCAGGACCCATTGCCTCCTCCTCAGTCCATCTCCTGGGACACCTCTGTGAGCCACACATACTGACACAAAAGGAAGGGCTGGGCACCCTCATCTTTTCATGTTTAGCAAAGATTTACTCACCTTTAAGCCCAGTCATTCTTAAACCAACTCGAAACTTTGAACAACTCTTTTGAGCTCCTGCTTATCCTTAATACATACAGAGAGAGAAATTGTATCTGGAAATTTCCCAGAAGTGTCATAGCTTCCTCTGACCCTAATTACACCAAATTTCCTTCTTGGGAAGCAGAAAAGGGCTCATCATTGCCTCATGCAGAGGCAATTTTTCATCTCTACAGGAGGTTCTTTCCTTGACAAAGCTGAATTTGCCTTTTTTTTTTTTTCCCCCCACATTAACAGCCTGGCACCCTGAGTTGTCCTGTGATTTATTCATACCTTTCTAAGTATTTGCCTCCTCTCTCATTGCCAAATAATGCTTTCCCAGCTTAGTATAAAAATTTCTGTTATTGTCCCAAACAGCGTGACCTTCCATTCATACTCTTTGGTTTCATGCCACCCAGTTCACTCCTGCTCTCAAGGTGCTTATGGTCTTCCTGGATGGTATTTTCATCCTCCTTTGTATTGACCACACCTGGTTTTGTATCATCACAAATTCCACTTGCACACCATTGCCTTCTGTGCCAAAAATCATTAAAGCAAACACTACACATGACCTCCTGTGGGGGAAACTCCCTGCCGTTCATTCGGTGCTGCTCTTTGTGTTCTCCTTTAGAGAGACTATTCACATACAGGTGCTGCCATCAAACTGTAGCTTCTGAAGCTTAACTAATAGTACCTCACACCACATGGAACTGCACGCTTAACTGAACTTCAGACAGACTGAGCTACTATACTTCCTCTGCCCCCAGAATGACTTTTTTTTTTTAAATCAAATAAAGATATTACATTATTTTTTGTAACCTGCCTTTGGTAAATCCATGTTGTGTTTACTTTCAGGATCTGATTATTCTTTCATTTAAACTTGGCTCTGAAGTTCTGCATGGTACCTCTGAGGTCAGACAAAGAGGTCTGGATTTGACAGGATTACTTTCCTTGCCTTCCTCCCATCCCCTCAAAAAAGAAAGGAAAAAGAGGTATGTCCACTACAATCTAATCCTGTGGAACCACAGATAACCTGATAGATTTATTGAGGACCTTTTCCTTTGGACTTGCAGCTTCATTGGCTCAACAGCACAGTGGCTGAGCAGAGCTCTCTCAGGCTCTCACACGTAGTGCATTAGTTTCAACAGCTTTTGCCTTTCACTGGTGACCCACTCATTTTCTGTATCTATCTCACCTTAAACCACCCTTTGCCTCATATTCATCATATCATCCTTATGGAGGTAATATATTAATTCCTGTGGTTCCCTCTCTGGCTCTTTAATCCCTACTCCTCTTTCTTTCACTTTCCAGGATGCTACAGTTCTAGTAATGCTTTCCTTGTTCCCATATTACTTGTTTGGCAGTGGGACTGTGCAGTGGTTGCTTTATTTTCTTTTGCAAGATCTAATTTAACTGGACGTTTTCCAGTTTCCACTTTATGTCTGTCCTTTCCAGCCACCAGGGATGAAGTCTCTGATGATGGTCTCCCCCACTCCTCTGTTACTTCTAACACCACTTTACAGCAGTTATTTATGAAGTTATGTCTACAGCCTTTTTCTGCCTGATCCCCCCTTTACTCCAAATGTGAATTGCAGAGAATTTTTGCACTTCTTGTAAAAAAGATTTCAAGTCTACAATGAGTCTATAAGCTCTTTAGTGCATCTGCTTTTGGTAGCCCATTCTCCTAGGCTAGGCCTAAAATGCAGAGGTCAGAGTCTGCACACACATCCCAATTCCTCCAAGCACCTTGCCAGCACTGCCGAGTGCCATCCCACAGTCTAGGTGCAGACCTGCTTATCAAGTTCCCTCCTTTGGGAAGCAAAATCTGAGTTATAGTATCACTTCTGTTGCCTTTCCATGTAATCTAACCATGAAGGCACTTGATCAAATGCTGTTTCCTAACATGTCCCTCTGCAAGGTCTTCATGCCTGCTAAAATCAGCTCTGAAAGGCCATCAGCTCTTCTTGTGCCCTCACAGCTGGTGAGAAGAGCTGTGCCAGCTACTGCATCTGGGAATACCTGGGCTCTCCCCTTGACAGTAATCCTGGCTCCTACTGTACATCCATGGCAGTGCAACTTCTGGTGGTACCCAGCACCCCTACAGAAGTCTGCATTCAATGCTGGGGACAGCAGCTGAGCTCTAGCACATGCCTGTATATCTTTTACTGTCTTTTCTTGTCCAAACACTAACTCGGCTTTTGTCCATCCTACAGCCTTACCTTCCTTGCTGTTATGAGTGCAGAGTGGTACCCCACAAGTGTTACCATACTTCTGTCCTACTGAACAAGGCAATACCTGTGCTCTGGTCATGACTGCTATTCCATCAGTCTTTCCAGATTTCTATTACATAGACACACAGTCCTTATGCACAGGAACAGCATGTGAGGCCTTGGTTCAGCCAAAACGCTGTCAAACAGGTGGCTTTTAAACAAAGACAAAAATGTATAAACCTCATCAGTCATCACTGCCGGCCCCAAGAAAAGCATTGCCCTTTCAGAGGTGCCCCTGCCCCAGCCCCTAACCTCCCCCTCCAAAGCTGACCTCCATTTCAGTCTGCACCATTCCTTGTACTCCAATCGCAATTCATCAGCCAGGCTCGAATAGCCGTGTTTTCAGTCTATAAATCACCAGGGTAGACATCTGCCCGGCTTTCAAAGGAGTTTTGTTCCTCTTGTTGGCTACCGCAAACTTTAAGGTACTTGGAGGCCTGAAGCAGCCCAACCACCCCCTCCCAAGCAACTTGCGTTGATTTAAAATGCAAAGGATGGCTTCACAGAGAGAGCCCAGATGATGATAAAGCACTATTGTGTGTGCCTTCATGGGCCGAGACTCCAAACGTGATGTTTGCGGATTATTCTGAGAGGTAGCTGCTGGCGGGGAGAGACAGAGACAAAGCTGTGTCACTGCAGGCCACCTCCCCTGGCCCTTGTGACAGCCCTCACACAGGCTGAATAAGAAGTGTTACAAGATGGTGTCCTCCAGCACCCCACAAAGACCTGCTGGGGAAGCAGAGCCAATGATCAGAAAGAAGGCATCAAAGGCAGCCCCACCACCTCCCCCTCGGGTCAGGCAGTGAGTCACTGAGGTGCCGGGCACAGCTGTATCAAAGGAGCTGACACCTCCAGCCATGGGCGCTGGCACCTGATAGGCTTCTAGAGTGAAAAGAAGACCAGTCAGCAGCTCCTCCACGTGACACAAATGCTGCAGATGGGCTCTGGATGGATAAGGGTGGCTTTTAACCACACATGCTCTGTTTTTACTAACCGCAAATGCATGAGGCACTCTGCTGGGAAGACAGCTTGAGGTGCTCCCTGGGTGCTGTATGAGGTGACTCCTTGCTCTCATTCTTGCTCCTGCAAGACATGACCAGGAGACTGAAGCTCACCTCTGGATTGTGAGGCCAGGGAAGGCACAGCAAGCAGATGGATGTTGGGAGCCAGTCTTCTGCTTCATTCCCATGATTTAGCACAGCCTCTTGTTCTCTCAGTTTCATCAGCTCTTCATGGATATGTTTTTACTACCTTAAACACTGTCACTTTCCCATCCTGAACTAATTTCTGCCTGAAACACTAGATTGTTTTGCCATTAGCAAAGAAGGTCTATTGTAATCCTTATAGGCAAGTCCATTTATCTTTTTATCTGGAAAAGCCTTCACTCTGTTTAAAAATTATTCCCTTTTTCCTCACCTCCATTTCCATTTTTCCTTCACCATATTCCCAGATCTTATACTTCCACATTAATAGGAGACAGTGACCTGTGATAAAAATACATCATTCTGGAGTGCTTGGGCAGGAAGAATTACAGGACCTGATCAAGCAATAAAAATACAATGAAGTGTATAAAAATTCAGCTCTGGTGGACTCATTGCCACAAAACCAGAAAATAGTGAGCAGACACCTTGGCAAGGACTCAGTCATTTCTGTACAGCATTCATGGAAGCAGCCAAAAGTTGAAAGCTGTTGCAAAGTCATTTGGAAGAGGGAAAATAGTAACTGAAAGGAGATGACACACTTGGACATTCTGCATTTTTTAAGTTAAAACAAAGAGACAGGATCAAAGCTGAAAAATCATCTGTGAGAGAACACACCAGAGAACAGCAAGGGGTCCTCATGCCACCCAGAAACCCTCTGATGAAGTGCAGACCAGGGACTCTGCAGCTCCAGCCATGATGGGATGAAGATGAGGGATAAGGGGAGAAGCTGCTGGGCAGCGGAGCTGGGGTCAAGGGGTGGCTTTGCACTGCAAGCATTGATCTTCCAGCTCACAGCCTGGGACTGAAAGCACCACACCAGAGTACTGCCAGACCTCCAGAGCACACTTGGGAACAGAAAAGGCTCATGGACTATAACTAAGGAAAAATATATACATAAGGAACAGGGCTAACTTCAGCTTTTTTGTTTAACTGTTCTTAACAGTTTCAGCTTTATCAGCTACGGTCTATATTAAACAAAGATCTCACAAGGGGGCTATCTGGACATTTTCCACATGGAGATAGCAACAATAAAAGAGCAGGTTCATTGGACATCAAAGTATAACTTGTAATCATCTTTACAATCCTATAAGATAGGGACAAACTTTTTAGTAGGGCCTGTTGTGAAAGAACAAGGGATAATGGTTTTAAACAAAAGGTGGTAGATTCAGACTAAATATAAGGAGGACATTTTTTATGATGCAGGTGGTGAAACACTGACACAGGTTGCCCAGAGATTTGGTAGATGTCCCATCCCTGGAAACATTCAAGTTCGTGTTGGACGGGGCTCTGAGTAACCCAATCTAGTTGAAGATGTTCTGGCTCACTACAGGGGGATTGGACTAGGTGACCTTTAAAGGTCCCTTCCAACACAAACTGTTCAATGATTAGGTCTGTCTGGACATGCCCTGGCTGGAGTACATTGAGCTACCCAGGACAGAAGGTAAGGAAGCCATCCTGGACTAAACTGGAAAAATTTACTCTCATAAGCATTCATAAGCACATAGGTTAATCCATACACGTTTTGCAGCCATACTACTGACAAAACCATACATTTCCCCTTGACTGGTAACACCAATGAAGCTCCAGAGCATCTGCCTCCTTGCAGAGCCTTTTCCTCTGGGGCAGGAAATGCCTGCCCAGCCCTTGGGAGTCAAAAATGCTGGAAGAGGCAGTGGAGGCAGCTGCCTTCTGTGGCAGCAACAGCAGCACAATCTTGGACCTCAAGTGCTTTTAACCCTGAAGGAAAAGCAAAGACTAAGCAAAACTACACAGTGGGGCTGCCTGTTTCTCCTCATGGAAATTAAGCCTCAGTCCTACCGAGCAACAGGAAAAATCACATTCATTTCCACAGAGATTTTTATCACCTCAGTCTTGGCATGGGAGAGGCATCTCCGCCCAGCTGTGAGCAAGCGAGCACATTTTGCTGGCTTTTTTATGTAATCAGAACAAATTCCTCAGAGATGAGTCACCAGGTTTCAAGGGTGTCCAGAGAGATGTCAAGCAGCCCTCAAATGTAAATCAGCAACACACCTTGCAGAGAGGATGCACACTTGCTGCCAGACCCATTCACCCTGCAGACACTAGGCTGGGGAAGGAGCTTGATGGATGTTCCCAGGGAGGCTCCCAGGAGCCACACACACCTGTGTGGCACCTCCAGACCCAGGAAGCTGCTGGTGTTTACATTTCCTCTGTAAAGACAGTGATGGTTTCAGGGTGGAGCTGGAGTGCTTCCCTGCAGCTGCTCTCCAGGCTTAAACACTAAAGATTTTTGGTCGTTCAGGATGGAGGAAAAGATTCAAACTTCAGAAACAGAGGTTCTGCCCCACCAAAGCTTGGTCAAACTGTAGGGGTTCCTGCCTGGGATGCTGCTATGGTGAAACAGCTGCAAACCATGGCAGTTGTTCCAGTGCTATGAAGTTGCTATGTTAAGCAAACCTGTTTCACCCTCCCCTCCCAGCAATGAGTACTCCAGCCTCCATGGGTCTGCAGGCCAGACAAGAGGACAAAGATGACACTTGCTTAATTTCAAGGCATAGCCTGCTTTAGTGGCTTCTTTAGAGGCTGAAATGTAGAGAACCAGGAAGAACTACATCTGGACACAACCCCAGAGATCCAAAGTAACACTGCGGAAAATGCTGTAGATGTTCTTGGGCTTTTGGGTGTCAGAGCAGTGCAACAGGCAAAAGGCTTGGTGGAACTTGGCTCTGGGTCAGTCTTCTTTCACCAATGCCAAGGGCAAGGTTTGGCAAAAGGTTCCAATGCAGGCCAGCTTCCTGATGTGTAAACCACATGCAGATCTCTCTTCAAGCAGAGTGTGCAGGGTGCATCCAGTCTAGAGTGGGGCAGATCTCCATTTGTATGTTCTTTGATGACAACTGCAGAAGACACAACCCAATTATTATGCCCTTCACCTTTCAACTTCACCCTCAGGTGACTAACAATTACCAGCTACCATTAATATTAAATGGGAGAAGAAAGAAATGCAATCCTCTCTCTGCTCTTCACATTCCACAATATCACAAACAATTTGTCATATTGGGAGGGGCAGAGGCAGGAGGAGCATCAATTATTGATACTTGGGAACAGATGGCTTTTCTTGTACCAGGGCATCGAAACATAAGAGGAGCCAGTGGGTGAGGATGTGAGGATTAAATGGGCAGACACATATCAGATAACCAGCCTTCAAGTGGAACAGGAACCTTCTCCTAGAACCAGCTCTGCTGGCCTGCAGATCTCTCATCAATAGCCTCGGCTGCAGAAACAAATCCACTGACATCTGAATTAGTGAGGCTTCACCAGAACCTTTCAACACTCCCTCACCTCTGTACCGAACATCCTGGACATGATGACTGACAGCTTCCAGACAGCAGGCCTGTTGAGCCAGGCACTGACTGGTCCCTCTAGGAGACCCTACTGGTTGCATTTCACATGCTCATCCCCATCTACTGCCCTGTGACATAAAAGGTTTATTTCTGAGACCACAAATGGTGTAAAGAGTGACTCCCTCCTATCTTCCACTGTCTTCTGCATCTCAGTCAGGGTACCAGTCTCCAGAATCAAAGATCCAAGGGATTCTTTTTGTCAGCTCCCACATAGGTGTCCTTGATGTCAGAGACACCCACCAGGCTGCAAAACAGGCTTGGCATAGGACACCCACTGTGAGTGTTCCCATGTCCAAGAGTGAACCAAGGGACTGACATCCTTATGAGACAAGAGGAAGCACTGGGCAAGAGTGGTCACAGTGGGACCACAGAGACAACAGCTTTTCCTGAAACTTTCACTAACAGCTGCCCCCACTGCTGGAGCCTGGCATCTGCATCCATTTGCACTCTAGTCACGCCTTTGCTGGAAGATGAATGAACCAGCTGTAGTAACTCAGACCTGGGCCTGGGTAGCCATGGATCCCAGGCAGTGGTTACAAGTAGATGCCCAGGGAAGAGCCAGAAGCAGGGAAGCTGATGTGACACGAGAATGATACACCTCGGCTATTTTCTGCTTGGGGATTTCACAAGCCTGACACCTCTGTACTTCCTGACTCAATTCAGTTCTGCTCTCTGGACATACTCCTTAAATCCTGTAAATGTGCACTCACTTTCCCAGCCAGGACAGATTAAATACATGGTTAGTTACTCCACTGAGCAAGGCAGACCTTCTTGCTACCTCCACAAGCCCAGAAGGTACCTTAGGACCACAACACCCAGTTTCTTGATGTATTGGGGACCTCCTTGCAGTCTTTTCCTAAACTCAGTTCTCTTGGCCTCTGTAAAGAGGTTGTTCCAAAGCCTCATTACTCTGATAATTAGAAACGCCCTTCTCGTTTCTCAAGCTGACTGATCACTGATTTCTAATTCCCCTCAGTCTGCCTAGGATCATGCAGCCTGCAAGAGTCCTAAGACATATACAATCTTGTGATTTGGAAAAATACAACTTCCCACCTTCTCTCCTGGCCTGAATCAATGGCAAAGCACTTGAGGTGAACAAATGCCAAGTGCCAGTAGATAGCTACTGTCCCTCAGCAGTACAACAAGCATTCTTCCACTCCGGAACAACTCCCTTTTTTAATTGCATCCCTTCCACAACATGGAGTAGGATGGAGAAGTTTTCCCTACCTAGGAACCAGTGAAGAGGGAGAAGCAATCTTAGAAAGACGTGAGCCACGTCTGTGCTGGGAAAGACTGAGCTCTATCAAAAAAAAGCAGCACGCCTTCCCACTACAGAAGTTTTGACCAGTGTCAAAGGCCCAGGAAGCAGAATGATCTGAAAAAGCGTCTTTATCTGGCTGCATTTTACCAACATTTTGTTCCTCTAAAAATGCTGTCCATCTCGCGGTAACAGTACCAGCAAATGTTTCTAAGGTAGATCTATTTTAAAGGGCAGTCCCCATAGAGCCACAATGTGTTTACACCAGCTAGCTGCTGCTGAACAGTCAGCTGAGAGCTAATGTGCACAGGCTAATCTCACTTCCCCCACATTTCACAGGGGCTGAGGAGGGGATCAACTAGCAAGAGAACCCTATGGATTAGAGAGCAACACAATGGATCAAAAAGCTGGAGCAGACCACATCTTTTCAACCCCAGAGCAGAACCCTTCCCTTTCATGCTGCTCCAGTTAACACTTACGTGACCCTTTTCTCTGCTACTCTGAGAAGAGGGAACCACATTATATACGTATTCCAGAGAACTTTTCCCAGCAGAAGTAACCATTTTTAACACATTGCACTTGGGGAGAATGTCTAGAATTTTACAGGCACTTCTTGTATGGGTGAAGAAAGCCATAAGCTGGCATCAGCATCCCAGTCAGGCTCTGGAGTCGGGGCGGTCGGCAGGTTTGGGAGGAAGACGTTCTTGGCAGGAAGTCCCTACCTCTTTGATGGCAGACATCTTGATGTTCTCATAGTAGTGCAGCGGTGCATTGGGTGAACTCATGTCATAGCCAAACCCAGCCACTGCCACCTCATCACAGTTGTGCAGCGCCATGGTTATTGCTACGCTTCCCAAGGTGGGGATGTTCTGAGAGGAGAGAAAGCAAGAATGGAAGTCATTAGCAGGTTGCCATTTCTAGATGCAAAGATTTCTTCTTATTGTCTCTGCTCACAGGTGCACTGCTGCTACTAAGTAGAAAATCAGGAATGGGGTATTTGGCTATAGCTGCACATCAGCTGCCCAATGCTTGAAGGGTCAGTAGCCTCCTAACTTGTAAACAAAATCATATGTTAGTCAGCTTCCTGCAAAGCATCTAGCACAGCAGCAGCAGTTCTTGCTTGAGGCTCTGTGACCCGACTCTCCAGGGGAGTATTGTTGGGATGAGGGGTTAATGCAAATGGTTGGACTCCCATAGCTTTGCTATCCTGAGAACAGGGCAGCAGAACAGCTGGAGGATGAATCACAGATGATACCTTAGTTTTCATAAATTAAAACAGATGTAGATATTGGATTAAAATTCTATGCACATTACTACCTTCCTGATAGGCGAAGGAGGAATACTTATCAAACTGGCCACTACACAGGAGCAGAAGTGAGGAACAGTACAAACTCCTTATTTCACAGGAATGGAAGTCATTAGCAGGTTGCCATTTCTAGAAGCAAAGATTTCTTCTTATTGTCTCTGCTCACAGGTGCACTGCTGCTACTAAGTAGAAAATCAGGAATGGGGTATTTGGCTATAGCTGCACATCAGCTGCCCAATGCTTGAAGGGTCAGTAGCCTCCTAACTTGTAAACAAAATCATATGTTAGTCAGCTTCCTGCAAAGCATCTAGCACAGCAGCAGCAGTTCTTGCTTGAGGCTCTGTGACCCGACTCTCCAGGGGAGTATTGTTGGGATGAGGGGTTAATGCAAATGGTTGGACTCCCATAGCTTTGCTATCCTGAGAACAGGGCAGCAGAACAGCTGGAGGATGAATCACAGATGATACCTTAGTTTTCATAAATTAAAACAGATGTAGATATTGGATTAAAATTCTATGCACATTACTACCTTCCTGATAGGCGAAGGAGGAATACTTATCAAACTGGCCACTACACAGGAGCAGAAGTGAGGAACAGTACAAACTCCTTATTTCACTGATGGCAAAAGCAGCCCAAGGAGGCTGTTAAACAGCTCTGGGAGATGGAGAGGAGATCAGGCAGACGCAGGAGCAGCGTGCACTGAGACTCCTTCCTTTGCTCAGGGACACCCCTAAAGACAAATGGCCCGTGGACTGTGCCACAACCTTCCCAGCCACAGCATATTGGGAAGACAAGGAGCAGTGGGAAGCTAGAGATGGGTGACAGCACTCTGAGCAGGTACACTCCAACTGTCCTCTCCTGTCTGCTTGCTGACCTGCCATTTGCATCAAAGTCCAGCCTCAGCCCTTCCCATGTCATCTGGCCTCCCAAGGCCCTGTGACAGTGGTGCTGTACGGCTGCAACTCCTCTTGCTTGTTCAGATGAACATGGCCATTGTGACAGACACGTGTTTCCCAGTGTAAAACCCCAGCTCACAGACTTTTCTAGCACCCCTTTAGCCAGAAGAATCCAGAGGTAGCTTTACCCCAGGGGCTAGGGAGAGGCTGAGAAATCCACCCACATATCTTATCTTCATTTGTAGAGCATCCAACACTGCTGAATCAAAAGTATCATAATTTCAGAAGACGTGCTCAGACAGTCACCAAGGGTAACAGCCTTTTAGTTGAGATGTAGAAACCAACTGCAGCTGATGAGCAATGCTATGACATTTCACCTGATGTTTGTAAACAGACTGGGAACACAATGTTTTGAGTTTCTGCTTCTCATTCAAAGGAACCTGCTTCTGGCAGCACACTACCTTGCTCCCTTCTGATTGTCTGATCCTATCCTGAAACCAACATTTTCCAAGCAAAGAACATCACCCATAACCTAGCTGAGATATGCAGAATGGGGAGCACAACCCATGTAATGTGGAGGACTCCACTACACTGCATTGGAATGACACTCACCTGAAGACCCAAGTGCAAAAACTGCCTTATGTCTAAATCAGTGAGACATTAAATTCAAATATTTGCAGTGCAACTGTAGCAGTGCACATGTAAAATGAAAAGGTATTACTACATCTGTCCATGATAGCCCTAGATGTTAAGAAAACTGGCAGTCATTTTGTTCTCACTGCTTAATTTCAATTGATATTCAACCACAAACTATTGTTTTCATTCTGGTAACTTCAGTTAATTGTTAATTCACTGGTAGCCATAAAACAACACAGAGGGGTTTAAAAAACATTGGGAAAAGTTTCTTAGGCCACAATAAGAAAATTCCCTCTGAATTTCAAAACATGCAAGAATATCCTGTCTTCCCAGGCATGGCAGTTCAAATTCAGATATTCTCAGCTTTATGTTTTACATCGAAGTTGACATTTGGATGTCACTGAAATTGCATCAGCTGGTAAATGAACTTGCGACAAAGCCCTTTCCCTCAGCTGAGCTGTACTTACAGTGTCCAAAACACAGTGGGTAAATGGTTACGTCCTTGAGAAAGTGTAGTTGTTGGGAATATGATGGTGTTAGCACCACCCACACTTGCACTGGGCCCATTCCCACGGTACAGCTCAAGGGAGACACAGGGTCTTCGCCTGGAGGGAATTTCACTGGCCAAGTTAACATTTAAGAGCTAACTTTCTAATGTGAGTCTTACAAACCACAGAGAATTAATCATACTACCCAGTCCTACGGGAGGACTGCCAAACCACCATAACTTCTTTCAAGCATGTTCATATTTCTGTTTGAGGAATAACAGATTACAGGAGTCAAAAGCGAACCTTCCTTTGGTCACCAAATCTCTGTCTGACTTTATCCTACATGTAATACCTCCAATGGCCTTTATGGAGGAACAGGAGATAATTTTCTCATCTGCTTTTGCTCTTCAGCAGTTCCTGTCATGCCAGTGTCTCAGTACTGACTACTCCTCTCTCAAATATTATTGAAGTACCAAAGACTACCAAGGTCTTTCTAACCTGTCAGATTATAGGCAATGTATCTGGTTTGGCCCCTACAACTATCAGATAATCATATGGTGTTCTTAGCAAAATAGTTTTGTGTTGTCCTAAAATCACATAAAAAAACTAATGAGCTGATAGTAGTTTTAATTAAACTATGCCTTATTTATCTTAGCACCCTTCAACACTGCAGTTGCTACAGCTTAGCATGTGTTCCCTCCTTGCAGACAAAGATCTGCAGCCATTCACCTTCACTGCTGAGATGCAGCCTCATGTCCCACTGCTGCAGTCAGAACTCTGGGGGCTACAGAGGACCACCTAGAAAATGCAGTAAAAATTATTATCCCTGCTATTCACTGAGGGCAGTAACTGTTAGGGCAGCATGGGGGTGCTTGCAGAGCCCACCCTTAGTTAAGGATGTGGACAACAGCACCTGCCAAGAGAGGAACATGAATACAAACCCACTGTGCACTCACATGATTCTGGATCAAATACACATCACTAGCATTTGCTCCAAACTGCTTATGTTAAAGAAGAAGCAACCATCAGACAGATTAAACAATAACTGGGAGATTAGAAACACTATAAAAAAATAGGAGCCAGCTTGAACAGAAGTATAAAAGAAGCATGATTGCTGGTTAACTACGTGTCAGTAGGAAGTCAATACAGAGCTTCGGTCCCGAGTTGGTTTCCACGCACAGGCCTATAAATTCATTTGCTGCTGAGCTCTCATCTGGACCTAATGAACCATGTCCAAGCTTTGGGGCAAGCTGAGGAATAGATAGATCACTCCAAAGCAAGTTAGGCATCATGGACATGGCTGTGCCAAACCCGGCTTGCAATGCCCTGCACAATGTGTCAGTGCTACCTCAGCACACACACCCTTATGCCGTGCCCCAAAGACATACCAAAGCAGCCACCACACCTCTTGCATCGAGTTATGAAAATAGAACTCTCTCTCAAACAACTGAGCAGGCCTCTTGTTATTTTAGGCCATTGCTAAGGAAACTAGCCAAAATCTCAACATCCCCCCTCAGAAATAATAACCTGGGGAGGGAACAGCTCAAAGCCTGTCTTCCTGCTTGTATGGCCTTCTGTGTGCCTGGATGTTCCTGTACCATCAAGCAATGCTGCTTTCGACCAAACGGTTGCAAGATGGCAGCCCAATGGTGGCCAGTGCCTTGGGAAGCCTTCTGGGATGCTGCCCAGCAGCATCACAAGGACTGGCCAATGCAGGCCAGGCCACAGCATGCACAGCCTCAGGAGGGCAGTGATGGAGACTGCCTGGGGTGTCCCAGTGGGACCACTGCTCCAGAAGGAGCCATGATAAGTTTCAGACCTGAACTGGTGCCCAGCAACTGGGGAGAGTTAGGAATGGCAATACCCCAGAAAGCACTGACAGTCCTCTTGCCCTGACAGTTCCCTGCCAAAAGCACTGAACTTGGCCATGCAAGCTCTGAACCTGCTGCTGTGTCTCACAGGTGTTTTTTTGTCCCAGCTGGGGCCCACAGTGGGTTCCAGGTTCAGCATTCCCTCTCCAGCTCTGGCAAAAAGCTGCAATGGCAACCTCCCTGGATAATGTGATCAGCCTGAGATGATAGCCCACATCTCCAAGCTTGGCCTTATCTAAGCCCAAACATCTGGAAAATTCAGTGCTCCTATCTAATATAATGCTCCCCAGGGACCAGCCCTTTGCCTGCTCCCATTTGAGAGAACACAGCAGACTGAAGGATGAGCCAGAGATGACACCAAAGGGCTGCCTGACAAACAGAAGCACCAACACAGCAGGGATGAGCAACATCACCGCAGCCGTGCTGGGCAAAGGCTGCCTGTGCATCCAGAGCACGGCCCCTGCCAGGGCCCGCTGGGTGAGCTGAGCATGTGCATGGTGGATTCTGGTTGAGAAAAGCATAAAGACAAGAGAGGCAAAGATCTCTGCTCTTGTGTTGCATCAGGGATCACTGCAAGCTCTGTGTGGTGCAAACACAGCCAGCCTGCACCATCAGGTCAGGGGACCAAAAATGTTTTTAGCAGCACTGACAGACAAAGGAAAGGTTCTCCTACACTGTTCTCTGGTGCAAGGGGAAAGATAAAAGGCTTTCCCTCAAGACATTGTTGTTTCATCTTCCATTGGTCCCACAAAAGAGGCTTTAAAGACCGACTTCTACTCACAGAAGAAAAGAAGCCAGCCAGCAGAAATGAACACTAGCCCACCACTGGACTTAAATGAGGCTGAGCACCACCTCATTGGCTTGTCCTGGAGAACCAGGGAAGGCAACTGAGCCAGGGAATGGTAACTGCTCTTTGCTTGGTGCATGTGAAAAGCTCTCACTGCTTTTCATTCCATGCCTGGGTCATTCCTGTGTCACTGCCTGCTGGACTGGAAGGAAATGACTGCTGTAAATCTGTTTTTAGAAATATTTGACTCCCTTAATATGTTAAATGAATTCCAGTTATTTATGGGATTTTACTTAGCTCAGGGTAAAACATATTGGATTGTTCAGACTATTCCAATTGTTGCCTTTTTCACTAAAAGGGTAAACGTTGCTAAAGAATAAATCCCCTAAAACAAATAATGTAACTAGATATTAAAATTGGTTTGACTACTATATTAATTTATTGGAGGGAAAACTCGAACAATTGCTTTCCTAGGAAAAATGGCTACCTTAGGTGATCAGGTCTGTAACTGATAAAACTAACAAAAATAAAGTAAAACCAAAAGAAAGAACAAAACTACAATAGCCATCACACACTTTATACAACAGTCACTGTATTTTCTTTTTGTTCATTCATATTTGCAGAGGAACAAGCCCAAACCTACACTTCCAAACCTTCCCTTAGAGGTTAAGTTTGGAAATATGGTAGAAATAGCAATTTAGCATCACTTAATGTGAGCAGACAAGTGCCTGGTGTTCTGCAGAGTGGTCCCTGTCACAGGAGCTTACAATCTGTAAGTAAGGTGCACCTCTAAGGTGCTTCCACAGCTACCTCCCTCCGTGCACAGAATCAGCTTCAATATTTGGCTTCAAAAGAGAAAGTATCTCCAACACTATTCCTTGACCTCCCCAAGGTATCAAGGTATCCCTTGCTGTAAGCAGGAGAAAGCCTCCAAAACTGGTGGTCTGCAGCAGAGCAAAAGGGATGGGCCAGAAGCCTGTTGCTGGAGACATGATGAGCTGCCCAGCAGGTTTCTGTTCTGCCATTTAACTGCTGAGCTCCTTTATGACTTAGCCCAAATCAGTTATCTTTGACCACATCTAACCTGATGCACAAGCTCTGATTCACCCTTTGCTGTAGAGCAGATCCCTGTGCAATGTAGGGAGTATTTCTCAAGGACCTTACAACTTGGCAAAGGGCAAGCAAGGACATGACTTTACTACACACTGGCTGCCCTGCGGTAACCACCTCTGTGCTTCACCCTATGCTAAATGGGAGTTCATGGCCTGCTCTTTCACTGAAAAGTAAACTCCCTCCAGTTACTTTGCATCTATCATGTGCAGAGAGAAGCATTTACTGAGAAGTGGCTGGTAAGCATTTACCTGTAATGGCTTGTCCAAGTGTCCATTCCCCAGCAGCTCACAGACTGATCACACTGCAGTGGTGATGGATTGAACAGTCCTGCCCATGAAGCAGATGTGCTGTCTTGGAAACCCAAAGCTTACAGTGACACTGACTCTCTACATTTAACTGACTGCAGGTGCAGTGGCCCTTTACCTGTCCCTCTACGTGCCTTAGAAGATGCTATCAGGCCAAAAAAGAGAAACATGCATCTGGAAGGATGGGTTGTCAGACTGCTCTGTTCCTGCCATCCTCCACCTCTCTTCTGCTCCAGAAAGACCCAACAGGTCCCAAGACAGCCTTCACAGTGACAGTCCAGAAAGAACAGGCCAGGGGATGAATACTAAGGCAATCCAGTACCAATTAGAGGAAGGGTCATTGTGACCAGCCAGAGGAGCTGAAAAGCTGCCTAAGGAGCAAAGGGTCAGCACTGGCATCTCCAGAAAAGCTGCATAGGCAAAACCATGTAACAGCAGAGAAGCCCTGTGGCAGGACATGGTAACAACTCCAGCATCAGAGGTTAATCCCCAAGTGCATGTGGGCTGTCAGCACTATGCAGAGGTGCTAATCCATGGCCTGACACAGCCTGATAACACCTCCTGCACATGGCTCCTCTTTCACCAAGTTGGTGCTGAGTCTGGGTGAAGTCCAGAGGAGGATGCTTAAAGTCTTTAGTGAGGTGTCTATAGATTCAGCCAATTTCCAGAACATGAACAAACCAAAGGCTTACAGTTTTGGGCAGCAGAGCTTAATCTCCTAAGAAACTAAATCATAAGCTGTTCCATGGATGCACAGCAGCAGCAGAGAGAGAGAAACACCACAGCCTGCACTGGAGTCCTCAGAGTCCTGACAATTTGTATAATCTGATATGTTCTCCTGGTCATCTCACACCATGCTCCCAGAGGGGCCAGAAAGTCACTGCTCAAGTGGCTCTGAGTGCTCCTGAGTAGAGAGGACTACTGACTACACAGCAAAAAGTACAATGGCAATAACCATCCCTAGTGTTGTATATGCAACAGGCAGTGACACCTCTGAACTGCTCTTCATGCTTATCTCCCAGTGAGCTGCCTGCAGCCTAGGGTAGGTTATTGCATGCCTGAATTGCCAGCTGCAATACCAGTGGTGTCTGGGTTTAAGACCAAAAGACCTGCATACACTTCCACCTAAACATAAATCACCCACACACTTTCATCTAGTGAGACAGCCAAGCAGCATCCCCCTCCTTAAAGAGGATTTTTCAGTCACAGAGAGGAACTTCAGTAGCTCGTTTCTTTTGTGTTAAACCTTCTTCAGGTATTTACATTTAATTTTTCCCAGACCTTGTAGGATTCTAAACCAAAGGTTTTCTTCATCATCAGCTTATCCCAATTAAAGAGAATTCCACATACAGTAGGAAACAGCTCTCCCTGTTCTTAAGACTTTGGTAAATGGACTGAGGAAACTCCTGAAAAACTCTACCAGTCTCTAAGAGAAGCCACTGTTTGTGGGTGAGCAGCTTTGCTCCTTGCTCAGACTCCTGGCTGCTAATGCCACAAGTGCAATCAAAATGCACACGTCTGAGTTGTACCCCCTGTCTGTGCTCCAGAATCATCTGGCCTAAATTATATTATCAAAGCAAAGGATGTTACTACATCCACCCTTTATTGAATCCTGGGAAAAACACTTTGAGATCAGCCCCGAACTGTTTTACTAGCTCTCCTCAACCTTGCTGAAAAAGCTCCCAAATTACAAAGTTAATTGGCAGCACATTGTTACCATATGTGGTCTGCAAGAGAAGCACTGAAGTTTATTTAGGTATCAGAACCAAAGAAGAGTGGAATATTACTACTCTTTATGAGGATTTCATGTTGGCCTTGATTACTAAGGCAACCTCAGCCTTGATCCTTCTGTGTGTAGTCTCTCCAACATACCACAGCATATGGAGGCACCAATCTGCCCTAGCCTGGCTCCCCCCAAGAAACTCAGGACACATACTGTTTTCTGTGCTTTTGCTTACTAGACCTCAGTGTTTTCCTTCTCCATGTTCATATGCTTCTTTCTTCAGTAAAGTTTCCCAGGATGTCTCACATCTCTAAAGCATGACTCTGAACCCAACCAGCTAAGCTCTGTGGCTGCTGGGTCACACTGTCTCTTGTGGAGCAATTCTCCTTGCTCTAGCTGCTTCACTCATGTTGCTGGATCTCAAATCTTTAATGAGTTGGATTCTTGGTCTACAGGCTCTGATTGACACTCCTCCCATTTAAAGTCTCAGTGAAAAAAAGGTCTGTGGCAAATTTGTATCACCAGGACCCTTCCCAGACTCTTCTTCCCTCTTTACACTGGCAGCAGTAGCTTCTGTGGAAGCGCTGACACTGCTGCAGCGTGAAGTCCCAGCAACTCTATGATGGCAGCCCAGAGTTAATATCTGCAGTAAAATTTGTACCCACAGGCTAGAAATACTCTCTCCCTATTTTTAAACTCTGACAGAATCACTCTAGCAGTGCTCTTGCACAGACAGCACAGGGCATACTCATGTCTCAGCCCCACAGATGCACCTGTAGAGCTCCTGCTGCCCCATCTGAAGGAATGAGCTACAATTTACACAATCTAGCAGGGGTCATGGGCAAAGACTGCTTGCCTTAAAGCTCCATAAACTATTTTAAAATGCTCGATTGGACTTTCATGAAGTGAAACATCAGGTTTCAATTAAGATGCCTTCATTTCCCAATCTGATGTGTGTTAAACAACCTATCAAAACCTCATAAACTTCAGTTCACAGCATTTTCATTTCCGGTTTCTCTCTTCTCCTCTCAGCTTAAGTAATATCTTGTATATTAAAATAACATGTTTAAAAATAAAACAAATCTGGAGAAACTAAAGGCAAAAGTCTGATGTTTTCTGTCCTTCATGGAGGCAGCAGTTTTGATTTTCTGGAAGACAAATCAAGACCACATCCTTCTAAGGGTAAGTTCTGGAGAATGAAGAGACATGAAGTAAATTACTTCCTTATTGAAGGGAATAATTGGGATATCTTCAGTGCACAGAGCAAAAATCCAGTGTTTCCAGAAGCCCAGAACAGCTTCTGTACCTAGATACACAGCAATGCACTTCTGTGTGGCTGAATCTGTCTGCACATCTTGCACACCACATTTTAAGAAGCGAATTTCTTACCTCCAGGCACCCATCTGACCTGCACAAAACAAACGTCTCTAATATTTCTGAAGACTTTAGAGGATGGAAAATGAGGCACTGTCTATTCTGTCTAGTCCAAATCCATGCTGCAACATGGGCAAACCTCCTGTACTGATAACAATGGAAGGATGATGCCAGGCGCAGAGCAAGCAGACCTTGTCCAGCAAAAGTGCTGCTCTCTGAGATTGTCAGCTGTGCTAATGTGACCAAAAATGTCACGTGTGGTGTCTATCAACAACTATATCACATGTGTACACGAGTAATTTACCCACCCAAGGAATACTTTCTCTAATGGTTGATATATTAGGCAGAGTAAATATAAATAGGTTCTGAGAACAGTGTTGCAGTGTGAGATAACCCAGAAAAACCTACTCACCACCTACTCGACACTAACACTCCAAAAAGCTGCACTGGAAGTGACAGATGCCAGAATGATCATGAAGGTATTTTGTTAACAACTATGATCTAAGTTGTTTTCTTTTGTAACTTACTACATCTAGAACTTCCCACTGTAAGATCAAAATTTCTTACCAAAGCCCTCATAAAATAAACCTTTGTCTTCTTTTGCTGTGAGCCTGGGATACAGGATGAGATGTGCAATATCAGTGACTTTAAGCTGCAGTCTCTTTGAGGACAGTTCATTGTAAAACAGTAGCATGACCTTTAGGGAGACTCACACCACTTCCCGATGTGCTGAGGGTGCAGAGAGCAGGTTTCCTTTTTCCTTTTGGGAAGGAACTCCCTCCACCCCACAAGTGCCCTTTTGGCAGGCTGTGGGTGACAAGAAATCATCCAGCTGGAGCTGGAAGCCTCAGAGCTGCCTCCAGCAAAGTGGCTCTAGTATCAGAAAGGATAGATCTTGCCTTGGCCTTAAGGAGACTAAGTGCTACCACCATGAAAGAGACCAAGTCCCCTTCTTTCACTGTTCAACAGCAGAAGCCCAAAGGAAAAGTAAGAACAGCCTAAGTCTACTCTGCTGCTTGGTCTCTTGTCCTTCTTGCCCCCTTTATACCTACCCCTCTGCCCATCAGGCCATTGTTGAAAGGCAGTCCAATGAAGCTGAAAGCTGCCTCCTGGATGAAGAAAGGATTCAGGATACGTATCTCATGAGGTTCTCTTGGGACACGAGTTGCCACTGACTTCCAAAAGCCATCAGAGGCACTCTGGTAACAAAAACAAAACAAAAAAGAGAGAGAAGATAAAACAACAAATACAATTACACACAAAAGATAGCAGATTGTTATTATTATTTAAAGAAAAAAACAACTCTACTGGCAGCAGTTCCCACTGTCCCTGCTCACTGCCACAGGCACTTGTATGAGGTTGCAGTGGGAGGGTGTGTCCTGGAGGGGTGACAGCAGCATGTGCAGATGCACTTGGGCTAGTCTAGATGAGGAGTGCAAAGGAGACAGAGAAGCCCGAGAGCTTCAGCACAATCTACCCCCTCCCTGGTGCCATCTTTTCACTCTTACTACCACTTCAGCCAGTTTGGTTAATGGCTTAAGCTTGTCAGCATGTGCTGTGATCACTCTCATCTGCTTTCAACGGGAGATATCCTTGGATAGCAAATGCCCTTAAGAAGACCAAAACCCTAAAAACGACCATACAGCTTCACCTTTGTTGGGACCTATATGCTTCTCACTTTATCCTAGATTTATTCCATCCTGCGAGGTTTGATGTGAATTACACCATAAGCTTCCAAAGGTGCAATCTTGTACCTTGAAGAGGCATGCATGTTCATGGTACAAGGGAAAACACAAGTACATACATTATTTTTGGTTTTCCAGGAAACTGTGGTTTAATTTAAGACTTTGCCATGCAAACGTGGGAGAACAATAGCCTTGAACACTGCTACCCAGCTACACAGCCCTGCCTAGAGCTCGTGCCTCTCTGCCACACCACTTCATATCATTGCTCTTGCTAGTCCAGACATTAGTGGATGTCCAGGTGTTAGTGGATATAGTATGCACTGTCCTCAAATTAACTGGAGGCTCCTTGTTCACAGGACTTACAGAATGTTTCACTTCTGTTTGGGATAAAAATTCAGAGCAAGGCACAGGGAGGATGGCAGGAATTTTAATCTGCTAACAGCAGCTTTGGCAGGGTAATCTGATTGAATAGCTCCTTCTCAAAGCAATGAGCCATCTTCCCTGTGATCTCCATGACAGGCAACAAGAGGCAGATATTACACTCTACATAAAATGCGTGTGCTTTGTCAGTCATTATTTACACCGATTTTGGGTTGCTTGCAGCTTAACAGTGACTTCACAGTTGCCTCCAGAGCACTGCTGAAAATGTTGGCAATACCCAGCAAAATCCTCAGGAGCCTCCACTGCCCAGTAGTGACTACCCCAGTAATTATTGATGGTAGTTCTGCTACAGCCTGTGTCTGCTGCACTTCACACTCTGCTTGCACTGCACATAGCTCATGTCAACTCTTACGCCCCAGGGTGCCAAACACCTTAAAGAGGCTGCTTTGTGGAACAATCCCATTGTCATCTTTAGCTGCTGAATTTCAGACCCTGAATAATGTTTTGAAGCATTATGTTATTATCCAAACCAACAGCCTAAGACAGCTAAATGCCATTGTTATCCTGTTTTGATCTCATGTGCGCCCCCCCAAGCTGCCCAAACATAATACTCTTTTCCTGACAAGGGCAAGGATCCTGTGAGTTTCAGTTTGCATTTCAACAATGGCAGAGCCCTCTCAGGACTTTAAATGGAAAAAAAAAAAAAATCCCAATTAAAACCCATGTTCTTTCATGACAGTTGAATTAGAGAGAATGCCTGGTGTCAAGGCAGTCTAACAATTTCCATTTTCAGCCACTTTTTTTTTCAGCCATTTTTTACATTTTCAGCCACTGAGTGATCCCATAATTAAAAAAAAAACCAACAACCAACAAAAAACCAAAAACAACTTTAAAAATGTTGATAAAGTCCATTTGACCAAGGGATTTGAGGGATTTGGTAGGTCAGCTGAGTTTTGCCTTCTTGTGAAAATTCATTAAAAACTGGATAAATACGAAACCTTTGGAATTTCCTAAAGGCACATGTAAAGCAGAGGTCTTTCAGTTCCACTGAAGAAGAGGAAAAAAAAAATTAAATTAAAAAAAATAAATCACAGATTCCACTTGCATTAAACATGCTCCAGCTCTCTCAGAAATGAAGATGATAAACAAAAATCTTGAATGGCTACTCTTTCAGTGAAACCATCTTATCATGGGTTTAAGCAGGCACACCCTGGGAAAATAGTATCTGACCCTGAAACTAAAATAAATTTATAAGTTGAATTATAATTTCATGTGCAACTCTAAATAAGGCATTGCCTACATTTTGCAAACAATTTAAACCAAGGGTCTACAAGCTATTTAAAGTGGACAGAAGCCACCTTTTGTTTGTACTCACACTCCAGAAGAGATTCTGCATAAGTTCTGGGATTTAAGTAGCTTTCACACAGCCTTTACATCACACACAAAATATTAAAGAGGAACACAAAAAGATTGCAAACACTTGAGACTATTAGTCTTTGCTCTTGGTTGAGCTGTTCAGGAAGATAATGACACATATCACAGTTGCCAGTTTTCCCAGTGCTGTGCGAACTGCTAGGATCATCCCTGGCCTGTTCCCAGTCTGTTCAGTGCCAGAGGATCTTATCACAGCTGAGAACACAACCTGGCTGCTTTGGCCCCTTCAGTGTGGCTGTTTCTCCTGTCATTCATCCAGATGATTTCCCTGACCATTTTCCTCACTTACCACACAGCTCCAAAACTGTTCTGGTTTCCCCCTTCTGACTAATTTCTACTTGCTCTGTGTTCTTCCCTGTAACTTTTCTGTGCAGCTCCCATTAGATTATTATTGAGAGTAATCTTTCATTTTTGTGTGTTTTCCCTCTATGGTCTCTAAAACAATTCCAGGGAGAAGCACAGAGGGAGTCTCAGCAGACAGCTCTCACACTTCCACCTCTACAGTGGGCAAAGGACCTAAAAACTGTTTCCCTGGCTTATAATTACTGCAACTCTCAGTTTTGTGGTTTGGCTCTACAAACCCTGCAGTTTTGAGCTGCATCTCAAGCCCTGTGGTTTTGCTCTGCAGCTCGTCACTGGCAAGCTCCAAAAGAGAGCAGCACCACAGCTGCAGTCCCCGGGGGGCTGCTGCCCTGACACAAGCCCCTCAGGACCTGCAGCCCCTGCCAGGGCTGCTGCTACCCCTAGAGCTCAGATGCTGCTGTGCCGAGCATGGACGTTGGGTCTGATGGGATGCAGATGCTCAGCGAGGTTTCCAAAGAAATTACTTCCTGTCAGGGAGTTCTGTCCCTTTTTTAGGCTGGGAGGAGACAGCCAGCCACCCAAGGAGCAGCAGGCACTGGGGGGGGAAGGCATATTTTTCCTGCTGGATTCAGGATCTTGGACTCGGAGGCTGGGGAGCATCCTCTGGTCTCTGCTACCGTGACTTAACCTGCAATGCTTAAGGGTGGGCCTCTGAGCATGCAACATCTCCCTTCTTGACTACCATAATGATAGCAAGTCAGAAAACTAGTCTGAAAATTGCTTAGGTAATGTTCACACAATACCTCATCACCTCCTGGCATTAAGGTGGAAACCATAGGGTCCAGGCTGGAAACTGTTTCCCTGTGTTAAGTTCCCACCTTGACTATTTGTTGGTCTCACTGTGCACCTGGAGTCTCAGTCACAGATCAGCACTCACAGTGCCACGGGCTGCCAAAAAAAGCCTATGGTACAAAGAAACAAGCAACAGAGAAAGGCAGGAAAACACAACTGAAGAGCAAGTCTCTGAGGGCCACAGCATTTTTAAGCAATCTTGGAGTGTTTTCAAAGTTGTGTAATGGACATCACTAAAGACTTTAGAGGAGACTATTTAAAAAGTAGAAACAATTTAGATGGGCCAGGGCTTTCAAGCCAGTGTCTTGTACAGCTTCCACCCAGGGAGAGAGGCCGAAATATCCCCTCTAGAGACACCACTCCAGGAATAAATGGATATGGACATGGCATACCAGAGATGGCAGGTTATGAGGGAGGGATAAAAAATGGCAGGGCTCACCTAATAGCTACAGAAACAAGACAATCCAGCTGTAATCCCTCATTTTGTCCATTTGCAGAATACTGAAGGGTAATAGGGACAGCTGGTTGTAAACTACTGTCGTCTCCATTCAGTTTTCCATCTTCTGTTCTTGGATTTACTAAGGTGAATCATGACATATACCAAAATAAAATGCAGAACTTGGAGCCTTAGCCAAGAAACACACCTTAATAGAAGAAACAAACACCTAGAAGCAGGCTGAGTCTCCCAGAACAACATTTCTAATGTACTAAGCAAAATGAGGGGTAATGCTGCTGCATCCTGATAACATGGATGATGCCTCCTCTGTACCTCTGTGATACTACTGGATTTAGGAGAACAAGCAGCAGTGCTCAGGAACACTTTTAAGTCCAATGGGAAGGGGACAGGGAGATTGCAAAGGACAGCTACAGGCAACACAGAGCTCAAAAAGTCTGGGTATGCAATGCTCTGCTGCAGGGCAACAAGAAAAATGAGAAGACTGGAAGGACAACCTGTAGTAAATGGAGATTATTGCTCTTCCAGACTCTGATAACACCCAAAATGGAAAGGAAGAAGGGTGTGAGAGAAAGAAAAAGCCTGGGGATGATGTACCAGTCACAAGACCTCGCCATGCCTGGAAGCACGTAGTTCACTGGGATCTTTGCCCCCACCTAGACTGGAATGTGGTTTATTCTATAGCTGTCATCCACAAGCACTCACTGTCACACAAACACAGCGTACAGCAGAACTGCTGCAATCCATCTGTAGAGGCTTTTGAAAGGCTTCAGTTCAGGCATAATTGGATTAGATGTGGAAGGTGTTTTTCCACTAGAAAATCATCATCTTATCAGTCAATGCTGCATTTCTCAGCGGTCAAGTAGACGTAGAGGCCTAGAAAATACTCTTCTACAAGGGGTAATATAAATTCAGTTGCATCATTTGCACTGATTATCAAAGCAATAAGGAATTTTTAGCAACAAGAACAGAGGTGCTGAGAGCCTGCAGTCTGGGTTGATGGTCAACAGCCAGACCCACTAGCCCACACTTCAAATATATTTACCCACCTTTCTCAAAGTGATGAAGAACCCCTCACCACCCTCTGTACATGGTCCTGGTGGCCAGCACTTGTTATGAATGTTCCCATTCTTCAGTTTCTAGAGACTAGAAATGCTCTAGAACATTTTGCTCCACTCTTATCTGCCCCACTGAAAAGCTCTTACCCTGCCTTAATCAGAAATATTGCAGATTGTGCCTGAACTCTTCCCTCATCTTCTCTTTGTCCCACTGTCAAAAGAGATGCAGCTCTTGGACTATCCAACAATTTGATACTTCTAATCCTTTACAATTTTTCTTTCCTTTCCCCAAATACTCTCCCACTGATCAAGTCTAAAATCAAATGGTTGTAATTTCCCAGGCTATTTGCTGGTTGGCATTCCCCATCTCCCAGCAGCCTTACAGCATCCAAGAGAACTCCTGGGAGGCTGCAAATCCCCAAATTTAGCTTTTACTACTGTTTCTCATTATGAAACCCAAACGCATTTTCTACCTGATGTTTTCAGCAGCAAAGCATGATGGAGACAAAAACACCCCAATACATGGTACTACTAATTTTTTTTTTTATTTAAAACAAAAATCTAACTATTTTTTGTCAGTAGATTTGAGCTAATAATACTGGCTAGACATTTGTTTCTTTAGGCTTGATAACCAGGTTGAAAACCACATGAGAAACTTAATTCTAAGTAGTGGTTGCAGACTTTAAATGTTGTGCCAGCCACATGAACTACCTGGGACCCTGGCTACACACAGTGCTAGAAGCTGCATGTCCATAGAGAGAGGCTCAGAAAGCAGCAGCCCCTGTGGTGACACGGTGCTGCTGTGTCCCACATCACTTAGCTGAAACTCTGCAACGTGCTCATTCCCCTGGCTGTCAGGACAAGGTTTCTGTCCTGTTTGCCTGCCAGCACATATTACAAATAAGCAGAAAAGCAGATTCAAAAAGAGCTACTGAATTTCAAACTTGGTTTGACCTGTATGACTGAGTGCTCCCTCTAACCTAAAAACAGACTGACATGGGCCTCCTGTGTTGCTGCTCTAAGGCCAGCTGTGGTCTTCTGATTCACAGGACTAGGCAGAACGAGGCCAAGATGAGCACTAAAAAGTCAGAAGAGCAAGTTTATTTTTATGCTCTGCTGTAAGGGAAAAGGAATTTCTTTTTTAAAAATGTATTTCTATGGTTTTATCCATGTAATGAGAGCAAAATACTGTCCACAGATTTAAGATAACAAAACGTTGTTGAAAACAAGAGATTGTCTTGTGAAAAAAATGGAGCTTGGAACATTTCAGAGGAGCTGCATAAAAACACTGAAGATTATTCTGATGAACACCGGGTTTCAGATACATGAGAGCTCACATACGGTGTGTCAGGAGATGTGCTTGTACTATGCACCCACAGGGTGATTGATAGACTGTACTACAGACTCTTTTGCTCAAAATATAAGCTGGATTTTGAGCCAAAATTTGAAGAAATATTCCTGGTTTGGAAGACGGAAGTTTTAAGTAGAAAGTAATGGATTTAGATAATTTATGTCTATGTTGTGGTTTTTGGCCTGTGAATAAGAATAATCCTACAATGAAAAAATACCTAAAGTAGTACAGTTTCAGAAAAATCCCAAAGAAGAGCAGGGCCTAGAATATCTCCATTATTTACAGGGTATTTTATTCCCATTAGGCACCAGCCTCTTTATTTCACTACAATTTTTTATGACACAGTCTAAGAAATGTCACACTCATCTGACATCTACCAAAAGAATAGCAGGGCTGAAAGGCCAAATCCAAGTGTCAGTGAGGACTGAAGCAGGACAGCCCTGCAACTTCAGCACAGGATTTCTGTGATGAAGAGTGACTTTCTAGTTTTCCCACAAGATTTTTCTTGTATCACCATATATCTGAGTATTTTACAAACAGCACTCTCGAATTTAGAGCATCTCTGCAATATTTTACATACGTGACACCATTTTACAGGGGAGAAAACAAACAAAGCTGAACACCCACTGTTTCCATTGCTTCCTGATGCTCTACTTCAGACACCTCATGCTGGGCTTTCAAAATACCTGTTAAGTCCACAGCACAACTCCACTGACTTTGCTGCTGCTCAGCTCTCCTGCATATCCATCCCATGAGACTCAAATGTGTTTGGGGGAAAATCTGATCTACCTTACCCAACATATCACATCAGGCTACACCACCTCCTCAAGAGGAATCCTCAGTGTCTGTAATCAGAAGTAATCAGAAGACCATACTTTGTTCTCTCCTTTCTCCTATCTACATGCTCATACCAAAACTGAATGTATTGCACCACAGAAATTAGAATAAATCTAAGTCTTCCCTCTCCACTAGATAGACAGCTGTGTTCAAAAAGAGCCAGGATGCATTTATGTAATTAAGGATAACATCTGCACAGAAGAACTGCATTAACCTTAAAAAATGCAATGTTGTTATTTTTTTTCTTTTCCTAACTTTCAGCAGCTTCATTTTTATAACAAAAAAAACCCAACTCTTTAAAAAGTTTTAATATGTTTTAAAAAAAATTCAACTCAAGAAAAACTTCACCAAATGGAGCAATTAAACCCAGGACACAGTCCTGTAAGTGCAACTACAAGCTCCAGTGAGTGATTGTGTTCTAGGTTATCTGTTAGAGGACAAAAAAAGCATCCTCTTACAGGACTCCTGAACAATTTGCACCTAACAAACCCACAAGTGTTTGAGGAGTTCCCTGCTAGTTGTAAACCCTTCCCCCTTCTCTGCTGTCCCTAGTGCCCATCACCCTTCAACCTCCAATATTCCTGCTTTGCTCTCTTGACATGCATCTCACCAGGCTACTGCTCCTTCACGTTGCCCAGGTGGCTGGCAGGAGAAGGGGGAGCTCCTGAGAGTCTAGGAGAGATGCTCTGTTCCCAGCTCATGCCCCAATCTCTTTGTGGAGAACCAGCTGAAGGAAATATGCTGGTTTATTCCGACATCCCTGGAGATGCTGCTGCATCCCAAGTAACCGTAGGAAAAGGGCACCTGAGCAGTGTAGGCAGGGTAGGGAAGGCCTGGTGGGACAGACCATGCTCAGGGCAGGCAGAGCAGCACTACCAGCATCCAGCAGCTCCCATGGAACATCAGACCAAGCCCTGGGGTTTCACAGAACAGCAGGAGCCACACCAGGCTGCTATGGTAGCAGAGCCTCAACAACTCCCAGCCATTGCCCTGGCTGGGAACTGGGCTTTTTTTAAATTTTAGAAATAAAAAGTGATAAAACTGCATTTTCAGTAGCCTCATCCTGAGAGTCAGCTAAGTTATTTTAGCTGAACTTTCCAGCTGTGCCAAACACGTGGCATGGAAAACATCAGCTCAGAGACAATGGTGTAATAAAATGACAGAGCATTTTCCTTGTTGCTTATAACAGAAAACATAAGGTGATTCCACCTCTAAGCACAGCTGCCTGCTCCACTTACAACAGTATGACTGCACAAAAGCAAAAAACCCACAAAAATTGTTAAATGCTGTCTTTGCAGGCTTTGATGACAAAGCATGAGGGTATCCCAGGGCATCTGAGGACACCCAACAGCAAAGTCTTTTTTAGGGAGCTGAACTGGTTCATGAGTTTGAATACAAACAACAACACATTAAACAATACATATTTAGACTAAACTATTGGCACATTACAACAACAACAACAAAAGCTAAAGGATCACCACAGGAAGAATTATGGCCTAGAAACCCTCATTGCTTTCTGAAGTTATCTTAAAGTGAGTCTCTAGGGAAATTTTTACATTGTTTTTACAGCAAGAGTACACAGAAAATCTGTCTTCTCCTATTTTGGCATTTTTGCTGAAATGAGAAGCCAAATAATTTGTATGTTCACTCAGTGTTCATATAGAATATATACAAATTATTTAGCAGCATAGAGAAAGCAGAAAGGTCAAAATAACAAGAGGCTGGGAAGATGCCAGGAAGCTCCTGACCTACTTTATTTTCTAGACTTGCATTAGCCATAGGTGTTGGGTTGGTTGTTTTTTTTTCAAAAGAAGTGTTTTAAAGAAACATAATTTAATATTCTTAAGACATGAGAATTTAAATAAACTGTAACCCAAACAGAACATAAATTCTTCAATTTCATGTATCTGATTAAAATAAATAAATAGTAAGATACCAATAGTTTCCCAAACCCGGCCTTAACTCAGAAGAAACACCCTTAGACACATCCCATAAATTTGCCACTGTAAGAATACAAATACCACCAGAAAAGGGAGGTCTTCCCAGAATCTCTTGCTTACTACCTTGACTTGGTTTATTTTTACTCCCGTTGTCAGGACAAGTGTTCACATTAAATAACTGCAATTGTTGAGGAGGAAGAGAAGCTGAACCTAGAGGGGGAGGAGATGAGGAATTTGTACCCCATGCACACACGAGCACCCCCATTTCTTACAGAAAGGAGCTGCCATCCTCCTTGGGAAGAACCAGAAGCATCACTCACAGCTGGATAACAGAGGGAGAGAAATTTAGGAAGATAAAAGCAGGCAGGGAGTTTAGTTACCTCAGTGTTTATTATAGCAAACTGGAGATATAGGTCAACCCCCTGTTCTGGAGCCCTCAGAGCTTCGAGGCAGAGAAAACGTTACAAATTGCTCAGGCAGCACTAACTCTGCAATCCATGGAGCCTGCCAGGGAACACATGTGTTTCGGGCATAAATCGTACAATCTATTCCTTTCTGAATTAACATCTGTCATCATGACACTGTTCAAAATGACTGAAGATTGGATCATATTAATCACTACACATCTTGGATAAATATTTACTGTTCAGACAGACTTTTTTTTTTTTTAGTTTAAAGAAAAAATATTCAAATAGTAAAATTCCTGGAGCTGTGAAAGGGGAGTCTCTTTTCAGCCCCTGAGAGAAAGCATGTGATTTTATTTACAAAATCAAATCAGTGTTTTTCCTCTCCTCTGTGAGTCTTCACACTGTACACGGGTGAACTCAAGAGCATCCTGTGGTGTTGCAATGGTTCCCCAAGGGCTCTTCTGGGGAATTTTGTTATGCTGGAGGTTGCTCACCTCAGAGACTCCAAGAAACTTTATCCTTTGGGTTGCAGAAACAGATCTGGCTAATTATGCTTCAGGAAGAGAAAGTTTTACTGTAACCCTTGCAGACAACTGGATGAAGTAAATAACTTACTTTCATGAAAAGCTGTGAAGGGTATTACTGGCTTGCTTCCTGCTTCCCAGAGTTAACAAATGGTTCAGAGAGAGTGAGGACAGAGGCTCCCAGAGTCACAGAACAGGATAACCAGAAGGTAACACAAGAGTGCAGCCCTGTCCTGGGAACTCCCAAGAAACAAAATTTTCCCAAATACTGGACTAAGTCTGTACTTCAGAAAAAGGTGTCTGCACTCAGTGCTCACCTCTGCAAGTATGTCATTTGAGCATGACTGAAGATGGATCATATTAATCACTACACAATCTTGGATAAAATTTTCTGGTTCAAAAGACTTTTTTTTTTTTTTAGTTTAAAGAAAAAATATTCAAATAGTAAAATTCCTGGAGCTGTGAAAGGGGAGTCTCTTTTCAGCCCCTGAGAGAAAGCATGTGATTTTATTTACAAAATCAAATCAGTGTTTTTCCTCTCCTCTGTGAGTCTTCACACTGTACACGGGTGAACTCAAGAGCATCCTGTGGTGTTGCAATGGTTCCCCAAGGGCTCTTCTGGGGAATTTTGTTATGCTGGAGGTTGCTCACCTCAGAGACTCCAAGAAACTTTATCCTTTGGGTTGCAGAAACAGATCTGGCTAATTATGCTTCAGGAAGAGAAAGTTTTACTGTAACCCTTGCAGACAACTGGATGAAGTAAATAACTTACTTTCATGAAAAGCTGTGAAGGGTATTACTGGCTTGCTTCCTGCTTCCCAGAGTTAACAAATGGTTCAGAGAGAGTGAGGACAGAGGCTCCCAGAGTCACAGAACAGGATAACCAGAAGGTAACACAAGAGTGCAGCCCTGTCCTGGGAACTCCCAAGAAACAAAATTTTCCCAAATACTGGACTAAGTCTGTACTTCAGAAAAAGGTGTCTGCACTCAGTGCTCACCTCTGCAAGTATGTCATTTGAGCATCGCAGGCACAGATTTCTAGGAAATCACATCTGTCCAGGTTGCTTGTATCTAGCTTCAACTCCCAGTCCCACACTGTTACTTCTTATCAGCACTGCTCTAAAGGCCAAGAGACATCCTGCTGACATCCTCCTGGAAATCCTCCATCACAGGGAGCAGTGCTCCTTCCATCAGCAACTTCTCCTTCCAGTCTTTTACTCTCACACTGCTTGAGCAGAACTTTACCAAGATATCCAGTCCTGATTTTAAGACTTCAAGAGCAAATTCATCAAGCCTCCAGCACAGATGTAGCAAAAATAATGATGCTGATATAAATGTTCTGCCTTATTTGCTCTTTTGCCTAGCTTCAGATACACTGCTTCCTATTAAATTAAAAAGTCTTCTGAGAAAAAATGTTCCCTCTTGGTAGACAGAGAGAGACTATGAGTAAATCTCCACAAAATCTCATGCATAAGCTAAATAAATTGAACACAAATCTCTTAGACCAAGGGAGCCTTCACAGACTTCAAACGATTCTTGTAGTTCTTTACTGAAGTGTTAACACAGAACATCTTTATTCTTCTAACACTTGCATGAACAGCTGATAGCCTCTGGGCAACGTCTCAGTTTCACCACTGAGGATGTTCTTTGCCTGTCTCCATGTGCTGGATTCCCAAAGCACTGCTCCAGTATGGAGCAACATCTGCTGCACATGTGGCCAATGCAATATCCTCAGCAGGCATGGGCTGCACTGGTGGCAAAGCCATGCATGTCTGGATGGAGCCACCCACGTCTGCATGTGAGGCCAGGTGGAGATGATGCCCTGTGAGCTCAGTGTTTATCTGCTCATTTGGTCTGCCAGGTGCACAGTCATGTACGTACGGCCCAGTGAACATGCACATCTTGGCCAGCATGAGCCACCAGGCAGTAGTGAGGGATAAACAGGAGGACAGAGCATACTGGGTATTTATGAGGTGGGGGGAAATCTGAGGGCATTGTGGTGCAAGAGGGAGCAGGACAGAAAACCACAGGCAATCGGGCAACTTGGTTAGCTCTGCTGTTTATGGAATTGTGTGTTTCACTAAGATCAGCATCAGATTTGTAATAAATTTCTTTACACTGCCTCAGATATTCCAAGCCTACCAAGATCAAGTACAAGCTCAGTTTACATTCACTACAACCTTGAAATGCACCTACAAGGATTTGCATAATATTGATGTCAGAACATTGCCAGCACCTGCTAAAGAGGCTGAGTGCAACACAAGCACCCTCCTGATGCTTTTTCAAGACAACTGCACTAACTCTTCAGTTGGCCCAAGCTCATGTTGGCTTTCCAAAAGAAGAGATGTGGAAAAATTGCAAGTCTTTATCCACCTTTTTGACTTTGGTTGAGTCATGGATGAAGAAAGAAGTGATCAAATACCCAGGAAAGGACAACAACTGTCAGTTGGGAGGCAGCAGACATTAGAAGAGATTAGAAAATGACAACTTAAGGAAGAAATTGTCTCAGGATAAAGCAGGATGGTGAGGAAATCCTACAAAGGATGTCCTACTAGGGCAATCATTCAGTCTCTTCAGGGGGTGAATTTCACTCTGTGTCTTTATTTAAGAATGATGTGAAAGCAAAGGAACTAAAGAAGAAAAAATTCCTGGCTGAAGCTCTCTGATTTTCACGTCACAGCTAAGATTCTTGAGCCAGAAATGAAGATGATGCTGTCTTGGCAGATGTGGGGCAAAGGTTCTTTAAGGACTGCCAAAGCCTAGCATGAATAAATGCTTCTCACCTTTAATAGGAAGTATAGTGCAAGGAAGACTGGAGTTAGGTAAGCAAAGTAAGGGACAAAAAATGGACAAAACCCATGCGTTGTGTGGGAATGACTGTAAGGGTAGGCACAGCAACATGGTTTATATTTGAATTTTAAGGAGAAACTAACTAAAATTGGGCTAATCAATGATATTATTCCTACAAGCAAAGATACTTTGCAAACTTTGATACCTGTTTGTTTTTTTTAATCCAGAAAATAGTGTATTTTTTTATTTTCTTCATCTGCCCCATAAGCTCAGGTGAACATGGCTATAAGACTTGTGGATATTGATGACTATCCAATCCAGGTGGACAAGTTTTATTGTCCAGCATGCATCCATCTGATGATACCAAATGCTCTGAAGGTGCCCTGCAACAGCATCAGATCAGCCCGTCACCAGCTGATGCTTGACAATGTACTCACAGACACACTAAATATGCCTGGGTGGGAACAGCTCTCAGCTCTGCAGTGACCTGCCTAATCTTATTATGCTGTTGCATACAGGTATGTATGAAGGGCAAGCTCCAGCCTGCACTTTCCACACCAACAACCTTCTTTGGGAATCTGGCCAGAAAGTCTCCCCCAAGGCCCAAGTTGCAAACTGGGTCACTTGTCTACTGAGGTTCTTATATGGTCCTCACCACAGTGCCACCTGAAAGCTTGGTAAATGCTATACAGTACAGAACTCAGGTCTTCTGCCCGTTCTGGTCAGCAGAGACAAGATTTTGTATAGAATACTTCCATATTATTTTCCAGTCTCTCTCCTAACATGAGCTCACCTTCTCTGATAGGGCACCAGTTCATGCTTCTCCTTATGTCTTCTGGAAGTGGCTCTGATCTCCTAGGCCAGTCACAGAGGCACCAATGCAGTGCACTGGAAAGCAGGTCCTGACCATGGCAGCACAACCCCTCAAGCAGTACAGACCAGCCTTCTGCACAGCCAGAGAGAGATCAAACCTAAAAAGAAGTCAGTGTTGATCCAAGAAACATCCCAGAAAGATGAACTAAGTCCCAGCTACTCTATGTCAAAGGAATAGGCAACATCCTCCACAGGATCATGTAGATCCTCCCACCTCTTCTCAGTCAGAAACTTGGTAGGATCCAGAAGAGCTTGCCTCATGTTTCCACTTTCTTACAAGGCATTTTGTCTGCTTCAACATGTAGTAACGGTTCAGTTGCCTTGACCAAGGCACTGAACCATCCTGATGATGTGGTAGGGCAATCCTTGCTATGACTCCCTCCTAAAATCCCCCCATGCTCATTTCCATGTAAGTGGAAATGGCCTTTTGCACCATGTGCTAGGACCACAGGATAATCACCACTGAAAAGGCTTTCTTACCTCTTCCCCATTGGTGGCCTTATTCACCCGTCGTGCCTTCCTATACCACCCTTCATAAGAGACTAGTTAGAAAGGGCTATTTAGGTGAAAACTCAAATTTGTGAAAGAAAAGGGACAGCCCATCATCTGACTTTCCAAATCAAAAGCTTTTTCTACTTTACGATGGAGCAGCAAGTTCAGCTTCTGCCCCCTTCCAGTCCAAGGAGAGCAGGACACAAGGCAATGCCCACCCAGGCACATCTCTAAGCAGCTCTGTCCTCTATCCTCTGTCTCAGCACAGGATCAGGCACCACAAACCTGTCACCAAGCTTTGCATTCACAATGCATTAATGTGGATTTACAGCTCCACCAAAACCAGCTGAAGAGTCTTTCTCACAGTCCTTTAAAAACTGAGAAGACCAACTGTATACAAAATATTTTAAAGCAACAAGCCCCTAAGAGGAGGAAAGGGAAAGAAAATATTTGCAATCCAGAAGCAGACTCTGGAGTGAAAGTGCCAGTGGCAGCAGCCACTCCATTTGTCACTGAAGGCAAGTGACAACATTGGAAAAAGCAGGTTCTCCCTCCCTAGCCCAGACCTGGAGAAACCACCTGCTCAAGTGCTGGGCACAAGTTCCACACGAGCTGGAAATACACACATGTGGATGAAGCTTTACCTGAGGTTACACAGCAAGAACAGATTCCTGGCCTCACTGTTTTCCTCAACCCGACAGGAGGAGCATAGTTACTCCTCAGGGTTTTTTTTCAGGGATGCAAAACAGCCCACAGGCAAGGCTACTTCAGAATCTGCAGAATCTGCAGTGTTCTATGAGGCTGTGACATTCCCAGTCTGTCCTAGCAAACACATTGCATGACAAGGCCATTAACTAATGGCAGAAGCTCTAAACAAAAGCTCAGCAGACAGGGAGGGCTCTGGCACCAGTTCGGCCTTGGCTCTAGCACAGAAACACAGGCTGATCACGGCAGGAAGGATCATAACATACATTTTAGCAGGACTAGAAGCAACCTGTTGACTCAAAGCTGAAATGTAGCTCCCAAATGAAAGGCTGAAAAAAACTCCCACTGCTGCCACATCCACAAGGTGTCCACAAACAGCAGTCACATGCTGTGACAAGGGGGAGGGGTTATGTTGTGCCCACTGATGGAATCTCAACATCTGCTAGAGGATGACTGCCGTGTGAAAGCTGTCAGAGGCATGTCCCTGCAAGGGACAGACAACTCAACTTGGCCTGGCTTGCAGGCAGGTGCTCACTCGCTCCTCTAACTTTCACTATCTGAGAGAGCTCCAAGGTGCCGCAGGCACTCACCGCACAAGTGACTCCTCCTGGCAAAGGCTGCAGAGATTCCT
>NW_009970724.1:2051865-2053320 GCF_000747805.2 Chaetura pelagica
TGGAAGCATCTGCAGGCTCATTGATACATAAGAAGGAAACTTGTGAGCTGCCAACTTCCAGCAAAACCTTTGCCCTCACTTGGCTGCTTTACCACCGTGTGCCAGATGTTCAGGGAAGTGAGCCCTAGCAAACAAGAGAGCTCCTGATTCACTAATGACGGGCAAAAAACCTCCCCAGAATCAGCCTCAGTGCCAGGCTGCCATGGCTGGTTTGCATAACTGGCACTTGTAATCACTCTGTTTCAGGAAAAATCTACTCTCCATACAATAGAGAAACCTTCATCTTTTGATCCATATTTTAATAGAGAAGAAGTGTCAGGAGGCTCTTGCAGCAATGGCTTCAAGTCAGCACTGCCAGACCAGTCACCACAGAGACACAAGCAGCTCACATCTGTGACCCTTCTGGGTTCCTAAGACTGCAGGCTCTAGGACTCCAACCTGTTTCCTTTCCACTTGTACGTCAACATACTAGGTCAGCACAGTGCAATACTCCCCCCACTGAACATGTCACCTTCCTTCATCCCACTCCCCATTTACTTCCACGAGTGCAATTATTTTCTGCATCAGTTTATTCTAATGACTGAAATCAGATTACCAGTTTTTTAGGTGCTCAGATTCACCTCCCTTTCCTCTTCTTAAAGACAGGTCTGTACCCTGCAGTGACACAGTACTGCCCTAATTTGCTACTACACTCAATTTGGAGTCCCAGCTCACCCAGAGCTCCATGGCAAGGCTACCCTTCTTTTGCTGCTGCTGCAGTATGAATATTTAGCCAAACCTGTCCTTTTCTAGATTATTCTTTTTTTCTCAAGTATTCATTCGCTTTCAGATGTTTCTGTTTAATGTGGAATAAAAACCAGCTGAGATTTTACTTTTTCCTTGGTCAATATTCCAGTGTGCCTTCTTCTGCATACAGTGCATCCCAGGGCACTGAGGCATCACGCAGACCTCTGGAAGGATGTTGCAGCAGACTGAATGTAACACATCAAATCCTCTGCCTCACTGGTTTGTTGCTGCTTCTGCATCACACTGATTCCTTATAACATCTCCTGAAAATCCGCCTTTCTACAAAGTACTTATCCCTTCCTCAGTACGCAAGTGCTGCCAAAAGACTAACATAACACAGAGCAAATCCCTCACAGCTGCAGGGAGAGTAAGCTTATCTGACCAGTGACCCCAGCAGTAAATAGTCATTTGCTGTTCACTTACTCTTTCTCAGATTAACTCCCTTTGATTTCACTTATTTGAGAGAGGACTAAGCAAGAACCTAGTACCTGGCCCAGAATCTCTGGTCAAGCAGTTCCAAGTAGCTCCAGGTCTAATGTCTGAAGGAATTCAGGAAGTCCCACAGCTCATCTGTGACACTGCCATGGAGACACGCAGTTGCCACCAAAAGTCACAGGCAAAGGAAACATCACAGAACAGAGCTCAGCCCTTTTTTTGAGGAATGTTTCC
>NW_009970724.1:2053510-2063701 GCF_000747805.2 Chaetura pelagica
CTTCATCAGGATGCTTCCATTTCCTTTATCTCTGTACTGAGATCAGACTCCTGACCGTAAACAGTGGTTTGCAGTGGGGATGAAGTCTTGCAGAGGAACAGGCCTAATGTCAGGTAAGGAATAAGCAACAGTGGCATACAGCTCCTAGGTCAAGCAAATGCCTCTACAGGAGTCTGAGAAAGTAAGAAACTTCTTTTTCTCTGGAAAATCAGCTGAGAGAGAAATAGAAACTCTACACAGAGACCACTAGGCAGGCATTTGTCATTTTGAACTTACCACAGACTGAAAAAATATTAACACTCACTACCAGAACAACCAGATGCCTGCATCTTATTCACACTGCACTGTTAGCTCTCCATTAGGTCATTTCTTTTAGTTAAGAGACAGCACTTCTTGCACTGGTTTCCACTAGAAAAGCAGCTGTGCTAGCCACCTGCTTGCAGCTAAAGCCAGTGACAGTAAGATCTCAGACTCAAATAGAGATACCTCACCAGAGAAGACAAGACAGATGTTTTCCAGTCACCTGGACTGCATCCTAAAGCATCCAATGAACTGGCTCAGCAGCCTCAAAAACTAGCAATGATTCCCTTTGGGAACTTGTGTAGAACAGGTAGGGCGTCAAAGGATTTAAAACTGGACAAAAGTAGTGCCTAGCCTTAAGAAGGAAAAAAAAGGGAAGAGAGTTCATTTATTATTTCAATTCCTAGAATAGCAAGATTAATTATTTGTAAGCACCTGAGAAAAAACAAAGACTGAGTTGCAACCCAGGTGGATTTGTCATGAGTGAATCATTATTGGAAACAAAAAAGTATTGCTTTATACAGGGAAAAAAAATGTATCACAGGGGAGAAGCAAGACATGAACTGGAATTCATTAAAGCTTCTGACACATTTCTTTCACAAACTTGCCAAAAAATGTTATTAATTATACTACTGTGATACAAGTTCAGAAGCAGCCAAAAAAAACTATCCAGGGGAAGTTTTCCGTGGGTTCACTGTAGAAATGGAAGGATGTTATTACTTTGGGGTCTGCCTAGGAACCAACTTTAGTGTTTTTATTATCAACCTGAATGATGGAGTAAAGAAGTATGTTTGGGGCACGAATCTGGAAAGAACGGCAGGTATGCTGGAAAACTCTGCCAACGGAACTTGGCGAGTTGGAGAAGTCTTCTGGAAGAAAGAGTCAGTAGGGACAAGTGCACAGTGCTGCTCTTCAGCAGGAAAAGCCAACAGCACAAGCACAGGTTGTGGAGCTGGGGAGGCAGTTGCTCTTCAGCTCTTCCTGAGACTGGAATCTCAAGGAACTCGGCACTCACCTTCAATCCCGTGTGGCTGTGGAAAAGGCAGTCAAACCAGGACATGCATAAAGAATCAGAACTGCAAGCCTAGTGAAGTAGTTGTTTGCTCTTCTCTGCTGAATTCTGTACATTTTTGGGCACTGCTCTTTAAGAAAAAGATGAATCAACTGCAGGCATTCAGAAGAGCAATACGAATTAGAGAGATCTGGAAAATATCACCTACAAGAATTGAAAAAAATTGAGTGTTTATTCCAAAGAAATGAAGGATAAGGAGCCAGCCACAAGAGCACTGAAGTAACATGCAATGCAAGAAGCTCAAGTTATTCCTGCTCTCTGCCAAGCTGGGCACTGAAGGACTCAATTAAGATTACTGCAGTTCCTATCCCATGTCTTCCCAAGTTTTAACAAACCATTTACTCCATTTTTCCAGAAGCAGGGGATACCACATTAGAAGCTAGTGATGACCACATGACTGCAGGCATCAGGTGGAAATTCTTTCCCCCCCCCCCCAAGTAAACCAATCCATCTTTTGAACTTCAAGCTAAGTGCTAGGATTCCCTACAATGGTGTTCAGGCTGCAGGGCACTGACAGTGCCAGGACTTTCCCTTGTCCAGAATGAAGAGCAAGAGCATGACATAAATCAAAGAAAATTACTTTGTGACTCATTTATTCATGTTACGAAAGCCCACTTGTACTTGCCCAGAGACTGACAGGTAACTTCATCTGTCTGGTATCAGGAAAATACTTGCAAGTTGGTCCCAGTGTGAGACAAGAGAAAAGTATGAGCCCCTAAGGCCATCTCTGTAACAACCATATACAATTATATTCCCAGACAGTCTCAGTCTGTGAGCTGCCAACCTCCCCTCTCTGTCTCTAAACACACGATACCACATTCTCTGAACGTGAATCTGTTTGTCCAGCTATTTGTTGAAAAATCATTGAGGAACACTTGAACACAAATATATAACATTTGTAAAACAAAAGCTATACACAAATAGAGGCAATTTATTCTGGATTTCATAACAATAGATAAAGACAAACCATCCACTGAATGAGAATGCATTGATTACAAACTGATTCCATTTAGTATGTACAAATTACAGAGAACAAACCTGATTGATAATGGGTCTATGGTACTTCAGAAAGGCCCTAGTGCAATTGATTGGGACAAAATGTTTACATGGGGAAAGCAGTGGGTTCACCACTTCAGTGTTTTAAAATTATAATTGATACTGCTCTTCTCGGTGATACTTTAGCCAAACACAAAACATATGAATCTCAGTACAGCAATAACTGAGCAATATATAAAGGCTCATGATATTCAAGAGGTCACATTAAGTCTGTGGATTTCAGCCTTTTCAACAAGTTTAGCTGCTGCTGTCTCCTCCTCCTCTCCTGTGCCATCACATCCTCACCCCCCCCAACTTCCCATTTCTTTCCCTTGCCATTGCTCTTTTGCTTCCTCTGTTCTTAAATCCAAAAAGTCCATAAAATCTATGCAAAAGCTGGTCCTTTTTTATACTCTTTAAAATAAATTAAAAAATAAATTCATTGTTCATAGTACACACTAACATATTCTTGAATGGAAAGCCTCATCTGTGATGCAAGGTCCGGTTACAGAGAGATGTCTTTGTAAAACATATTTAATTAACGCTGAAGTCAGTGGAGGTAGAAAAAAGCCTGCAATGCAGCAGGACACACAGAGGGATTCTCCTCGTACCAAAAGGTGGTAAATATGACTGTGATACCATGTCTGCCCACCATTTCTAATTAGGTGACCTTCACAAATGTCAGCTGACAGTGTTCTTACCACTTTCTCCTTGTAAACAATGTATTTCAGCCACTTGAAATCCTGCCATTTGAATCCTGCCAGAACAAACAGGGAATCCTTCTCGTACTGCTCCATCTTCTGGATTGCACCTTCAGGATACGTGATCCGGAGAGTTGTCTTGCCACCCACATCTTTTTCAAAGCCCTTCACTGGAGCTGAGTTCAGCCTGCAGAGCAACCAGAGAAGATGCCATCAGGGATTCCCACTCACACTCCATCATGTGGATGATCCAGCAATTACTGCTGGGCAAGAGATTCCTGTACAGCAGCAAAGGTCAATTCTTACAGTTCTTCATCACAAACATTTATGAAGCTTTATACCAAGTGACAACTGTTTAATTAGAAGATATTTAAATTGTTTCATTGAATATAAGGCAAACCAATTCTGCATATCCACTCTTGTGATTTCAATTGAGTTAGAAACTTTGGGAAAGGAAACTGAAATACATTGTCCTTGCAAATTTAGAGTTACAAGCTAAACATTAATATTTTAACATCCCATCACTCCCAGGATGCCTCATTTGGATTCTACAAGGCTGGGCTGAAACAAGAGGATGGCAACTTTAACAGACTGAAACTGTTCTCATGCTCCTACCCCAGTGCAGAGCTTACACATTGCTTATCTTGCCTGCAGTGAGATTCTTTAGGAAACTAAACCAGCTAGTAATTATTAAACAAACAAACAAACAACAAAACAAAGGAACAATCTCCACCTGGTTTAATTCCACAAACTGGTCCATCCAGAAGTGAGCTGGCCTGCAATACAGCTCAAAGGAAGAGGTTGGGCTGTGCAGCTGGGGTAAGACTCAGCATGACTGTGGTCTCACTGACTCAGAGGAGCTGCTGCTGTGGACACGCATTCCACTCTGAAAACACCCAAGCACACACACAACCTTGCTCTTGGACACACTGATTTCTAAGGGAATGCTATATTTTTAGCTGTGCTTTAGTTATAACACCCCTCAGAGAGAAAGTTTTTCCCTTTCAAAAACCAAATTGCTCTGGCATCACCAACAATGACTTTCATGACATTGAAGTTATTCAGAACTTCTATTCAAAATTAGAAACTCAAAGTTGAGGAATTTTCAAGTAACTTGGAATACAAATCTTGCTGACTTCAAATAGCAGCCCCTGATAGAACAGCATTGCCTGCTTGAATTATTGCAACCTTCTTGACTTGGGGTAGGTTCAATATACTGGAAAGTGCTTACGGACTGCAAATTTTTCCATGTAGGAATGTTAATGAGGATCTGGATTTGTCTTTTTCAGCCTGGGTAATCATTTTAGGTGAGAAACCTTTCAGTAGGAAAAAAAAACCCTTATACAATCTGAAATTATATTCAAAATTAAGAAGAATAAAAATAATTACTTTATCTTTAGGAATAAAATACTAAAGGGGAAAAGAAGTCAGAATTGGCACCACCACAATTTATAAAGGAGATTAAGCCTTTTTTGGTGGCTTATAAACCCTCGGTTTGTACCCCGACTTTGAGGTATCTAGACCTGACTGCCTGCAAAAAGAGTGCTGCTTGCCAGCCCAATCCCTTGCTTTTTCCTCCATTGCTGATGGCAGGAGTGTTCACACATCACTCTTGCTAGGGACATTATTTAAACTTCAAGGCACTGCACCTCTTTGAGGAAGGTGACCCTACATAATGTAAAAGCATGTGGCTCCAAAGGTAATAGATATAAACACAATTAAGTACTACATTTAAAAAAAAAAGAAGAAAAAAAAAAAAAAGGTTAGTTATACAGGTTTTCCTCTGTATTCTAGAAGTTATGGGGAAGGTTAGTGTCTTCAGCCATTTCAAATCTCAATGCATGGCTCTTCGGCAGGGTTTTCCCCACCCCCAGTGACTGTTTTGCTGTTTACCTTGTCAAAGCTTGCAAAACTTGGGACCCCTACTTTGTATCTAGACAGGAAACAAAACAAACCATTTCCCTGAGTAAAATGAACTCGGGTCTCCAGCAAAGGGCCAGAATATGAGTTGCTGATGGAGTCACAGTGATGGAGCCCAGTTAACGAGCTAGCGCTGTCAGCCCCACCATCAGTGCCCCAGGGGCAGCACAGGCAATGGAGCAGGAAAAGTTCTGGCAGCTACAACTTGTCTTCATGAAGGTGCATGCTACACAGCTTGAACCCTTGCTCTGGAAGGACACGCTGGTGGTCATAAACAAAGCTAAAGCTCAGAAATCCACATTTAAGATGCCAGGCCTGCTCGTACTGCCTAGACAGGCAGTTTTCTCCGCAAGAGGTTTTAGAGGGGTTTTCTGTCTGTGTCTGCAGATAACACAAGGAGCTTAAAGACACTAACTCCTAACCTTGGCACCATGAAGACCCTCTCAAATATCGCTAAAGTATCATAATCAGATGAATTCCAACTTCATTCTAATCAGGATTTTTTGATACACACTTGTCTTTCACCTGTCTACAATCTAGTCTAAGGAGGCATGTCAGAGCACCGACGACTGACTGCTGCAAGAAGATCCTGCCAGGTAAACAGTGTGGCAGCTGAGAATAACATCTGCACTGAAATCTGATAATATCCAGTTAAAGAAAACCCGTTACTAACTCACTCCAAGCTGTTTTAGAACTGTCAAAGCTGATCTGACTCTCTTCACCACAAGATCAAAATTTCTTGCTGCCATTAGTGATCCTCGAATGGTAATTTATGAGGCATCAAAAAACTCCACATACTGATGGATTGCTCCCTTGTCCACAAATGTACCACATTTCTTCCCTTAAATTTCACCTCTTAGGTCTCAAATCTGATCCTTCGAAACTCCTTTCATGAGTTTTGCAGCCCATGTGCAGCCATGTTATAACACAAGCGACTTGCCCAGCTTCCACAGGAATAAAGGAACCAGCTCGATACATTTAAGAAGTCTGTCCTCACCTCCTCAGTCCCACATCCAAGCACCTGGCTTCATTTAACCTTTACAGTTGACTTTTCTCTCCTTTATCCATCCCACAAACAGCACAGGTGCTTAACTGCCCTCTTATCCCCTCGGCTTGCAAACTAACTCAGATTTACTGATGTGGAGAGAAAAGGCTGAAATTTTAGTTTGGAAATTAAATAGTGGACCTTCTGATGCAAATCTTAGTGGGTGGTTTAGTCCAGATGGATTGAAACTGTTCTCTTGCTACTTTTTGAACAGTCTGAGCCCAAGAGAAGGCTATAAATGAAATTTAATTCAGCTCAAATAACTGTAAGTCACCAGACCATGACGAGTAGTAAGAGTTCTTCACTAACAACTGATAGTGGGATGAACTAGAAGGGCTATAAAAGTTTCATCTTGTTCTTAACAGTCATCCCTGTGTCCAGAGAACTGCTGGGGAAGCAAGAAACCATTCACAGCAATAAAGGACTGAAAGGGATCTTCTTGGTCTTTTATCCAGTTAGAGGGTATTTATTACTCCGTGTATGTTCTATTCTTTCCTCATGTGCCCATTACAAGCACACGGGAGAGAAAACCAACCATGCTAAATGATACCTTCACTCTGCCTTAAATTCTTTTCCTAATCCCTTTTTTTCTTCCACCTTAGCTAAGAATTTACTCTTTGCCACCACATCTCATGGTTGACTCAAGTTCAGAGAGATGATGTCAGCTACATTCCCTTTAATATGAAATCAGTTATCTAACTAAGGAAAAAAAATACCAACTTAGACTATGTTAAACCAGTTTTTATAAACTGACACTGCAGTTTATCTCACTTTTCCTATTTACTATCATCATATTTTGTCACTCATGATTCAAAACCTGCTAGAATGCTCTGCATTTCTTTTCCAAGTCAGACTAATGGGTCTGTAGCTCCCTAGAGCACATTCCCCCTCCCTCCTACACACACTCTCTCTCTCACTCTCCATTAGTACAGGTATTATGTTTGTTAATCTCCAGTCACCCAGAACACCTCCCTGACTTGACAGATTTATTACTAAGAGTTATGACTAGACCTGTGATTTCACATATCAGCATGTTTTTCAAGCATTCTGAGATGGCGACAATCCAGGTCCTCAGCAAAAGCAAGAAGTCCTAACTTTGACTGTGGTCCTTTCCACTCCTATGCCACTCTGCTTCTGCTCCCTTATACAACATCATCATCTGCAGTGAAAGAGGGGCAAAGTATTCACATTTCTAGGGTGCACCTACAGGTGTTTAAATGTTACTGGGTCCTCACTCACTGAGGCTTACTGCTGCTGCACTTACCCTATGCTGCACTATTATTAGTTCTTCCCATCCTACTGTGAAGTAGGTGCCAGGGAATGCTACAGATGTATGACCAATAATACTTCCCTGAGCTACCTAAGGGATATATCTGGAAGTAGATCTAACACTGCTTCACCACTTTAGGACATCACAAAAGCAGCAGCTTTTAGAAAGGAGCTATGAAGTGAAGGTTCTAGTGGGATCACAGGAGAGACCATATTCCCAAACAGCTGTGGAAAATAGAATGCTTGAGGAGGGCCTTTACCCTTCGATGCAATCACCATTCATAACAAACATTTATACGCTCGTGGGGTTTTTTTCCATTCCATATTAGTTAACGCTTCCATAGTAGAAATGGATGTTGTCACTACTGTAGGTTTAATTTGCCTGTACTGCTTGTGAGCTGATGCAGAAACTGAACATATGACAAGAAAACTGTTATGGCAAAGACTCACCTGATAACAACATCGTAGTCATCAATTTTTAACCCCAATGACTTATTTGCAAGTACTCCACCATTTCCCACAATAATACATCGTCGGCAGCTGAGGCTGTGGAAGAAACAGAGGAAAGTAGTGATTTTTGTAACATAACTTCAAACACACCAAGTTGCACTTATTTAATTTGCACCTATTTGAGAACTATTAATAGAATTGTTAGTTAGAAGGCACCTCTAGAGATCACCTAGTCCAACTATCTCACTGAAACAGGATAACCCAGAGCACATTGCTCAGGACTGCATCCAGGCAGGTTTTGAATATCTCCAGAGATGGAGACTTCACAAACTCCCTGGGCATCCTGTTCCAGTGCTCTGTCACTCGAAATGGGATGTTTCACTACTGTAGGGTTTAATTTGCCTGTACTGCTTGTGAGCTGATGCAGAAACTGAACATATGACAAGAAAACTGTTATGGCAAAGACTCACCTGATAACAACATCGTAGTCATCAATTTTTAACCCCAATGACTTATTTGCAAGTACTCCACCATTTCCCACAATAATACATCGTCGGCAGCTGAGGCTGTGGAAGAAACAGAGGAAAGTAGTGATTTTTGTAACATAACTTCAAACACACCAAGTTGCACTTATTTAATTTGCACCTATTTGAGAACTATTAATAGAATTGTTAGTTAGAAGGCACCTCTAGAGATCACCTAGTCCAACTATCTCACTGAAACAGGATAACCCAGAGCACATTGCTCAGGACTGCATCCAGGCAGGTTTTGAATATCTCCAGAGATGGAGACTTCGCAAACTCCCTGGGCATCCTGTTCCAGTGCTCTGTCACTCTCACAGTAAAGTTTTACTTCATATTTAAATGGAACTTCCTGTGTTCCAACTTGTACCCGTTGCTCCTCGTTCTAACACTGGGAACTATTGAGAAGAGCCTCTCTTCACCTTCCTTGAACCCAACCTTTAGATACCTTTATACATTAATAATGTCTCCCCTCAGCCTTCTCATATCCTGGCTAAAGAGTCCCAGCTCTTTCAGCCTTTCCTCATAAGGGAGATGCTCCAATCCTCCAGTCATCTTGGTCACCCTCCTCTGGACTCTCTCCCTGTCTCTCTTGAACTGTGGAGCCCAGAACTGGATGCAGTATTCCACCTATGGCCTCACCAGAGCAGAGAAGTGAGGGAACCTTTGGAATATTAAAAATTCAGGGGAAGACAGAGATACACCTCATCCCTGGGTCACCCCGTCATGCCCAGGCATTACATGTGATAAACTGCTTTCAACACGTCACACCACGTGTGTTCTAATGAGATGAGCTGTCAGGACAAGCAGCTCCTCTCCCCCCACACCCCTGGTATGATGAGCTTGAATCAAACCCATCTGTTTACTTAAACCTTCTCATTATTCATTCAGCTCTGAAACATCAATAAACCAAAGGGTTGGTGAGGAAGTCCTCTCCCCATGCAATTCTCTGAGTGCAGGCAGATCTTGCCAGGTTATCTGGGGTATGCTCACCTTGCTAAGTGCAAAATTGCTGCAGTTATCATGAGACTTCAAGAGACAGGAAATGACTAAATTGACAGAAAAAGAACTCTCCCCACAGTCATGTCCAGTAACATATATAACATAGGAAACATATATGGAGACACAATGGGTGAGGAAGGGGAAGGAAAATAACCTTAATTAACAAAGAAATAGGAAAGAGAAGGAAGAGAATGGTTTCTTGTGGAACTGCGAGTCACGAGAACTCTCTGCAGCAGATGTTAAAAAGTGATTTCGTTTAGAGAGGGGACTTCTTTCCAGCCATCTAATCCCAAATGCAGCTGGCTCTTCTGGCAATGTGCCTCCATCTCTGGTAGTTCACAGAAGGAATACGTGTCTGCAGAGCCTTTTTCGGAAAGTGTCCAAGGCAATCAGTTGTTTGGAGCAGATCTCTGGGCTAGGCAGCCTTCCTAGTCTCAGGCACAGTAGACTGGTCTCTTGTTCTAGGCTGTCCTTGCTGTGATCAGTCTTAAGAGCCAGTGTGAGGAAAGGTCTGCTTATGTGAGGCCTGTTTTTGTAGAGTGGGGCTGGAGCGCACTTAGAGACTCAGCTAAACCCCTGAGGGTTACCCTGCTGACATGGCCATTAGCTGGAGACACACACAGAATTAGCAGCACCAAAAAATGCTCAGGAACAACCTTGCCAAAAAAAAAACAACTCCTCAAGTAGTTGGACCTATTATCCCAGTGCTCATATCCCTAAGGTTGAAGAAGTGTGCATGTTTGTGATAGTCAAATCACATTAGAGAAAGAACTTTAAAGGCAACGATACAGAAAAAAATGCAGTTCTAGTGACACACAGAAAGCAGAGACAAGACCTGGTTCAGGCAGTATAGTGTGTCAAGGAGGGAAGGGAAAG
>NW_009970724.1:2064435-2073647 GCF_000747805.2 Chaetura pelagica
GGAAAGAGTTGGCTGCAAGTACACCCTGTTGTGTGACAAAGATGGTAACAACTTTGTTGAAACCTTTAAGGAAAAGGTGCTGCGGGAGGGAAAAAAAGACATAGTTCAGTTCTAGCCAATGAAACCGCAGATGAAAACATGCTCTTTTGATGATTACAGTAAGAAAGTTTGACCTCCTAAACAACAGACAGATGGGTGAACACTAATTTCTGTACTCAGTTTTCTGTGCGACATGACTTTTCTTAATTTTACATTTTGAAGAAGAACACCATGCTGAAATCCAGAGGCTGCAAGCTACAGACACTCCCCTCTATCCCCTTCCGACTTGCTGTTAGGATGCTCTTACCAGTTTCAAATACAAACTGGTTTCAGCCTCAAATCACTTGATCACATTCTTCCCCTTTCTGCTAAATTAAAGCACCATCTACTGTCAGCAGCCCCTTCCACATCCGCATGCGACCCACTTACTGACAAACCAGTGTGTAAACATCTGCTTCTAGGTGGACAATCAGTTACGGTTCAGACTGGTGAGCATGAGCTGCTACACATGAGATAGAAGAACCAGTTCCACCAGCCAAAGCTGTTGCAGCAGCCTCTCTTCATGGCCCTGTTCCCACACAGAATTTATAGACCTATCAAAGACCTTTCTTATTTTTCTCTTGTCCACGCAAACCAGAGGAAGCTCATCACATCTCTTACAGTATCACAGTTCTGCTAGATTTTGACTCAGATTTGCTGTACCTCTCTGAACCATTTTCAGATTCTCCCCAGATTTCCAAAGCACTGACTCTCTGAGACCAGCATGAGGAGCTAATGCTGCTCAGAGCAGGGTTGCTCTTGCACAGACATTTTATGTATCTTGTTTTAATGCTCTTTCTACTGTGATTGACTTGCAGAATATAATCTCCATCTTGTAAAAACGATCTGCATTGTCACCTGTGAGATGCCTCAGAAAATGGTCCTATGATAAGAAAAGGTCTAGACTGACCTGGCACTCCTCTGCTCCTTACTACCCCAGTCTTTGGCTCTGGCAAATTTTCCTTGTGTAATTTTACATTTCTCTCAGATGGGTCTTAACCACTGTGAACATTTGCCAGCAGGATTACACTAAAAGTATCACTAAAGGATTAATTCTCAACCCTGAGAATCACTTTTTAAAGCCATGTGACATATACCATTCCTAAAAAGGATATGTCTACAACACTGTTCTGTAGAATCACAATACAATGGACTGAGATTTAAAAAATAATTAATATCTTTAAAAGGTTACCTTTATTACTCAAACTTCTAAGTTCATCTAAAAACCTCTATGTGACAAGATTTCATTTCCACAAAACTCAATATAACTCATAGCAATTACACTGCCACCCGAGCTCTATTCTTGATCTAACTTTCCAGGATTTTTCCTGCAAAGCTAATCAACTTACAGCCACCTCTTTGTCATCTCCCATATTTCTCCAGGAACAGTACATTTGCAGTTCTATCCACATCCCAAGAAGAGTTTAAAAGCAAACAGTAACATTAAAAATAACTTATTTAATCCTTTAAATATTCTTCAATGCTTACTGATGCAAAAAGACACAATTGTCATTTAGCATCCCCACAGTTACTAATAAAAAAAATAGAAAGTATTTTGATGTAAAATGGGACAACATCATTCTATCTTCTTAAAAAAAACAAACCCAAACCAAATACTTAACTGAAGGCTCCTGCCTTATCGTAACTCGTAAGTTAATCATCTTTGCCCTGCATGAACCACTCTCATATCCTGGTGGTCTTAACATACTTTAAAACATCCTCCTTATTCCTTAACTCCATTGACCAGATTTTTTGTTAGTATCTTATTGATGCTGAAGTCTAGTCTCTGATTTTCCAGAGATTTTTTCCCTAAATCTCTTTCAGAAGCACCCTGCCCACTCTCTTTGTAAAACCAGAAGTCAGCCCATTGCACACCCAGAAGGCAGCACTCAGGTGCAGATCGCTTTATTCAAATGCATGTGATGAAGATATGGTGAGTCTTGGACTTCACCTGGGTTCTGTGCATCAAAAGTGTCCACCAAAACAGAGCAGCCCAAACTGTTTAGATCAAGACAGGCAGAAAGGTGAGCTGGCTTGGTCACACCAGCTTTGGCAGTCATACCATGGGACAGTGAAATGACTGCAGGGCCACCCTGATGGCGCTGTAAAAGGGAAGCTTCTGGCAGGTATGTCAGGGACCTGCCCTCACTTCCTGACCAGAAGTTTGAGCACTTGTCACAAGCATAGCTGGGCTCCTTCACAGCCAGCACTGATGACTTCTGAGCATGGGAAATTTGCAGAGTCACTGCTGCCTCCAGGCAATTTTCTGAGTGAAGAAACACACCTCGCAGGCAGCATCAGTTACAGCTCAATTGTTTCTCCACAAAGAGGTGTGCAAACACCTTTTGTTTGTTTACACAGTATGTCAAAGCTGTATTTCTTTTTCAGAAGAGCTCAGGGACTGAATACACCAGCCTCAGCCCAGGTTTCAGTTTGCTACCAGGGTGGTAGGAAGGAGGGTCATGGACTTTCCACACCAGAAAGACTTTCCCTAAAGCCCCCAAATGGGATCTGCAGCCAGATGTACAGCCTCCTGACACAGATGCTCAGAGCCTGAGTTCATCTACACCAAAACCGGGATTCACACAGATTTTCTCAAACAATATAGCACTGTGAACACATGTACATGTTGTAGCAATTGCTGCTTCCTCTTCCTCTCTTATCAGAGTGCTTTAGGGATTTGTCGGGAAAAAACCACAAAGCTTTCCTTCACGCAACTTTGGAATTAAAGGCTTTGATGAAAGATATAACAGAATTATTAAAAAATACATCTTTAGGGTAACTGGTGCTTAGGGAGGCTTAGCATATTCTGGTTTGATCTGGCAGCTGCTACTTAAACTGGTGCTATAAACATGAGCCAGAGGGACACACACATCTCTTGCCCTAGCAAGTTCCTTCCTCACTTGTTAGTTTATATACTGTGTTAATAAAGACTAGTTAGTTATAAGCCCAAAATCTCAGTTTTCCTTCATTACCACCTGCAGGCAATAGAAATGGGACAGTAAGGTTTTTATATTTGTGTCCTTTCATAGAAAATTTACAGGTCATCACTGCAGAGATTTAACCCAAAAATCCACTAAGAAGCCAGTGAACTAGAAACCAAGCCCTGGTCAATTTACAGAATGAGAAGCAGGTCACTGGAAGAGCCCCTGAAACAAGAAGCGAAAATGTTGGTGATATAAACGGGCCTGGAACAGCCAAGAGAACTCTGAAGTGTCAAAGATGAGTCCCAGCAACACCTGCACTGGAGAGAAAGACATGTCAGCTCAGAAGGAAGAGGACACTGATTCTAGGGAAAGCCCCCTGGATGTCCAATCAAGCTTATCTTCCAGATAAGCTAGAGTTGAGTTGCAACTCCCCTGACAAACACAAATTCAGCTTTACCCAACTCCTGCCCTGGAGCAGAAGCACGTTATTCTAAGTGGTTCAACCAAAGGTGTCATAATAAGGAGCCATGAAGAAAAACTAAGGTAGCATGGCATCACTTACACTGTGTTACAGGTGTGACCTATAGCATTTGTTCACATGCCCTCCAGGTGCTGCTAGTCATTAACACAACTCTGCTCACAATGGAGGGATTAGCTGGAATGAGTTGGCAGAGGTGCCTCGGGATGATAAAAGGTGTACATGTACCTGGAAGGATCGAGTTTGCCTCATTTCAGCACCGTGTGGGTACACTGTGTCAGAAAAGGAGCACCATGATATCCTTTTGGCACAGGCATAATCAAACAAACCACTTCTGGGGCTTATGGGAGGGGAGTGAAGGGGCAGCTTTGTGAAGGAGGGCAGAAGTAAAGAAGCTTGGGTGGGAACAAGACCAAAGGCTTAGTGTAGATCTCCCACCACACAACTGTAATCACCCCCTTTCCCTCCTATGCTCTCATGCACTGATCTCACCTCTCCTGCCTCTCCTACTCTTCCCCCGGGAAAGCTGCATTCAGCATGTGGTTACATGAACACTTCCTTCAATAGGCTCAGCAGCAGTCACCCTCCCCACCCAACCCCAGCCCTTTGCATCTCCTCCTGCCCTTGGCACAGCACCCCTTTACTGGGAGGGGAGCTCTTCAAATGAGGTCACTGGAACAACCCAGGTTGTGAGAAAATCTTTTGAACTGGAACAATTTCAGTGACCCACTTTCAAGTCCCTCTTCAAATAGCAGCAGCACAAGGTGAGGGTAGGGAACCACAGTCCAAGAGCAGGCAGTAGCAGCAACGACAGCTTCTTAGATGTTGGTGTAACTCCATCCTATAGAGCAGATGACCCTGAAGCTTTTTCACTACTGCTAGAATCAGCCTACTGGACTCCAGAGAGGATACAAGTGGAAGGGTTCACAAGATGTCCTAGTCTGACTCCTGGTACCTCAACACAGTCTAGATGTATCTCTTACCTAACTCTTTCAGAGTAAGGCATTTTTTCAGCCCTCAAGTTAGACCCTCTGTAGTTGCTTCAGGGAGGTGAGCAAAAGGGAGAGGTCTGGACTTTCGCCTTGACCAGTGAGCAGCAAAGAGTGAGCCAGACCCCAAAGTCCTACTCCAAGCACCGGAGGTGCCATGGAGAGGAACTGCTGAGCTCTACTTGGAGCCTGAGACAAGATAAAAAAATAGCTACCCTCTCCCATCAGTCTGCTCCGTCAGTTCTTCCCAAATTCAGAAAAGCAGATACCCATTGCTGCCAGCACTGTAATTAATTGACAATAACAGCTGAAGAACATTTTGGGAAGCACACCCCAGTCTTCATCCATGCCCTACTCACCAAGCAGGTTTCCAAGAGCAGCACTGAGGTAGCCTTAACACCTCCAACAGTACACAAGCTCTCGCTGGTAACAATACCCCTGCTGCAACTCCATCCACTTACTGCTTTAGGCTGTCACTTTGCAACTTGCTATCCCAAGCCCTTCCACTCCTTTTCTGCCAGACCAGCTTAAATTTTTATCTTTCCTCTCTAAAGCCTGCTCCCTGGGAAGGGCTAGGGCAGTATTTGACCATGAGGCATATGTACTGCACAACCAACATACACTGCTTTGCATTTATCATGGAAATGCCAAGGAAAACAGTATTTCCCCAAGGTATCTGTGTGTTTACAAGCACACATACCACCAAACTGTTACTGCAATACTACAGAAATATATTTCTAGCTTCTTCCTTAGGTCTTGTCCATACTTGATATGGCAGGGACTTCACATACCTTTGACGAAGGCTTGAGTATTAGGCCTTTCCTATCTCTGCACCAAACCCATTAGGAATAAAGCAAAACCAAAATGAGCAGCAAGTTCCTAAGAAACTACTTTTTTTAAAAAGCAAACCACATTCCACTCCTCAAAAAACAGGTGAGCAGCAAGAGTCACAATTACCTTAACCTTCCCTGTATCTTCCACCAGTCCTTTCTGTCATTAACACTAATTTCCCACAAGGAAACTCTGAAAGAGTCTATATGTGGATTTTTCAACAGATTAAAATCTTAACTCTCCAACCAGAGCTGAGAGAAACCCCAGATGGGTGAGACTCAGTTATATGCAAAATCTCTAAGAAGGTCATTTATAAAATGATTTTGCCTTCTGGACATAATTTCTCAAATTAATCCAAATTCTGAAGGCTAACTCCATCCAGCACTGCTGTGAGGAAGGCAAACTTCAAAGTAACTTAAATTAGCACATGGATTGCAAAAAATAAGAAAAAATTTTCACATAGAGAGTAACTCCCAACTCCAGCTACAGCAGGCAAATTCTACAATCAATGTGAAAGATGTGGAGGGAAGGCTGGAAAAGCTTATGGACCTTGTAATGGAAAAATGGACAGAAGCGGAGCTTGGCCAGGAAATAAAACCACTACGTTTAGGAACCAAGAACTGTGCTGTTAGCCTGGGTTCAAGGAAGCACGACCTGTTGGAAGGGAATAGTACCAGGACTTTGACAAGAGATCCTGTCCCAGTAAAAACCTCTGACTGTTTCTTTCAGAAACTGCCTCTAAGCTAACTTTGGCACTAAACCAAAACTGCAGGGCAAAGGGAAGGAATGACAGAAAAGCAAAGTTAGGAAAGACTAAAGGATTATAACTGGGAAGCTGATTGTAAACAAGCCAGTGAGTTTCAGAAGCACCGTCTACAATAGGACAGAAGAATCAAAGGAACTTCTTCTAAAGACATCAGTCCAAATACCTCAGGACCCAGGAGAACTGCTATTGCATCTTGGCACAGGCTTGGAGAAACCAACATAATCACAAATTCCTGCTTTAAGAATGACGAATTAGTGAAACATTGTTAAAACAAGCCAGTCCCTTCTTTCCCTCTGAGAGTTTCTTACGATTCTGTTGCTTTGTCAGAAAGGGTAAAAAAGAATAAAGCAATTACTGAAAACCTGCTATTTGCTTATTTGAAAAAGGGGTAAGAGGGTGTATTGTGACACCATATGAAATAAAAGATCAGGAAATAGTCAAAAGGTAAATGTTTTTTTTCTACTCATGTTTGACTTATCAGAGGTCTCCAGAGTTTACAGATTTACTGGAAAGGCAACTTGGTTTCCAGCTCCTGATCTACCTCCAAAGCACAGCCAAATTTATTGGCAATAATTTCTGGCAAAGACACCTAGCAAAATTTATTTAGGACACGTGCAAAAACTATCACTTCTACTGCTTCTGTTCTAAAGGTCTCATCTTACCTGTCAAGAGCTGGAGTTAGACGGTAATCTTTGGTTGCTGACAGGATGGCTTTGATCAGATTATCTGGAGAGAAAGGAAGACAACATTAGGAACAATTTCTAATGGAACTGAAAAGCAAAGTGATGTAAAACATTTGAAGCAGTTCCTTGGAGGAACTGAAATAAGGTTCATATTAGGACTGAACACTTTAACTTGCATATATCAGGGGACTATGAGCTCTATACACTGGCTGCAAAGACATGCTGTGTGCCAAATTCTGATGCAGCCTGCAAATGCCTTGCATTGAGAGAGTGACAGGGAACAAACACAGCACAGTTTAAGGCAGTGGTTTCACACCCACTTCCCTGAGATTGCAGTTTCACAAACACTTGAGACATGAAAAAGCCAGTATCACTGTCAAGGCTTGCTTTCAGCTGAGTGCTGAACCGGATGCAGGAACAGAACCAGATTAAAACTGATGCTTTGTATTTTCCTGAGTTACTTTTAGTTCAGGTTCAGTTTCTCAGTCTGGCTTTCTTCATGGCAGAATCCAATTAAATCATCAGAGCTGCTTAAAGAAATGTCCATGGAACCATAATCTACACTAATACCCAGTGAATGCTCACTGTTATTATGGTATAAGCTATGCAAGTGTAGACACGCACACAAATTACATGCATTGAACTGTAGAAGCACAGTGATTCCACTTAAATCTATAGACTACAGAAATTTTCGAGTCTTCTTCCTTCTAGATTTTGTTCTTTGTCCCTAATTTTGCAACTTCTCCTCCCCATAAAGGTCCAAACTCCTTTACCATGACCCTTCCTGGGCCAAGAAGCAGCAATGCTTTGGCAATTCTGGATTTATAAATGCACCAGTAACTTCAGAATAGCTGTACTGGGTCTGGAAAGAAAGCCCATCTGTCTCTAACAGTCTCATTCTGGCTCTGTGGCCTTAAGCAGATGCCTAAGAGCAGCATAAGCAGACATAATATTTCCCTGAAATTCTCTTCTATCATTTAATTATTTTCAAATCAGGGATTTAATGAGTCAGGTATAGCTACTATGCATCTGGCAACCCTTGGTGATTTTTATTCCATAACCTCAGAATCCTCCTGGATCCATATGGAGTTTCAATCACCTCCCTTCCCTTTTGAATATGGCTTCTCTGAGTTTCATTTATACTTGAAAAGATTGTGAACAGTAAGTCCCCATCCACTTTCTTTAGGGGATTGCAAATATCTATCATAGACTTCCCTTAAAAATACGTCAAGTAGTTCAAAAGCTCTTAGGAAACAACCAATCAAAATTAATAAATAAGTCTAATTTCTTTACAAAATATTAAAAATTACATGGGAACATTAAAAAGACTGACATCAAGTGATTGTTCACAGTGAACATCAATAGTTTTGCTGATAGAAACTACTTAAAGCAATCAGCAGAATTAGGGGAAGCCCTCTCAAATAAGGAGTTCTGCTCTTATTTACAACATCTCCCTGCAGAAATGACAGGACGAGGGTGTGGGACAAACACAGGCTTGAGGCAGCCCCCATGCCCAACAACCTGACAACAAACCAGTGAAATACAATGCAGACAAACTAAGGTGATAAACAGAAAACTCTGATGGTTACTTTTAGATTTGGGCAAGTTTTTGACATGGCATCACTGACAACTCCTGCCAACCTTTACAAGCTGGGAACTGTGGTTACTTTCAGAAGACTATATTTTGCAGTAGAGTAAGGAAATTCGCAGGGTAAAAACAACCTATCTTGCTAACAAAACAGTGGTTTTGTTTGATTTTCCTTCATCTGAAGAATTTCTTTTGATGCACTGGCAGCAGGCTCCCTCTCCATCCAAGGAATGCTGTTTCCCTAAGTCTACTGCAACAGCAGTAGGTTGTTGTGACCTCAAATGGCACCATGCCACAGCTCTCTCCTTGGCCTGTCTCATACTCTGACTTTTACTGGACAGTGTATGTTCCTGCCGTTGTTTTCCCACACTCTCAGAAAAAGAGATCAAAGGATTGCATGTCAAGGGCTGCAGACTCCCATCCACCAAGCTTTTCCTATGCCAGGTTTGCTCTACCACCCACAAGTTCATGCCCTGCACTACTTGGAGGCCACCCATTATTCTATATTAAAAAGCACATTAATGACTAATGCAGTCAAATAATGATGTTTTTCTCATCTTGCCAGCTAATGTCTTCACAGTGAATGCTCAGGAATGAAATACAACTACCTTAGGACTGGATATGGCAGCATTTGGGATAGGGATGCTCCACATTCCCATCATCAGAGAAAACACAAATGAAACCAGCAATGCTATAGGACATTCAGTACAGATTATGAATGGCCAAATGGGAGATAACTCCTAAGCAGCCCCCACATGGTGTCCAAGAGATTTGGAAGTTGCACAAATCACAGTATTACCATCCAAAACTGCTGACTGAAGCTCCATAAAAGACAAAATACTTCACATCCATGTCTTGACTTGCAGCAGGAA
>NW_009970724.1:2074190-2087202 GCF_000747805.2 Chaetura pelagica
GCAGGAATGAAGGTGCCACAGACACCCTCAGTGCCAGTTTGTCTAGCCTGTAATCCTCATCAGAAGCCAGGAGCCACGAGCACTGACAGGAAAAGCTAATGGCCTGGACAGGCACTAGACCTTTTTGAATCAGATGAACTCTTCTAGAAAATGGATTGCTGCTGAAGTGGGCACTTTCATTTGGCAACTTCTCACTGTCACCAGGATGGAAGGACAAGACCTCCTTCAGAAGGAGTTCTGTATCTTCTTGGGGCAAGATTTGAAGAATCAGAAGATGCTGCTGTGGCATCTTCTTCCACAAGGCAATGAAGATGCCAACAACAGAGAATCACTGGCAGGATCTTAAACCATGGGTGGTTAAAGGTGGAAAGTCACTTGAAATCACCACTGCAAAGACTACTATGACAGCTGTTAGCTGATGGAACCTGCTTTCTCCGGGTATGTAAAAAATTGAAAGGGTGGTGAATATATTCTGCCTTGTATACCTATACACTGAGTGATAACAATGGGTGCAAGTTTAAAATAACAGGATTCAGCCACTAGCCAAATACTGATCTGTCAAGGACTGAAAGAAAGTTTTGCAAGGATTAAAGAAAGGCCAAGTCTTCAAGACCCAAGCCACTAAGACTGCTCCAGTGTGTGCTCAACATAACTGGTATCCCCATGATCTAGGCAATAATTGCCATGTTTTATCTTCATGAAGTAGCTTCTCAGTAGATTAAAAAAAATGCTCTACACAACATTGGTAGAAAGGCTACCAAACCAGTTTTGATGTTGCACACATGGATGCTAAACTTCTAAACAAGTTATACTAAAGTTACCTGATTCAGCAGCAAATCTGATCAGCAGCAGACCTGGTAAACTGCACCTCAGCCACCAAACCCCTCCTTTGGGGTGGGGCAGCAGTGGGAACAGATGGCACCCAAGGCAGAGGCTTTCTCTGGGGTAGGCATATTCTTAAGGGAGAGGGACAGACCTCATGATTGGAACCTACTTGCACTGAACGCAGCAGAGAACAAAAACCCAAGATCAATGTGTTGGGGAGCACATTTCATTCCTGATAACTGCCATCTTTTTATTTTATTTTCTGTTTGGTTTTTTTTTGTTGTTGTTTTTTTGGTGTGTTTTTTTTTTTCAAAGGCACTAGCTGCATATGGCCCTTGCTTTAACACTACCCCATGCTTAAAAGAAAGATTGTTTTATTAGGGTAACAGCTAAGAAAACAATTTGTTTTTACTTTTTTGTGTTTTTTTGGCAGATGGTTTCCAACATTGTGAAGAAACTGTGGCATGGATGCAGACACAATGTTAGCCCGGGCACAACTTCTCTCTTGCTTGGCAAGTGAGAAGAACAGATGTCGTGGTGAGTGTGCTCTGCCTTGTACACCAGTGCATCAAGGGAGGGCCAGGAGGGGCCTGAGTATGCACACACATCCTGAGTACTACAAAGGAAAAAATCCATGTGTGCTCACTTCTTGCTGCCAGGGGCCCAGCCACACAGCCAGCTCAGGTGTAACAGAATTCAGTAGCTCAGACACATCGCCATTCAAACAGGTCTCTAATTCTTTGAGGACCATTTCTACTCTGGAAAAGTTTCAGCTACTTTTGTTCCACACAGAACCCCAGCAAATCAGCCCAGCAGGCATGTCCTCAGCACCATATGCGCAGAAACACAAACCATGAAGAACACAGTGCAGAGACCTGCAGGGTTCCACGGAAGGTCAGCTCAGACCAAGCAGAACTTATTACCTGCCATTCATTGCTGGCACAAAGGCAGCTCTCACACACCCACTAGCTCTACATCATGTTTACCCCAGACAAGGAGAGCTGGCAGCACTAGTACCATGGCTACCTTGCACTCTTCCTGGAATCTTTCAGATGTACTGAGCAGGCAGGAACAGAACAGCTTGGGCAAAACCATGCACTTCTTCCCCTGTCACTTATCCCATAACCAGTACAGATAAAAGGTGAATTTATCTTTGAAAAGCATAAAATCTTTGGTTTCTTTCCAGCTGGCAAACAGGCAGCCCTGCAGGTGCTAATTAGCTGCATAAGTTGTGAAATACAAACTTCCCACTGCAAACTGCAGAAAACTCCTCTCATGAAGATCATCCAACAGCCACTCACTGGCCACAGTTCTGGTAACAACTTGAAGGCTTAGTAAACTTAACAGCAATATTGCTTCTTGTGTACTGCTCCTCCTTCCTTTGCAACCTTGTGAGATTCAAGGGAGACATTATCCATACTAAATCCTTGCCCTGGGCTGTAGTCAGACAATGATGTTTAAATGGCCATGGCAGTGCCACCACCCTTAGGGCTACAGACAGCCCTCAGCTGCCCTGGGAGTGCAACACATCTCAGGAGCAGTTCACTGCCAGCCCGTTAGTGCTGTTAGCTCCAACACCTCACACCAGAATAAGGAAATTGTAATGCAAAGGTTCTGCTGACCTGAAACCATCCATACGGTAGGTGTAAGAAAATAGTGTATGTACATATGTTATCTATAGGGAAGAATGTAGGTGCTGTTTAATTCTAGCTGGAGTATTAGGCAAGTGAACTTAATCCAACAGTAAAAATGTGGCTTTCATGCAGCTCCTCCAAGTCAAAGGCTGTAAGGTGATACATATATACATGCACCTGGGAACATGTAACCCAGGAGTGCAGTTCAGACTGGGATCCACCTGGCTGGAGAGCAGCCCTGTGGAAAGAGAACTAGGGGGTCAACATGAGTGAACAGTGCACTGCACCGGCAAAGAAAGCCAACAGGATGCTGGGCTGCATCAACTAGGGCATCACCAGCAGAGATCAAGAAGTCACCATCCCACTCTACTTGGCACTTTTCAGACCACACCTGGAGTATTGTGTCCAGTTCTGGTCCCTGCTCTACAAAAAGGATGTGTACAGGCTGGAGAGGGTCCAGAGAAGGGCCACAAGGACGATCAGAGGACTGGAGGACCTGCCATATGAGGACAGGCTGAGAAAACTGGGTTTATTCAGCCTTGAGAAAATAAGTCTTAGGGGAGACCTTATTACCATGTTCCAGTACTTAAAGGGTAGCTACCAAGAAGATGGAGACTCCCCATTTACAAGGAGTCACATGGAAAAGACAAGGGGTAATTGGCACAAGTTGCTCCTGAGGAGACTCTAGTTGGACACAAAAGGTAAATTTTTCACCATGAGGACAATCAAACATTGGAATAGTCTCCCAAGGAAGTGGTAGATTCCCCCACTTTGGACAGTTTAAGGCTCAGCTTGACAGGATCCTGAGCCATCTCATATAAACTACAGTATTACACCAATATCCTGCATTTTCACCCTCACTTTCTCCCACCGTTACATAATGAACACATCACAAGGGCAATCAATCCACTGCAGTTTTCTGCAGCCATAATTTGTTTACTATGTTTTTTCTTGTCATGGAGAATTTAGATTTCTGGGGAGAATGGGAGATTATTTAACCCACTCATCTATCAACCGCTATGCACATGCTGTTACTATACAAACAAAGCCAGAAGCCTCTGCATGTTTTCCTTTCATTTAGAGGAGGAGTTGACTACATTTATCTAAGAATTCTGAGTTATCATGACATATTCTATCAGCTTTGCTGTATAATATCAGAAGACTCAAAAGCAGCTCAGGACTGCATGACTTCTCTGAATCCGAGTACGTCTTGACTTCAGGTTGACCCTGAATTTTTCAGACATTTGGAAAAACTAAAAGTAAATAGTTAAAAATTAGGTGAGCAGTGACCACACAGTGAGAACCAGCCTAAGCCTCAATTCTAGTCTTTTTCTCTCTATTTATGTGAAGCAGTGGCGACCTTCACTGTCAATGTCAACAACACTTAATATTGTTGTTTCTAATACATAAGCTTCTTGCTTGTATCATTAAAAAAAGATAGGAGACCTTTCCACTCCACAAGGTTTTCTGCAGGCATCTCTCATAGTCTACCTTCTGCCTGCCTTGGAAGTAGGCAAATTAGGCTGTTCATGCACTCTCAAGCGGCCAACAGAAGAGGCTGAAATCTTTTAAGTTGCCCATACCAGTCATCTCCCTCACAAAATCAGCTGGTTTACATGCCCTTGCTGCCAGCAGTAGGCATTTGAATACTATGCATTAAGGTCAGAGAATGGCAATACTGCTGCAGTTTGTGTTGGCCCTGCCAGCTGTGGTCAGTGCCCATCTCCACAGCTGGTCACACAGATGCCACAACTCCAGCTAGCACTTCTGCTGAGCACTGGGCATCATCTTCAGCTTTTGGGAACACACTGACTCGAATGAGGTTGGTAAGCAGCCCTGAAGCATGAGTCTCCTCTGCATGTGGGTCCCTGTCCATGAGAAGGGAACTCCACATGTGTGTCAGCTTTGTGGGGAGAGTAAACTAAACACTATCAATGTTATGGGTCAAGCAAATCACAATATTTACAAACAAGCTGCAAGCACAAACCCAATGCATACTTTTTTTTTTTACAATAACTGAAGGTTCATCTCTGTATAAAGTTCCTTGTTCAGCATTTTTTTCCTTAAGATCTCACTACAGAGCTACAGAGTAATCATTTATAGAAGGATTTGCCACCCTGGTGCCCAGCACAAGGCCATGGACCCAAGTCCCACCACACATTCTGTCCTTCAGCTTTCGCACAAAGACACTGTCCAGCAGTAGACAATGTTATTTGTATTTAGTGAAGATGTGAATCAAGCGAGTAGAAGAGGTATCAAAACGAGTCAAACCTCCTGCACCCCTTCTTTTTGTCACTCAGCTAACTTTATGAGGTCTATGTAGAAGAAAAGAAGCTACAAAGACTTCCAGAAGTTAGAAGCAAATTGAAAACCCGTGTACTAGTTCTCAAAGACAGTTAGCTACAAACTGCAGTAATCTCTCCCCAGATCTGCTCTTGTGAGTAAATACAAGTGAATGGTTTCTTAAGGTCATCAGCTGTGCCACTTTAGGTGTTTTACTTGAGATACACCTTACTAACAACAGCACTTAAAACTGCCACTACTGTCAGTATCCCAATACTTCTGTTGATCATTTTTAATGGTATTTAAACCACATGCATAAAAGGTTGCATGGATACAAAATACAACACAAAAGAAGCAAAAAGGAAAGACTGAAGACACATAGTACTTGCCTAAGAATTTTAGGAAAACCTGGCATGCACTAAACGTAAGCTCCAGAAAGCCCTCAAGGCCTTTTTTTATAACAAGATATAAATAAAATACATAACATTTGGACTCCTGATTTACATCGTAGCTTTGGAGCCTTCAGGGATTCTTTTTTTCCAAGCTCTTCCTCACAACCAAGAGTTTGTTTTTTCAGAATACAAGCTTAGTTCCCAACATAATCCCAGGGCTTGGAAAGTTGGAACATTAATTTAAAAAACAATTGTGCCAAAAAACGGGCAACATTTTGCAATAAACATGCAACCATTTTGATCCAAACTCAGGTCTGATACACAGGAAGCAATAAAACCTGTAGAAACAGGCTAATTCATGCCACATGAAAATGGACCTTGAAAGATTCACAATGTGCTGTCCAAAAAGAAGTGGGAAAAGAAATGCAGTTATTATAAAGGGCTGTTTTTCCCTTTGTTGCAGCATTTTTGATGCCCCTTCACAGGAGGCCAGGCAATGCCTGCAAGGCCAAAAAAATCAATAACTATTGCAGTGACTTCTAATTCTCCTGGTCCTTGCATTAAGCATTAAGATGTGGCACTTCAAAACACAACAGTCAGAGAGGACTTGCTCTTCTCTCTAGGAGGTAAAATATAGGAATATCATGCATGTCTCAATTGGACTTCAACACATCTGGAAAGAACTCCAATATGGAGTCACCCAAACTTGAGATTTGAGATCTCCCTGGGGCACCTTCTCCTTCTCAGTGGGTTGGGAGAAAGACTATTCTTTAAGCACATTCAACTGCAAAGCACCAATTTTGATTGAAATAAGGGACTGCACTGGAAGGTTGTACTTTTATCAAGACAGCTCAATAGTAAGAGTTGACTTAACTTCCAAATTCACAATGCAACTTCCCTTTAGAGGCTTTATTCAGTAATGAAAAGTTGGCCCTCTACCTCTTCTTAAACTTTTACATTTTTTTCCTTTCAAACATCTCATTTAATTTCTTGAGGCTATAAAATCAGCTAGATTCCCTGGGGAAACTGCTACATTTTTTATAGCTATACTCCCATGTGATAATGGCAACTATTACCAATTTTGGTCAAATGTAAAATTCTGGTGGAAACTAATCTAAAAAACCAGCCTCAAACTCAAGAAGAAACAACAATTTGGTGTTAATACCTACTCTGAACAGAACTAACAGCTATTCGTGCTTGTGCTTCTTGCTTATTTGTTAAGGAATAACATGCGAGGAATAAAAAAAATGCTCCCACTTGGAAAATTATCTGTAAAAGAGTACAGCTAACAAAATAAAGACAAGGTTGGAGAATTAAAGCAGAAAAGAGACAACTTGTTATCAAGCAAACCCAGTTAAATGTAAGGAACTGAGGCCTCCATAAAGAGCTAGAAGAGTAGGTTGGAAAAGATCAACTTTTCTGATAGGTTTTTTTTTTGGGTCAGCTGTAAATTTCAATTATGGAGTCCGAGTGAATATGTTTTCTCAGAGATAAAGTCTTGCTCATGCCAAGAAAGTTGATGTGGAAGAAAAAGCTATGCAAGAAAAGAACATGCATGAAAAGAGATTTTTCTCCCAATAACATTTTGATATGCCAGCTTTAGCACGCTCAGAAATGCAATGTTTTCACTGAAGATGAATGACCTCTCCCCCACGAGACTAATGAAACCACTGCTAAGCAGCACTGAAACATGGCTTTTCCCAGAAGCACCAACACAGAAGAAAACATCCAAATAAAACCAAGTACAAGAACAATTAACCATTGCACAATACATCTACTAGCACTGGTCCTCTGGGCGAAGATTTGATTACTTTGTCACCGAGTGTGTCACCAATTCCAGATGCCCCTCTTGTATCAGATGAAAATCTGAAGTGTCCTGGCCAGCAGTACATACTACATTTGACACAACTGTAGTACTTCAAACAAGTTCCTAATATTCTCTTATCACCATGGGGAAGAAATTGCTCCCTAGATACCTGGTAGGAGGCAAATTCTGAGATGGTGACATGACAGTGACTTGTCTAAGAAATAAATATCACCTTCACAGACAAACTGATTCAGGGCCAACAAAGGAGCTTAAAACAATCCAGCAGGAACACAGGTAGAAGAGAAGACCTACAATTACTACTAAGCAATGACACAACTACTGACTAAACGCATGAAGACGTATTACATAGATCATGTCTGTTTAGTTTTTTAGTGTATGCTGTACCATATGTTTTCACTTAAGTTAAAAAAAACTGCAGCAAGTCTCCCATCCCCATTACACAGAGAGGATGCCAGATACGAGCTACTCTTTTTACGAAAGTCTTTTATATTCTTTAAGCCACATGTACTGAGAAAATCTATTAATAGTCAGGTATTTCTCCAGTCTTGTTTGTTGCCCTTCTCCAAATAACTCTCTCCTTTTGCTTTAGCTACAGAGGTAAATTTGGGGAGGAAACCCTCTGGGATTAATAATCTCACTAACACTATAAATTTTTTCCATTGCTTATTCAATTGACGAATTTAACCCTGACAGCAGGGCACATGCTAGAGGATCCCTGCAACATTATGGATAGCACGAGCATATTCATACCTCTATAAGTTACACTCAAAGCTCTGCTAGAAAAGGCTGCAAAAGAAGAAATTTCAATTAATTTACTTTTTTTTTTTTTTTTTTTTTTTAATTTAACTCATTTGAGAACCTGGGATTGCTGCAGCCTCCTTGCTCTTCACTGAAAAAGCTGCAAAAGTAGGCTTGGTGGGTGCTGGGAAAGAAGCATTCCCACAAGCAAATTGGATCCTCACAAATGGGGAAATGTGGGAGGCACTCCAACAGCCCAGTTAATGCTGAAACAATAGCCTGGGACACAGGAGGGTGCTCAGCAGCCTGAGCTGTCCCCCACAGGACATCTTGACATTTGCAGCTTTTAGAGTTCCAGCTTCTTGTTATAGTATGGTCTTCCTGACAGCTCTTTAAGGTTGTCTAATTTCATTGTGTTCCTGAATGACAATCCTCACTTTGGCTATATATGCATTAATAAACAAATCATCAGCAGGGCACACTGTCCTACTTGAGGCCACCCTAGTAAAGGGTTAGCACAGTTCACTGATGGTTTTCACCAGGGCCAACAAAGATCCTTTCCTAGAATTCTCATGCATTCATAGGTTCACAGGCTAATACAGGGCAGTGACCTTTCATGATAGGAAGCCTGAATATAGACACCCGCTTTTAGCAGGGACAGGGAGTTAACCTGTTTGAACAATGAGCTCAACTGCCTCCAGGACCAGAGGACGATCATTTTATTTATTAATAGAGGTGGAGTCATCATTTCCAAGCACTCACATTGGCACAGCCCATTGCTAGAGCCTGTCGAGTCACATAGTGGAAGACAACAATGTTCAATATGGCACTATCAGCCTCATTTTTTAAACTGTGAGCAGTCAAATATGACATTGGCCTGTTTGACAAAATGGTCACTCTTCATAGAAAATCTTGATTTAAATTCTGAAAGATCACCTCATATGTTCACAGCCAGCTGCAGAGAAGTCACTGAGTGAAACCTAGAGCCACTGCTTTACAAAAGGCCAAACTAGACACTTGCAGTGACCCTTTGTGGTATTAAAAACAATGAGCAATACACTCACACCTTTTCAGAAATACGACATGTCTATCATTTTCTGTATTCTCTGCACACAGAGAAAGCAAGAGTTCACATCAAGGGCTACAGACATCTGTAATGACACCTCCAGTCTGCAGTACCAGCTCTAACTCCTGACAGCTCCATTTTTGTCCCAGGTCACTGGGGATTTGCATCAAGTAATTTGGATAAATCCTTGGTCCAGATCTTTGGTAAACAGAGGCAGAATCAATAAATACAACGTACTAAAAATTCTGTCCATTTAAGTTTAAGAAAAAGGTACAACCACTCCTTACAGACCCCTCCTTCAACTATTTCTAACACCTTGTATAGGATCCTCAAGGACTTCTGTTCAAAAAGAGTTTGCATAAGACTTCCTACCATGTGCTTCATCTCAGAAAGTCCTGTTCATAAAGGAACAGAGTCACCACCTGCTTGTTTCCATGTTTCCTTCATTTAGCAGATAAGTAATCACTAAGATGATTAACTAACAATGGCAGCAGTTTCCCATCTGACATGAGTTGTGTGTTACTCCTACTGCAATAACTTCAGTGCTTTCAAGCTACCACAGATTAGTTTCTAGAAGTTTCCTGGAACATGCAGCATTACTGAAAGTGAGGTCATCTTGTGGCTGTATTCCACACACACACATACACAAAAAGCCACTTTGCACTTGGACTAGATGACTTGAAAACTCTGGTTGATATTCACCAAAGTTCTCAGCACAATCTTGCCTTGACCAACGCAGCTACAGTCAGTGTCTATAAACACCAATTGCCTTTTCCAGTGTGATGGATATTGGAAATCCCAGTTGACAGTGTCACAGGGCTTCCCAACACAGAGCGAAACTCCTGCCCCATCTGTTTCAACACAGGCCCATCTCTCTAAGCTTTCTCAGCCATCACAACTACTCTTTTTCCCATCCCAGCTCTGATGGGCCTTCATCTTGCACGTGACTGCTCTCCATGCTGCCTGCCTGGGTCACTTGTTTGGATATCATTAGATTGCCCTGACTGAAAGCCCTAATGAGGTGCTGATCCCATCATCCAGTCAACTCAGCTGAGCAAGAACGTCTCCCGTGGGATGGCCCGAAAAGACTGATGCAAGAATTCCAAGTGATGTGTAACATGAAAGGGCGCCATTTGCATCGCTAGGACTCACAGCCTGTCAGCATGGCCATTAGAAATCCTTGGGCTACAGAGATTTATAATTCAACCCTCCCACACACAGAACTTGCTCCAGACTGAAACCTGGCACAAAATTCCGTCCCAAGAGGGCATTATAAAAAATAACCCATTCAATGGTTTCCATCCCATGGCTTCAGCTCACAGCCATTTAAATAATGGCAATTTCTCATTTCTCTTTTTAACTGAGAAAATCCAATATAAAAAAACAGATTTACATAACATTGCAGTGGTGATCCAAGCTGGCAACAAACCCAGGGAGAGGGCTGCCAGAGCCATTCCGTCATCCCCCTTTTGGTGAATTTCTCCATTTGGATTCAGTTTAACGGAATGATTTTTATTAGGTTTAGCTGACATCATGTTTAATCTGCAAATCCCACCTCCACGCTGCTCAGGCAGCTTGTCCACCTTGTGTGCCTATTAGAAGGGGACAAGCTCTCCCGTGGTCAATGAAGCCTTCCACTTGTGCTGCCACTGTTATTTCTTTGCTGCAAACTCTGCTAGTCGATTTAGAGGACAGTAATTAGTTGCCTATTGAGCTGGAAAAGACTGACTGGACAAGGAATGGACATACACAAAACAAAAGAGGGCATTGATGCAAGCTGAAAGAAATTTGTCAGTAGAGCCTTAGATTTGATCAGAGATTGTTCCAACAACTACCACATCTGCTTCCATGGAGAGAGACAGACCCAAGCCTGATGTGGCTGCAGGCCTCTTTCCATCAGGTATTCCAATTCCTATGTGAACCACATGTAATCTTGAGTACGTCAGAGTAAAAAAGAAATAACAATCTTGGATGCTCGGCAATGCAAACAGCAAACTTCAGGAGTCAGGAGCAAATTGCTCCTGTGAACATAAGCCTTCTGCGCCACCACCACTCAGCCAGGGAAGACCTTTGGTGGCACAGGCAAGACAGGAAAGAACTTGTGTCACCCACAAAACTGTTGGGTGGAGTATTGACCCCCATCTCATCACCACCACCAACTCTCTTGTTCTCCCACAGCATATCTGAGAATGCAGCCCCTGCTGCCACATGCCAGGAGGACAAGGCATATTCCAAGTCAGCACTAAAGCATCTAAGAGACTTCTTATTTGTTATACAAGTCCACAAGTAGCACAATTATAAAATAATTATACAACCAAGTGCTATGAAAAGAAAATGAAGATTTGTATCAGTGGTCAACCTCAAGGCTCCAAACTCAGAAAGGGGAGTCTTACCCATTCTTTAGAGAATTACTGACTTCAAGGTACTTTAAATCAGTTTGGACTCTCTCTGCTGCTGTCAGCGAAGATGCTATAAGTTACAGCACTCAATGCCAAAATGCTTCTTTCAGAATGTGGTGGTAGGTCGAAATTGTCACTGTTGGACTGACTCCATGTACTAAACCATCCTCCACATTCCAGCTGTGAAAACCCTTTTGGGTTTCTGACACCCACATGCACAATGCTCCTCTGGAACAGAGAGGAAAAAAGCTAATTCCGAGGAACTACCTGAGCTTTCAACACAGGAAAACACAATGGGGCAACAGGCATCTGCAGAACCACCTTCTTTTTCAACAGCTGTACAGTTTTCTCATACCTTGTCCTTTAATTCCAAAAGGGGGTACAAAGTCCCTGATACGCGCCCATTTCCTGAAGGAATCATCCAAGAACATTGGTGCTGGCTTCGAGAACCTGAGAGAAACAAAATGAGAGAGAAATTAAAAATTAAGAAGGATAAATTTGTGTAGGAAGGTTGAGGGAAGCAATACTTCACTGCTGGTTCTACACTCTTACCAGCAATAGAGCAATGTGGAATATTTTACTTTTACCCAAAGACACATGCATAGAATCATAAAGGTTAGAAAAGACCTTCAAGATCATCAAGTCCAACCATCAGCCCTACAGTCCTGTGACCACTAAACCATCTCCCAGAGCACCCATCACATTTTCCCATTTTTTTATGTCAAAAAAGGTGCCTCTACCACCTCTTTGGCAACCTGTTTCCAATGCCTCACCACTCCTTCTGTGAACAATTTTTTCCTAATATCCAATCTGAACCTCTCCTGGCACAAGTTGACCCCATTTCCTCTTATCCTGTTGCTAATCACTAGGGAAAAGAGGCAAACACCCTCCTCACTACAGCCTCCTTTCAGGCTGTTGTAGAGAGCAATGAGGCTTCCCCTCAGCCTCCTCTTCTCCGCGCTGAACAGCCCCAGCTCCATCAGCCTCTACTCATAAGACCTGTTCTCCAGACCCCTAAAAAGCCTAATTGCCCTTCTCCACACCCTCTCCAGCATCTTGATGTCCCACAGTGGAACAAATCTGTCAGACACCCAAAACACTCAAGTTGTGAGCCTGACAATCATTTCCACTCAACAATTTAGAACTTCCCCACCATTGTTTGACTATTAATTTAGCTACAATAAGTTGTACATTGCAACCAGAGTTTAGGCAGTTTTACTTCCAGCTTTGTAAGCACAAGCCAATTTATGTGCTGTCTACACAAGTGGTGAGGAAGGAGTGTGGAGTTGCCTTTATGTTGTTCATGACTTGTAAGGGTCCTGTTCTGTGCAGGTGTGAATGCACTGGGCAAACGTGTGTTAAGAGCAAGTTTGGGGTTATCTGCCCTTATGGCTGCTTCTGCCTCACTCAGATGCATGTACACAGCAACTATTGTAACATAGGCAAGAAAGGAAATGGTTCAGGAGATCATGAAGCAATGCTTAGTTTAAAGAGAACGGAAATTCAGTACAGATGTAGGTGGTTTTTTTCTGCATCCATTATTAACATACACATGATTCAAGAGAGGTCTTTGCCAAGCCAAACACTTGTGATCTATCCAAAGAGAGAGAAATAGTCCTTCTTAACCATGTCATTATGGGAATACATTACCCTAATTACACCCTCAACAGACAAACACAGCAGCTACTAAAGATTTGTCTCTTCTACTAACAACTAATACAGTGGACAGATAAAAGGAAACAATTAGGAAAAGAAATTACAGAAATATTAACTTTCATATGGGACCATTTCTGAGTGTATCAAGAACGCTGCTAGAAAATATGCTGTATTAACTGTTAGAAATCTGT
>NW_009970724.1:2087216-2093542 GCF_000747805.2 Chaetura pelagica
GCAGGAATGTTCTGGATCAAAATCAACCACATTATGCTACAGCAATGAAGAATGTTCAGAGTCAGAGAGAACATCTCCACTACAACCCTACAGCAAGTGCAATGCACACATACCTGAAATAGATAGAGCCTGGCTAACCTAGGTACTGGTAGCAGGACTGATGCAAACCACTCCTGCAGCCAAGCATGCACCTCCATGTAACTGCAAGCTGATAACTTTTTAGACCTGAACAATGAAATTTAAGATAAACTCATCTACACTACACCACAGTCAGGGACAAAGAAAAATTTCAGGTAGTAGCACACTGAGGAAATGATGGAATAAATTCTGAATTATAAACTGCTTGAAGTAGAGTCCTATCACAGATGTCCAGAAAATCAAAGATTGCAGAAATCTCTGGGAAGGGGGAGACCAAGATCATTTAACAAAAGAACAGAAGACTCCAACTCACACTTGCATACCACTCCTCATCCACTCATGCAGTCTTCAGTAAGATCATCTATAACCATAAAAGCAGGATGGGCAGATTATATGGCTGATCTAGAAGGAAAGGAATGTTTTTCCAGAGCCGAGAATATGAGAAGATCTATATAACTTTATCTGGGAAAAGGTGGGGAAAATATGTTAGATATATTAGAGCTGAAGATCTCAAGGGCCTATTAAAAAAAAAAAAAAAAAAAAGATCAGGATACAATAATGCACTGAAAATATCCTAAATCCCTAATAATGTGACAAATTAGTCTAATGTTTTTTCAAGCATCTTGGTGCACCGAAATATAAGTATTATGTTACACCGGTGGGTCTCCCAGGAGTTACTCCACCTCCTTCCAACATCAATAGAGGGAATCTTTGCAGAATTCTCACACAATGCAAAAGCTTTTATAACTTGAATAGCTACAGCACAGATGTTCACTTCTATTCCTTTACAGCTACCACTTGAACTAATAGGAGAAGTCAGGTTCCACAGAACTGTTCCATTCTCCTAAAGCAGCAACCAAAGGGAAGGAAAACTGCAATGCCTGGGGGTCACCAGAGCCTTCGGGCTGCTTTGTTTGGTCACCAAGCTTCTCTATTAACTGCTGTGACATGCAATCTCCAGGAAAAACTCAGACGCTTCAGAAAACACATATATGAGAGTTTTCCTCTCAAGAATCAAGAGGATTCCCTATAATAATGCCACAAAGTAGTGCAGTGTAAACAAAAAACTCTGCCAATTCAGTTCGCCTACTCAAGAGCAACTGCACGAGAAAGAAGGTATGGTCAGGCTGAACTCAGAAGTTGGTACTATTTATAGATGCAATTAACAGGCCTATTTGCAAGTCATACAACAGGAAAAGACAGTTTATGTAGTCTGACATGGAGCACTGAGTGTCTCTCCCTAACATAGACTCCCCCTTACAAGGTGCCCGATAAAACCAGAAGGAAGGTCAGATCCTCCTGGGACTCCCTGGGCCCCAAGCAGAGTCCCCAAGAGCAGAACTCATCTGATGCTCTATGGTGTCACTTCTGCATGTGACGACCAGGGGACCAATGCGATGACCGAAAAGAAAGGTGAAGCGACCATTGGCCTTCTTATTGTATTTGCTACAAGTAAACTTAGGGATTTTTTTTTCTAGCAAAGAAGAATAGCCTTAGACCACCTACAATTATTTGGTAATATTTAACACTGCTGTACAGAGAGCTAGAGAAACTGACTTTTAGTTCATACTTTACTTCATTTAGGAGGGGGAGGAACAGTTTTAGGGGAAATATTATATCCATATGGGGAAAAAAGAGCAAACTGGAGGATATTTAGCTTCCATAAGTCTTGAAGTTAATTCTGTTTTGGAAATATTAAGAAATCATAAATACTCTAAGGTCATGATCTATGAAAAGTGATTGGCCACCTCAATAAATCAGAAGAGGCCAGAACCAATGTCCAGCAGTGACAGTAAACATTGTCTGCCAGACCCCTCCAAGAGCATGGCTGTTCTGTACTGGCTCTGCAGCATGTCTGGCATATTCTAGGACCCTTCAGGAAATATCAGGATATGCCTCAACCAGGCTACGGGAATGCTCTCTGCAGAGCACCTAAAATACATTCCAAGGAATGCATGGGAGTTTGTGAAAAAGCAAATGTTTCTGAACAATGTTAAGTTTTGTACCTACTGAGCAGCTAACACGGGATGCTGCAGTTTACCCGAGGCATCTGCTGCTGCCTAAAGGCAGGGCAGGTGAGTTTCACTGGCAACCAGAGCTCCAGAAGGGAAATAGGCTTGTGCTCCATGGAAAGAAGCAGGTAAAGTGAGTTTCAGTTTTTCAGATTTAAATTTTAAGCACTTCCTCTCTACTCCACCCTAAAGTGCAGAACACACAAAATGCAACCTCAGAGCACATGACCTCCATTGAAAAGATGAGAAATTTGGTTTCTCGTGGCAAACACTTACAACTAGTATGATTTGGGAGAGAAATGCCAAGCATCTAAAATCACTAGTTTCAACGACGTACAGCAAATGACACCTAAACGGATGAAGTGCTGGATATGCTAATTATGAGTTACAGTCCAAATCTCTCCCAGCTCTGAAGTTTGGATTTTTTATACAAAGACATTAGCAAAATCTCTTAACACAATTTGTCACACCACACAGAGAAAGGAAGTCTACTGTCAGAAAGCTATTCTTAAACAGAAACCTATATACACAAGAAAGTGTGATATATACTTGTGCTAGGGGATTCCAGCTTATGCGACAAAAAATACACTTCCAGGTATTTTCTCCCTTACAAGTAAGAAGAATTGCAACTCCAAAACATTTCCATCTGGAAGGCCAGACTTGCCTGCCAGAAGCTCCCCAGCCAAGTCTTCTGACTATTTCCATTCTGTCCTTGATTCACAGATGTGTTCACAACCACTCCTCTGTGATGCATGCTGAAGCATTCAACACCAACAGTGCTAACTTCTCAAAGCATCATGCTAGACCTAGAGCAGCACCACCTCCATCAAAGTAGCTATTGAACAATTTCAGACATTTAATCTTGACTACAATCTGCTTCCTACTCCTACCTGCTGCTTTCAAGGCAATTAATACATAAATGTGTAGAAGAGAATAAGACCAGAGAAGAAGTAAAATAAATAAGCCAACTAATAGTCTTTGTTTGCAACAAGGAGGGACAAACACAAGTTTAAGTCCTCGAAAGAGCAAAGAAGGTGGCACCACATTTCCAGAAAGGAAAAGCTGCATTGTGGGCTAACTTCTCAGTTATTTCCTTCCTTTTTTTCCTCCTTCTCTTTTGAGACACCCTGCCCCTTTTCTTTCTTCTTTAGTTAGGGAGAATCAACAGTGAAGAAAAACTAGGAAAAGAAAAGGAAGGGGAATGTGATTTTGCACATAACCTGCACGTTGTACTTGTAAAAGTGCATGAACAACTTTTAAAATAAACAAAAAAAACCCCCACAAAAAACAAGCCACACAAAAGAATGACTTCTTTGCTCCAGAATTACTTCTATCCTCTCTTTTGTTTGCTTACACTTGAAAGCATACACGCTAGACAGAAGGCACAAAATCTACCAATTTTATTTTAAAAATAGCTGAAATACAAAAATCCACCCTAGCACTGAATAATTACCCATGACAGAGGCATTTGTAAAAGTTCAGAGAGAAAAATCTAAACGAACCTTTTCCTTATTCCCTAGTGAGACCTAGATGTATGTTCTCTGCCTTGTCTCCCTGCTCTGGGGAGCAGCCTGGTGTGACAGCACAGGGAATCAGGAGGCTTGTGATGTCCTGATTTCACATTTCTTATTGACATTAATCCTCTGTCAAAAATCCAAGCAGCTCAAAGATTCTTCAAGCAGCTGAAAAATTTAAGAAACCGCATTAAAAAGGATTAACCCCATCCTACAACCAACATACTTCTCCTAAATCAGCAAATAAAAGAGCCAAAAAAAAAAAAGGATGGCTGCAAGAAGAAAATCTTCAACAGCATAGATGAAGCCAAAAATTAAGCTGATTTTAACAAACTTCAGAAATGCTCTGAAAGAAAATCAGACAATACAGTAAAGACCACTTTGTAGTGAAGAATGGACTGCTTTGCTTTGTTCTCCACCCTTTCCTAATAAATACCATTTGGGTTTTGTCCATTACTGAGCTGGTGTAATCACTTGTTCCTTTGCAGCTCTGCCAGAAGAACCATGAGGTATAAACCATGGTCCTGACAGGAAGGGGTCACAGTCTCTCCAAAACATGTCTTTCAACAGGTTTTACTCCATAAGCAAAGAAAAGGAAGGGGCTGGTAAAGTCCATTGAACAAAAAACCCTCTATCCACCCACAGGCCGTGTAGCAGAACCATGGAGTTATCCTAGCCTCCTCCCCTGGGAATGGTTGCTCTGTACCTTTGAGGCACTCTGGAGCATCCTCAGCCTTCTTGTCCTATTAGCTCTCCACCACCTAGTAGGTTGTTCAAACTCCTCAGTGCAGGTATTTTCCCATTGCCTGCTCACTGCTCTATTCAGAGCCAGAGCAGCTGCTCCAACATATCTTAGGGGGTCTCCACACTCTGCGCTGTGGTTCATACACATTGTTATAAGATAAACATCCTATCATGACTGAAAAATGTAACTCTCACAGCTGTAAAGCCTGTTAAGTACTCTACTTTATTCAGGATCAGAAAGATCAGCTCAAGAACTGTGCCCAGTTCTGGGCCTTACACAAAAACATGAAGAAACCAGAAAAGGCCATAGGAGAGCTGTGAAAAAGATCTAAGGTCTAGAAAACACAATCTGTGAGGAAAGACAGATAGAAAGAAATGGATGTGTTTAGTCTACAGAAGAGAAAAATTAAAGAGAACATGATAAGCCATTAAATGCTACAAAGCTGCTGCATAAGAGAATGGTAGTTTCTCCATATCCCTGGTGAAGATATGAAGAAGCACTGGGACTAAAATGCAGCAAAGGAAACTTACACATTATAAAAAGGTTTCTTATGTTTAGGATTATTATACATTGAAACCTATTGCCTGGACATGGGTTACAGAACTTGCACCTACTACATTGGTTTCTGATTTAATTGTATTATTTTTAAGAGCAAGTTGACATCTATTAAGCATGGGTTAGCCATAGCTGTGCCTAATTCTAAGAGAGAAAATGAAACAGATTATTCTTTGAAGCTCTACACAGGTCTACTCTTCTTTCAAAACCCTTCTCATATTGGGCAACATTCCTAGGAGGTGACCAAGTACCCAAACTAAAGTTCACTGTAGTTGGGAATCAGGAGCTATCCTCTTGACTCCCCCTGCTTCTTAAGTATCTGTCTTCATATATGGTAATCAAATTTCAGTACAAACACAACTGTAGATAAGCAGCACATGGATTTTGCAAGCCTGCTGCCTGCCAAGACTGCTTTCTGTTTGTACCCTGTACCTTTGTGATAAACAGGAAGACACGTAAAGTTTAACCTTTCTGCAGTCATTAATATCTTGTGCACCACTAAGGCACAAAATCAAAGACTGATTTAATAACAGCTCAGTCCCTTCTGCTAACTGTCTACATTCTGACATACATGGAGACCAACAAAGGGTCCTGAACAGCTTACATAGATAATGCAAATAATCATTATGGGGACTGTTAAGTTGTGAGATAAACTGTAAATATTATAGACAAAAACAAATTAGGCTGCCTGCTCTAACAAAATCCTCAGACTTCCCTACTGATTCTCCAAACACTGCAGACAAAAACCACACATGCACACACAAAAACAACAAGAAACTTCATTTAAAGGTTGGGTTCCTTGTTAGGGAGAAAAAAAACCAACAACACAACCTATGAAATTCAGACAAAGCAGAAACTTTGTCCTGACCTGCCCCATGGTGCAGCACATAAGACAACATGCAAAATTTGTCATTGTTCACAGATCCCTCTAATACCAAAACACAATTAGACAAGAGTGACAAGCTGACTTCTAGACAGCATAGAATTATGTTAGTTCAAAAGCCAGTCTCCTAACGTCATTTCAATGTCATAGTTTGTTTTTCATGTGTTATTGTCAAAGATGCAAGATTGAATTACAGCTAGTTTTTCTTACCAAAAGCCAGGTGGGGTGTTCAAGGCCTCTGAGGGAGCACTGAGCCAAACAGATGAGGTTACCAGGTATTTGGAAACATGATGAAAGTGAGCAAAAGCAGATTGTAATTACTGCCTGAGTTTTCAGAGCCTTCTGTGCAACTAAAAAAATGAGATGAGGAGGGAAGGAGAAAGGATCCAGTCCTTCTCCCTAGCAGAAGGTTAGCTCACATGGAAGATGCCAACCAGCAACTCTGCCAGGTGGCCAAAGCTGAGCACAATTACATTCCT
>NW_009970724.1:2093668-2107372 GCF_000747805.2 Chaetura pelagica
ATTCCTGCTCACATTCCACTGGGACAGGAAAAGGTTGCTGTTTCTAATGAGAAAAGAGTAAGAAAGCAGCCATCTGGGCTGATTGCTGCTGTGCAACACTGCACTCCCAAAAGGCAGGGAATCTGATTTTCCTGGTGAAGATCTAACACACATTCCAGAAGACTGCAGATGATGGGCACAGTTCCCATCACTGACCTGTTGCCTTTCGTCATAGATACCAATTAAACTGTCTGTTAAAACACAGTAACTGCACTTTGCATTACAAAGCCATCTTACTGTTCTCTTATTCTACTTGCAGAGAAAAGTTAATCCACAGCCATGCCACTGACAGCAAACCTTCTCCACCCACTGCTCATTCCTGTCACCAATGGCATGTTTGACTGTCCTGAGCTGCTGGCAGACTTATGGTAGAGCACATGAAATTGCACTTCACTGTTTCAAGAATCTCTGACCTTGTTTCCTCCTGCCACATTATTTAATGTATCTACCTTGAGGTCATCCTACTGTTCCAGAACAACTTTCATATTTGAAAGCATCAGGGGAACAGTGAAACCTTTAGTGGCCTTCATAACAACTAATAATGCCACCGCAGAAGAAGCCTGGAACACTCAATTCTTCCATCTAGAACAAACAGCACATGCGGTTTTCGTATACGTATGTCAAGAAAGCTGAAAAGAAACTGGTACATGTGTAGAGAAAAGAACAATGGTGAAAAAGAGCCTTCAACCACCAGCTAAACCAAAAATGCATGTATTGTTCAGCAGAGCCAAGAACAAGAACAGAACAGATGTGACCACTCTGTCGATGCAGAGCACAGAAGGAAAAGAGCCACTGAAGCTAATGAGCAAATGGGAACAGGAGACAAATGAGTGTGACCTGATGATGATACAGCCAGCTGAAGATAAAAATAAGGCCACTAGCATTTAAAATGTGTAAGCTCCAAAATTGCCTCATGTTGGAAGCCAAGGAAGACATGAGAGTGCAAAACAAACTACTGGAGGTGAACCTTGGTCAGTTTATGAAACGGGTTGTGTGATTTGGTGTCTGCACAGGCAAGAGACTGGACTTGGTAATTAATTTGGTTCCTGAATACCTGATGCTCCTTCACTTCTGGCATATTGCACTTACCCAGGTCAAATAATCAGCTTGGGGCAAAAAATTCCCACATAAATCTTACTGGAGTGAGGATGCTGGCAGAAAAAAAAGTCATTGTTCCAAGCGTCATTCCTGAAACAGATGGGTTGTTCTGACAGAGAACAGTCTTGATTTTTTCAAGGCTCAAATACCTCTGGAATGATCAATGCCATTTCAGAACCTAGGCAAAAGAGGTTCCTATCTAGATGACATGGAAAATATTAATCTGCTGCAAAGCATACACACCATGGCATTAACACAGGTATTGTCAGGTCTTCTGACTTTCCTGTGTGCAGTGCAGTACTCTGAAAAGTTCTATGGGACACAGTGCCTCATGCCACACTCCTGGGAGAATCTCAGCTTTCACATTAAAAAAAGATACATAATCCCTTATAATTGGAAAGGAGGCCTCAATAACTAATATAGGCTCAGAAACCTGAGGGAAAATAAATATATAAATATGTCTTTGCAAACAGCATGTCTTTTCTGTTCTGACTCATTATTACTGAATATTTGCAGGTTGCAATTCTCATCAGTGCAACTCCCAACAGTGACTTTAAGGTGTTCCAGAGAAAGCCTTCGCAATGAAAATGCAGGCAAAGGACAAGCCTGGTTTCAGACACAAACAGGAAATGAAAGCAAAACAATAAAAACAAGGGGAAGAAAAAGTCTGTAGAAGCTATTGCACCAATACTTGCCTACAGCACTCAAGTCAGGCAGATAATTAAAGGCAAAGATATGAAGACAAATAGTAAACTGCTCATCTCCTTTGCATGCTACGTAAATCATGCTCAGAGACAATCACATGGATACATGATGATTCTTAGAGATTTTTGTAGTTGGTTTGGAGTTTTTAAAATATTTTTTTTAGTCATTATAATCTGGGTTTGACATAAAAACTGGCATAGAAATGACAATATCAAATCAAGTCTGCAGTTTTATTAAGAAAATAGGAAGATAGGAACCAGAAACAACAACAAACTGCAGCAAAACAAAGAAGGGGTGGAAAACATGGGAGATTCTGGGCAAACATGGGGGATGCTGGACAAGCACAGCTCTCTCTGAACATTTTAAAATTGGACAAGACTTTTTGGTTGGAATTCACATTATAGTTTGCACCACTCAGAAGATGGGGATCCTAACTAAAAAAAACAGTGAGGGTGAAAATATTCTCAATTGCATGAATTCCTAACACCTAAACAATTTACCTTTGCATGCTGCTTCTTGTAGGAAGTTGTTGAAGAAACAGTCCTGTGATTTTCAAGCTTACCTACTAGTCAAAGCTGTGCAATTTATCCGATCAGAGAATCAGAAGCTTTTTATCATCTATTAAATGTAGCAGGATAATACAGCTTTAGGTGCCACATCCCAGGTACAGCCCCCTGATGTGCATTTGTACCATACATACAAAAAATTTACTAATATAAGAATAATATCACAATGAAAAACAGTTACAGATACATTACAAGGCTGCTATTAATGAGATCCATATCAATCCTTATGGGAAAAATTACACTTGTGTTTCTCTTACTCTGCTGCACAATAGACTTTACATTGTAGTGCAGCATGAACTAAGGTCAGCTAGTTGTTACTGCTTGAGGTTCAGACAGAGGCTTTTTTCTTCCTGTAACCAGATGAAAAACCTTCAAAGATTTTTGCAGCTCACAGGAACCTAGACAAAAAAAGGTCAAAACATGTACCCCAAGTGGAAAGGGTGTTTTGGGGGCGGGGGGGGGTAAAGACGGGTTTCCTCTCAGGTGCCAGTGCCAGAAGGTCCTTCTGTAACTGGAGTGAATGTTTAATATGGCAGACATGGACCCTGTGCCCAGTTTCATGTAATTCCTTGTCTCCTCTGTCACCTTATTAATTCCAACCCTTAGCCTAAGAGCAATCTGTAAAGTAACAAGCATTAAAATCTGCCAGATAATATCAGCAGTGTTTAATATAAGCCTCTCCCCATTGGTCTCATTATTTTAAAAATAAACAAGTATTTTAACAAAATAAGATACTAAGCTTGTAAAACCTCTTTCTGGATACTGCTTCCAGAGATAAGGCAGAGAGACTGAACACTGAAGAAAGTTTCCATGTAAGAGGCCACCTGACAAAACCGAAAGGATTTACTGACTCCAGGAGCAAGTGGGTGCAGTGGAGAAAACTGCAAACAGCAGACAGCACAGACAGCTACATCCCCTCTTAACCATCCCACACAGAAAGTGTCTGGCTTGAGTAAGAGATTAGGCAGGGAAGAAGAGACTGAAGGTGCCACTTGACTACTCTGACAAAGAAAAGAACCATGAACCATGCTGACCTCTCCTGTCCTACTTGCCACACAGGTGCAAGTAACAGGACCTCTCCTCCCAGCCAGAACACTTACTGGCCTCCTCCTGTGCTGTGTTGTGTCCCCAGATCAAGGTTCAACATGCATCTGGCAACAGACTGCAGCAACAACAGCATCCACAGCAGTAACTTCTTCAAAGGACTCTGCTCTGAGACTTGATGGATACCTGAAGCACAAGGTAAGTTCTTAAAAGCCTGCTCTCCAAAATGCTATATATCTTTTGGAGGAGCTGATATCCTCCCTGATTTGCTGATCAAAGCAGAGAGTCTCTCCCACTAATTCTTACTGCACTACCTGAAGAATGGCACAACAGTCCTTATTCCAGGAACAGAGCTTTTCAATGAGATAGTTCATTTCAACAAGTTCCCACAAGAAAAAGCCAGTAGAAAAAAGGATGCTGCTGGTTTATGCATTTGAGATTTACGTAAGGCACTGAAATAAATACTAAATATTATTAGCTACTAAAGGAAATGGTTATGGTGAAGATGCGGGGATAAAAAAAACACACAAACATGCTTTCTCTTTCAATACCCTTGATAAAGAAAGCACTTTTCCTACAGCTGTGGGAAAGAAAACAAGACATAATGGTGAAAGTTGAAAATCACATCTTTTGGCTGTTAGCAAAGGGAGCTACGGTATATGGACAAAGTGCAGTCTGAGGGATCCCAGCTTCCAAACCAAACAAATTCTGTAGGCATATTCATTATTGGCATTTGAACTCACTCCTGAATATCACCAAGAGCAACTCATACACCACTTTTGTCTCAGTAGCAACATTTAATTGCGTGAACTGCATCCAGTCTTTATAGAAAGTATCAGTATATTGACTGCTATCACTGACAATCTCCCAGGGACCCCCTCAGGCCACCCAATATTAAGTCGTTTCACTGAACAGCATTGCTAGTTGACACAGAAATCCTGCCACACCCAGGAGTTTTCCATACCCTGCATGAGTAGGTGGAACAAAGCACAGAGAGTGACCTTGTAACCCGACACCGCAGATCCATCACGGAGCCACAAAAGAAGTAACTCACTCTCTGCCTCAGCCTGGAATTCAGTCTATTCACTGTATTTTCTTGGCATCATCTGGTTTTGTTTTATTTTCTCATTTTTCTTTTTGCCTGCCTATGTTTGTCTAACCACTTAGATTGGCCTACACAACCATTACAGTATTCAAGCACTCCACAAACAATTGCTTACAATATGCATCTGTCACAGGGACTGTGTTCATGTTTTCATTCCACTTCTTCAAAGTTTTAAAACAAATTCCATTAAGGTATTACAAACGTTTCCCCCCAGACATTTTGGAAGTAGACATGGTGGATGTGACAGTGCAAGAATTTACAATGTTTCAATGTTACACTGTTACAACTTACACTGCTGCAATGTTCCCCTGTTGTTACAAAGACAAATTGCTGTCTTTTTTTCTCATTTAATCTTACTTTTAACAAAACAAATCACCTAGGTAAGAGAAACTATGAAAGCTCAGAGCCTAAAAAGTGAAAGCTTTGGAGTGCACTGGCAAAAGAAAATTAACACCATAACATAAATACTAAGTAATCTTAATCACCAGCTATTTGTGGTATCTTATAATCTTAAGTATTTCTAACCAATAAATCAACAAATACTTAGTCACTTCTTTGAACTTACTTTAGTACAATAAAAGAAATAACAAGAAATCTATGGTTCAAGCTACCAAAAAATGTTTTTTAAATCCTTAAAATTAATAATTTATTATTCAAAGCTGTAATAAAATCTCATTTGACTGCCCTTCCAAATCCTTCCCAAAAAAGTTATTTTTCTAAAAAAAATTTCCCCATGTTAGCTTGGGTTAGTTTAAAAAAAAGTTTAAGTCCACAACCCCATCTAATTCAGGATACTCTTAAATTTCCCTGTCTAAACAAACAAAAATAAAATAAAATTGAAGGACTACTGCAGAGTATCTACTCGATCTCGCTGACAAGAGAAGAAGCAGATTTTCATTAGCCAGCAAAATAGCAATGCTGTCAGCCAAAAGGAGAACTTCCCACAAGTATTTATGGGTGCTCTTTGGGCAAGTGTTCAAACACACTCCAAACAGACAACCATGGGGCAGGGAAACACTGCAGTATCATCCCACTTTACTTTCTCCACCTCTGTAAGGCTCATGCTCAGCTCTCATGAATTGCACCATTCCTTTCCACTGGACATTTTGCTTTCCCTGAGTTGCAGACTAAGTGTACTTAGCAGCCAAGTTCACAAGCAACACAATTACAAAACCTGCAGATTCTCAGGTCAATGCTGTGTAAACATCACTAACTAAACTTAAGCCTACAACTAACTGAGGAAAAGATTTTCAGAGACAATCAGGACTGCGTTGAATTCAACAGCAACTGCATAGTGACCTGTCTTCTGAAAAAAAAACAGGTCACTCATGTTGCCATACTTACCTTCTAGTAATCATTTCTGAATATTCCCAGTCCATATTTTTCCAGCTTGGTGATACATGGTCTTCAACAGTGGTTTTCATTTTAGTATCTTGGCCAGTCATTAATTGAATTAAATCAACAGCCCCTCTGGTGAGACCAAGATTTAGAGGCAACAAAACATGTCCACTCCTGTCAACCTTTATCAACCAGTTTTGAAAAACTGCATCTCTAGTTATAGGGATTAGTATCTCCCATACTCTGTGGGAACTGGGAGTAAAGATATAAGAGCAGTTCTATTTGAGAAAAAAAAAAAAAAAAAAAAGGTTGATGTGCTGCAGGATCAACAAATTGCTGCCAAGCCTGCCCATGGCCATCACAGCTTTGGAGAATCTGTCACAGATAGTGTGAGCTCTCATTCCACAGCTATTTACTACTGTTTTTGATATCAAGAGTGTGCTTAATCCTGCAAAGCACAAATCTGAACAAAGTTTGCCCGCTTTACTTACTTTTATCAGCCACTGAAAGCTACCAGGGGCATTTCTTGAAACACACGCAAAGAGCCAGGACTCTGGGGGCAGTAATCTCGAGGCACTGAGCTGTGCAAGCAGGAACCATCAACACGGACCTCAAAAGAGAGGCAGGGGGATCAGAGCTCTGTGCTTTCTTGGCAATTACAGTTACTGCACCAGAACCCATTGTCCCTAAGGGAGGAAAAAGAAGCGTTGCTTGATTTTTAGCTTGGAATATTTTTTTTAGGAACTCATCAGCACACTTGCCCAGCAGCAAGGAAAATTATACCTAAGGACGCAAGTTAGACTCTGCTGGGTCAGATCAGAGTTCAAAATCTCTTTTCCAAAAATGGCAATAAATGGATGCCCAAGGTAAAGTAAGAAGAGGGCAAAGAGATAAAATATTTCCTCCCTAACATTCACAGAGCTTTCAAACATTTTCAGCTGAGTGAATTTCCTGAGCTTGATGCAGTTTGTCTAATCAGCAGCCCCCCTCTCCCTCCCAGCAATGGATCTCTCCTCCAAATGTTTGTCCAGACTCCCCTGGAATTCATACAGACATTTTGCAGCTGCCACATTCTTCAGCAAGGAGTAGACCAGGTATATGACCTGATGCACAAAGAAGTGAGTCTTTTTTTATTTTGATGCATGTAGGCAGAAACGCATTATAGAAAAAGGCTATATCTGGTTTTTCCCTTCTACTTTTCCTTGTTATAGTAAAAGCCAAGGCAGAGTTCAGCAAAGCTCAGCCAGAAGACCCACCACAGAACATCAGATCACCCTCTCCCCTCTTGCTTTCTTCCTCTCAGGCACTAACAGGGAAATATGTTTTAATTCCACTTCCTACACATCCAGCTGCCTCACCAGTCACATCACCTCCTACCTCTCAATTTCCCTTTGCCCTCAAGGTCTTCTTCAGCCTTTGGGATTTGATGTTTAGCTTCAATAAGTTTTGTTTCGTTCAGCTCTCAGCAGGGAAGCACACTCTGTCCCTGGGCAGTAGAACCCTTTAAATTCATTTCTTATGTTCTTTATGTGTTCCTCAGACTGTAAGTCCCAAAGCTCTCACTTGGCTTTCCTGATACCTATCACAAGCCACTTGCTCTCACCAACTACATGAGCAACTACTGCTTTTTGGCCTGGCAGAGCCCTTAACCACTTCTAAGACTGAGGAGTATTGCAGGTACCAGTCTCTCCCAATCACATAAGAAGCCCAGCCTCCTGCTGCATTCACACAAGATGTTTGGTAGCTCTAGACAGCTGAGAAGTTACAGATTTATTGAATTTTACTGAAAAAATATCAACCTGAGCGAAATAGGTCCTGACAGCTGCAACAGAAATGAAGTATCTGTAAAGGATGTAAGGACCATACACGTAAAATGAGCCCCATCTGCTTTCTGGGAAACCATGGCATGGTCAGGAAGGGGCCCAGGATTCCAGCAGGTGAAGAACATGAAGTCACTGCATCCAGAGATTGCACTGCACAAGAAGGGGCAGTTATAGCAGCTATCAACTGCTTCAAGGAGATGAGCTGGCCAATGTTCTGCAGCAGCTGCATACAAGGAGTAAAACACTAACTTTTAAAAAGCAATTTTTCATAAGGAGATGAGATCTGCCCAGACATAAACGATAAACAGCCACATTACTCCTCTTTACCCACTAGCTAGCGTGGGAATAAAGCTCAGACACAGGAAAATGGTCTCTGTAGCAATGTCCTGCAGCTGTCAAAGAGTTGGCATATGAACAAGTCAGGCACAGGAAGAAGAGAAGTGCTACTGCAACCCTGGCCAACAGAGCAATTTGGGAGTCTCTACAAGGCAGCACAAAAGTAGGTGACCAGAGAGACCCTCTCTCATTCTTCTTTTGGTACAGCTTTGCCTTGGACATTCACATGTTGTTTCCACTGATCTGTGGGAAGTACAGGAATATGTATGCTTTGATACAGCAATACTGATTTAGGACCCTGGCTTGGATGGGAAGTGCTGACAAATTACCTCTGGTAGACACTGAAATTACTCAACCAATTAACTGAGATTAGATTAGCTAACAGATTTGGAAAAATGCTATGAATAAGATGTGTGCAGCTGCACATGTTTTTGCTCAATTACATGACAGTAGGGCATGTATTACTTCAAACATCAAGGCTACACCAAATCAGATAAGCAATCCCACCTAAAACAAAAACCAGCAATATACTCCCCACAAGAGTAAAATAACTTCATACTAAGCCACAGTGGAAAAAACTGACTAGATACATCATCATCTCAACTCTGATCAACTTCAAAAATCAATGCCTTAGAGAGCAAGAATTCACATCTACTGTTGCTTTAGCCAATTTATCACTTGCATTAGTACACAAGTATGCATCTCTTATTCATACCCTGTCTCAGTAAAGTCTGTAAGCTAAGATCAGTTTGAAGCATGGTCTATTTCCATTTAACTGAGAGATGAGAAGGGTTAATATTGATGCAATTTACTTCTTTTCTGCTGTACAGTAAATTGCACACAGCAGTGGTATTTCCTCTCCCACCTAAAAACATCATATTTTTGCTCATACAGAACCCACCCTTCCTAGAGACACAGGCTTCAATTTTATTTTGGAGCAGACTGGAAAGCAGGCATGAAGTAGGTGTAAAGACACAGGACCCAACAGGGGAGAATACAGAGTTGGCAGAGGATGGCAAAGTGATAAAGGAGGTTGGACACTGGTTTGCAATTTGAAGAACTAAGGAAATGTAGCAAGGGAAATAGTAAATATAAGATTACATAAACCATAGGACAGGCCCTCTGGTGACTGGGACTAGAGAATTTACTTTTTAAACTGTGTATGAATTACGCCTCTAAATTCTACTTGGAAACCATCTAAGAATGGCTTAGCAGAGAAGTCAAAGGCTCTGCCTACAAAGAAGCCACAAGAACCTCTGTCTAGAAGTTTCCAGGGGCCTGCAAAAGGTGTAAGCTGTACCAGAAGCAATCCAGGATGGAACTGGAGGAAAAAAGCCAGAGGACATGAACGGAGTGTTATGCTTGAGCACAGAGATGAGGAGAGGAGGGCAATCGCTACTGCAATGGGATAAATGACAAGTATTCTCTAAGGTGGAGAGGGAAACTCTTCAGATCCTGAAATATTGTAAGGGAAATATTGTTCTGTTTGCAGGAAAGCAAACAGAAGAGCAGAAATTTCAGGAAAACAGAAAACAAGGAATGAGGGAAAAATGTAGAAGAGGAAAAGAAAGCAAGTTAGGAGGCATGAAGACAAAACCATTATGTCGAATAGTATCATCTTCCCTTATTTGGGGTAGGGAGCAGGGAGACTGCAGACAACAAATAGTGAAGAGGGCTTGAGGGCAGGTCACACACAACAAAGCATGTATCTCTGTGGCCAGGACAGGTGGTTAGGAAAGTTTAACTTGTAAGACTACAAAACCAAAGGAAGGGAGAATTCATTTGTAACACAGGAGAGGTCAGACTGGTCCCAGAATTCTGCCAGTCACCAGGGACAAGAACTGAAGTACACCATGAAATGTATATAAAGGAATATAAGGAAAGCAAATGAGATGTCATAAGTGATGCAACAGGAGATCACAGAAAAAAAAAAAAAGGCGGCGGGGGGGGCAATAAATTATGAGATTTGAACCACTACGTACAGAGTAAAACTTCTAATAGAGTCACACTGAGTGATTTTCAATTATGAAAGTTGTGTTGGTCTGGGTCTTAACCACAGTCATCTAAATGTTTACAAGTCTATTTTTAATATTCCTTTTAGAGAGTTTTCCTGGTAAGCAAGTTTATTGTGTTGTGGTTTCTCACGTCCCTTTGCAAGTTTAGGTAATATGTTTGCTCCTTCCATTCCTGCAGCTGAAAGTCTGATTTTAAGGAAAGATTGCACATATTGGTAAGCAGCTCAATCATAACATTCTTAAGAGTCTTTACAATTCCTAGATATATACAGTCCAGGACGGGTGATTTGGCACTCATTAGTTTAGCAGTGTCAGAGACCAGAGTCCCTGCTCCAGAGAGATTTTACTGTTCTGAAGTTGGTTCCGAAGTGTATGGGCTTGAGAGCATAAAGATAGGACAGATTTACAAACCCACAACATGGAGTAGAGCTAAGGCCTGAACAGGATACAGCTTATCCTCCACCTCCTTCCCATCTGTGCAAATGAAAACAAAATGTCTCAATTTAAACTAACTTTCAAAAAATACTTGCTGCTACTATGGGCAGAAGCATGAAGATGAATAAGCCCTCCACGTAGTGGTACTCCTTGATCAGCTGGGCTCTTCTGAAATGATGAGCAAGAGTGTAATAAAGGAAACGAAAGGAAGAAAGGTAACTCAAAGACTTTAATCAAGGTATCTCTGAAAAGAGCAGACACTGTACACCAAGCACAGATGAGGGTCCTGGTGGACAAGCTGAACACAAGCCAGCATTGCGCCCTTGCGGCAAAGGCGGCCAACGGCATCCCAGGCTGAGGGAGGCAGGGGACCCTTCCCCTCAGCTCAGCACTGGTCAGGCACTGTTGCAGGGCTATGCCCAGAGCTGGGCTCCTTGCTACAAGACAGACATGTTGGAGCAAGTCCAGCAAACTAAGATGATTAAAGGATTGGAGCATCTGCCACATGACAGGCTGAGGGAGCTGGGGTTGTTCACCCTTGAGCAGTGAAGGCTGAGGGGGCTTTTCTAAATGTGTAAAAATACCTGATGGGGGAATAAAAGAAGACCAAGAGATTCTCTCAGAGGTGCCCAATGTATAGGACAAGAGGAAAAAAAAGCTATTTTCCATTGAGAAGAAAAAAGAACAACTTTAATTGAAAGGATGCTCAAACACTGGAACAGGTTGCGCAGAGAGGTTGTGGCGTCTCCATCTGTGGAGATATTCAAACCCAACTGAACACAACCCTTAGCAACCTGTCCCAGGTGACCCCGATTTGAGCAGGGATGTTGGACTAGACCAACTCTAGAGGTTCCTGCCCACCTCAACTAGTTAGTGATTCTGTGATCCTTCTCTACACAGAGAAAGGAACATTGAATTTGCAAGAGTTCACTTCCTATTCAGGTCAATTCTCAGGTCTGCTAGAACTCCACTTCATACAAATGCAGCAATTCTCACTGACCTCAATCAGCCTAATCAAGTGATAAGATTACAAAATGGAAAAAAAAAAAAGGGCATTTAATTTGATCAACAGCAGTAGCTATTCCACTGACCCAATGCTTGGCCAGAGAGAGCCTGTGAAAACGGGATTAATGCATATGACAACAGGATTGTAACCTCTGGAAATCACAGCTTAGATCTGTCATTCATCAAAACGTGTAGCTTTCATGTTCAGCCATTGCCAATGGGCATATTTATCTGGTGTAAAACACACAAGAATAATTTGACCAATTGAGGCCTGGAATTTAAGTGTAAATCCTTGGACTCCTAACTCTGAACTGAGGGTGCTTATACAAAAATTCAGTGTCTCCTGCAGATATAAGGAAAGAAATAAACTACTTATTTCAGTTGACACTATAGAAGAGAAAATAATTAACAAAAACAGGGAAGTGCAAGTCTCAATATTTCCAGCTTAGTCAACTGTCTAAAAGTGTGCAAACACCCAACGTCTACCCACACCTCCACAATTTCAGTGAAGCAGTAGAACTGATTAGTAAAAGTGGACATCATAGCTCTGTGACACAGCTGGGAACTGTATCAGGAGACTTAGGACTACAACACAGCCAGCAGTGCTGCTGCAGGCAAGGGCGAAAGGACAGCGCCAGTGCAGAGATTAAAAGAACAAGAAAGCCCAGCACGTCCAGCAAAGTGTGCACATCACTGCAAAACGTTTTGTTGCAAAGGAAACGGACACTAAAAGTGACAAGAACTCCTCCCTAATATGTTGTGAGGAGTTTTTAAGCTACTCTTCAGCACAGTCCTCTGGCAAACACCAGAAACCGTGCAATTGCATGGGGAAAGCTAATGAGTGTAAACAGGGAAGCTGCTTCACTTTTATCCCCAAGTCAAATTAATAATTCAACGATCTGTCAATTCCTCTATCAGTTGTAGTTCCCAATAACATTACAAAACAAGCAGAGATTAGCAGGGAGGTCAGAAAATCATAAATTATGCAGCTCAGACATGTGATTTGGTTTCACAATTTGTAACCGTGAGCCATCTTGGCCAGCACAATGCAGGACATGTCCTAAATACAAACATGCTGTGGGAGCAATAAGGACTTCAGTTTATCTGATCTAAGGTTTAATTTCTACATAATTTCAGCATCTAACCAGCTAGTCTGACAAAAGGCATAAAGCAAGAGACCAGAGAAAAGAAAGAGCAGTCAGCACACGGGCAATGCCAGCAGCTAGATGGCTTTATTCTCTAGAAGTAGTATCAAAAGCCGAGTCCAAAAAATGTGTGAGAGGCCAGAGCCTCAGAGGCTAAAAAGAGCTGTGAACATCCAAAAGGTTTCTAGCTCACTTAGAACTGCAACATTCCCACGTAGAGGCAGCTTGGGAAAATATTTTCGATGCATTTTTTTTTTAGCACACTTACGCTACAGGAGTATAAAGCATCATGCACACAACAAAGAATTACTGAGTTATGGCTTCATTGAGCACATTCTTCTAGCTCTTTTTAAAAAATTTAGAAACTAATGTTAATATTGCATTGCAGTTGGGGGATCCACACACACAAGTGTCCCCATTTTGAAGCATAATCCATAATGGATGTGCTTTTAATAAGCATCTTAGACTGTGCAGAAATCTCACCGGAAGTACTAATGAACAATTAAATGTCTGCTATGAAATATACAGACTGCTTCCACATAGATGTGCTAGTGCTTATTTTCATACCTAATTTCTACTGCTTGCAAGACTGTGACACACACACTTTGAATATTGCTTTAGTACCTCAGCTGGCTTCCTTCCCTTCATAACTACTTCTTACAGCACTTGCAGGAAGTGTCCTCCTTCAGAAAAAAAAGAAACCAATACTTTTCTGTGACACAGATCCCAGCAGGCAGAGCTCTTACACATGGAATTGAACTTTTCCAGCTTTCCCCTGAGTCTTTCAGGTACCAAGCTACAGACATAGCTACTGGGTTATTATTATTATTGTTGTTGTTATTATTATTATAGTAAGTAAACCAAGACAGTAAATTCAAAGTGGTATCAATTATACTCATATGGTACAAACAAGCCCTGCAGAAAACAGTGACAAACGACACTAAATTAGCACCTTACAAGTATTCCCATTATTAATCTTTTCATTTTCTACCAAGTTCCAAACCAGAGAACTAAACCACTACAAACAACCAACACAGAAAAGGAACCCCC
>NW_009970724.1:2107465-2150636 GCF_000747805.2 Chaetura pelagica
TTTCCCTGTGGCCAAAATGCTTTGCCAGTTGTCTGCAAATCAAAAGAAAACAACATAAGAGTTTCTCTTTCCTCCTCATCTGCATAATTCAGAGCATCTGTAAATAAAAATAAATAGCAAAGACAATAAATAATTTGACATGTAGAAATTTCCCATGAGGCTGATCCTTAACATTTATAGCCTCTATTATATTACTATCACCGTCACTCTACAATGATTTCCAAAATTGTGCATTTCTGTTATTTGTTAATAAAATGTGGTTTTACTCTTGTGCAGCATACAGTCTTGTCCTTCAAGATGGTCACAACAGGGTAGATTGACTCCAACTCCCTCACATTAATGACCACAACTGAGAAATACAACAAAAACCCCTGATGGATGCCTCTAGCCTGCCTTGAGGTCAGAGAACTTACAGCACATCCATACTGCATCACACAATGTTATGCAGGGACCTCAAGCTACTGTTGAGACAACGTGGCACACAGGCACAGTGGCATTGCCATGCTGAGGCAAGGGCTTGTTCCCAAAAGCAGCAGAGCCATGTCAGAGGGAATAAAGCCACTCACAAGGCCTACGAGCTCTGGCACAAGAGCCAGATGAGCTCCTCCTCCTTCCACAGGCAGGTTCATTTCCACCATTTCATGCCTAGTCTAGGCACCATATAAAATGCTGCTCAAACTTACCACATTTAATCTGATAGGGTAGTTTGTGGCAACATCTGGCAGACAAAGAGTTTGCCATTCAAGTCAAGTTTCTTTTCCTTCTGCCAGACAAATGAGCATCTTGTTTTTCTCCCTAGTCTCAAGTACTGAGATACAAGGATTAAATAATTCTGAGTATTTTACAGGAAAGTATCATCTCATAATTCATCTTTGCAATTAAATCCCCTACAGGCACGCAAACAGCTTGTATGAGCTGTCAGAATGTTCTCACATTTGCTTGGAAAGACAAAGAGATTGTACATTTAACTCAGCTAACAAATAAGTAGTTGGCAGTAAGTGTCAGCAGAGTCCTGCAGAGGCCAGTAAGCCGGAGTTTAACACAGTGAAAAAGAGAGAGTTAGTGAAAGGAGGCAGATCTTGTCGTTGAAAGTATGACAAATGAGGAGGATGAACTTGACAGCAGTTTTACAAGAGATTAAAAAGAGCAATGCAAGTATAAACAAGAGGGGAAAGAAATGCATTACTGTAATAACACTAAAAAGAGAAAGTCTCAGCTCAGGGCTCAGCTAAATGAAGAGAAGGCAGCCTGATGTTGTTTATAGATCAATTTTGGAGCAGAATCCCATGGGTTATGCCTCTACATGGGTATACTATTTGGGCTACATTTAGCAACCGGGTCTTGTTGTTTAGCAACAGATGCAGGACTTGCTGATTCATACAAGCCAACCCAGCGCACAAAGTGTTTGGGTTCTCTTTTCCTGTTAAAGTCCTTGTTATTTACTGCCTGCAAGATTGTACTGAAGCTCCAGCCAAAACTCATTTCTGCTGTTTCCAATGTACATTCCAAATACAAAAAACATGGCACCACATCAAATGTTAAAGTAAGATCATTATCATCCAGCTGCCAAACAGTTCCTACAGGTTCACAGGCAGAGAGTAACAGAAACCACGAACAGTGGTTCACCAGAATGAGCTGACAAGTGTTTTCATACTTGTAGTATCACACTAGAGCATCACAGCATAGTGGGAGACATGGTGTTCTATAGGACAAGTAGAAGATTTTACCATGGAAGGAAAAGAAAGATAAGGCAGTGGCTCATAACCCCAGGGCTACCCAGAGAGGACAGCATGTAGAACTGCAAAGCAGGCAGAAAAACTCTGCACAGAAAGGGCAGAACAATCTTTTGCTAGCAGAATAATCCAGTAGCCTCCAGGAATGTTACGCACATTAATCACGGCCAAGCCTGAGGACCAAAGCTGAGGTCCTATTGTGCTATGCAGCATAAAACCACTGACCAGCCCATGCAAAAACATCTGCCATTCACTTAGACAGACAAGGGAAAGGCAACACAAATCTAGCAAGCAGAAGGAACTACACAATGGCAGTAGTTATTTTAGCTCCAGAATTTGAGAAACAGGTTTAGGTCAGAATGACATGACACAGTATGAAGAAACTAAGGCAACAATACATGGATAATTTTAATGAAATACTGTAATTTAAGAAAACCTGGACAGTTCTAAAGGAGCAGTAGGCAATAAAGCCAGGAAGGTCTTAGAATACAGATGTAAATGAGTCAGTTTAGTAATTTGGCAAATTTAAGGAAGTTCAAACTGAAAAGCTGAAAAGAATTCCACAGTCCAACTACCTTCAGGATTTGTTTGAACTTCTTGTATCTATTTAGCTGTTGCAGCTCTTTAAACTTTCGTAAACCCAAGGTGACCTTTAAAAAAAAAAAAAAAACAAAAAAAAACCACCAACAAAAAACCTGAAAAAATTGCCAGCACATACAAACATATTCTAAAACACACTGTCCGGAACAAACAGTCTTCAGAACAGGGCACCAAATAGTCTCTATAATAAACCATGAGCAATTAGTCTGGTGGGAAACAAATTAGCTCATTTCATTTCAGCAGAGTGAAGGTGGCTGTCATGCTCCAGGGGTGATGTGAAATGTGGGGTCTTTTCCTTAGCGACCCTTACTAGAAGCCCACTAGTTTGTACCTGTCAGAGGAAACTGAGAGGGTTTCCAGGGCCTGGGAGGCAAAGCTTTGCCCTGGCCCAATACAAATCCCCAAAGTACTCCCTCCCTAGCTCTCCTAAAATGCACTGGAGAGCCAGAACTCCCTGGATCCACCTGCATGTACTCTCTTAGTCTTATCTGCTGTCCCTGAGTCTGCCTGTTCCATCCCATTCCTCCTTGCTTACTAAAACTAGAGAACTGTAAAATGAAAATCTATCAAACGATAGCAAGTCAGGTTCTAAGGTAGAAACATAAAACACGTACACAAATAAAGAAATACAAAATGTACATCTAACCTACACATTGCAACATAATCCTCTCCTGGCTGGCTTCATCACCACTCCTCTAAAATGGTTTTACGCAAATTTAAATGTGAAAGCCACATACCCATGATTCTTGCATCTTCAGAAAGCATGATTTCTTTAGACTAGCTAAAGACAGGATTATCTGAGAATAAACTGCCCTCCTAGTATCACTCTGTTTGAATTACTGGATCTTCTGTTTATCATAAAACAACATTTAAATATTTTGAGATCTTAACTGAATAAAGACAGTTCTGTCAGTGAAAATATTTACAGTAGCCTCACTAATTGAGGCCGATTTCAGCTTCCTGAATCTCATTATGGTAAGCTGGGCACTGCTGCGAAAGGGAAACAAATAGGAGACGAATGAAAACAAACATGTAGAAACACAAACGTCTTACTGTGACATTAATTATTACAAAAAACTGTCAAAAACATCCTTCTGACTGGCATCTATCAAAACATCTCAGCAGTTCATCATTGCATGGCCACTGTTCAGATGGAGACAGTATATGCAGCAGCCAGCACTGCTAATGTCACACAGCTCTGAATTTCTAAGGGAATTATTCTGTGTCTTAGTGCACTCCAGATATGGTTTGTTTCACAGCATTTCTCTCTTCTTCCTCTTGGATGACCTGGAACCACCACTGTTCCCTTCTCCTCAGAGTGTGAAATGTTGCACAGCTAGTTTTGCAGAATTAAGCACTGCTTCTCCTGTGCGTTTTCTGTCCAGCAACCCACAAGAGATGGTAAAACACTGGAAATCAAGTCATGTTACTACAAAGAAGGAAAAAAAATATCCCACACCCAAACTATTACTCCTATTTCCTCTCATTTCCTGTCTGGACATGGTTTAGTAGTCTCCCAGTTATAGCAAATCCTAATAATCAGCACTGAAGAATGAAGAAACTGCTTCTCAGGGAGGAGACAGAGGAGATTAGCATTTCAAACCATCCCTACACACCTCCTTGAAGAGCAGATGACAGCCCTGGGAGAAGTGAAGCAGAACAGTTCCTCTTTTCTTGTTAAAAAATATGACATTTATTTTTTCCTGCTAAAACATCACAGGTGGAAAATTTTTCTGGCTGAGCAGGACAGATCTTCTGCCAGGACACCATGGCAGAGTAAGGCTAACTATTTCTTTACAGATGTGTCTACTCATCCAAGTTTTCTTTATCCTTGACAGATGAGGAAACCCCTATGTGAAACAAGCAGCCACAGAGCAGAAGTAAACAAGCCTAGCATTTATAAACTGTTTGGTATCCTGTTGTTCCATAAATAGTTATTATTACCCAGGAGATCAGATCTGTCCAAAGGAGAAGAAATGCCTGGTACATGTACTGACTAAAATCCCCAACAAGGGAAAAAAAACAGAGAAAGCTTGTGGTTTTCTTATTTTAGTATTCTTTGCTTAAACTGGGACCTGTAAGCATACTTTGCCTCCTTCAAATTCTGAAAATCCTTTCTCAACCATTCCAAGAGCACAGGAACAAATCCAGCAATGATGGACTGCCTGCTGCCTGTTTAACCAGAGTCTTGGGACCAGCATCTTCCTCTGCAGATGCCTCAACTCCAAAGACACTGTTTAAGAACCAAAACAAAAGCAGAAAGAGCTGGCCACCACTGGCTCTAAGCTGTTTTGCCACAGCTTGCATTAGGACTGCCTGAAGCTGTATACTGACTGTAGCTTTAAATACCTACCCATCTATCAGGTTACATATTTACAAACAAATTCTTAAAATATAAACAAAACTTAGGAAATCTATGCTGTGTGTCTTTGCACATCCCTAAGACCATTCCAAAGTTGGTGTTTTCTATCCAAAATGGAGCTGGAGACTTTCCCACCACAATAGCTCATGTCCAACTTGCTCACACTGCCGGTCCAGGGCCAGTCCAGGACCGCACATCACAGACCCCAGTGGTGGCTGCAGGAACAGGGAAAGCCATTGTACCCCAAATAGCTTCCCTTTACTTGTCATTTTTAGGTGACTTAACAATATTCCACCTTCTCTGAAGCATTCATGGGAACTGTTTGTATTTGGAATGGCTCATCCGTGGGCCAGTCTTTGCTCCCAATGTACAACTTCTGTATTAAAAATTAAAAAGTAAAAAAAATCCAAGCCCATAAACAAACACTTCTGATGGCTTCTACAGTATCACCTTCCATTACAGACAGCAGAAATTCCAAAACAGAGGCAGGCTCAAAGTAAAAGCAGATGCACACACTCCTTTTTATTTAGGAGAGCAATAGGTAAAGCAGTGCATAGGTTTGTGCATAGGCATATTAATGTATTCTTCTGATTTCAGGGTCTCTGAGATCCCACAGAAGGTCGTAGGTATTTTAACCTCTTTCATTCCTAGATAAATGAATTCGTTTCTAGGAATGTCTATCACTGGCATCACTTTCAGCAGTGCAATTCTAAATCTATTCCTAGGTATGTCCTGGTGTAAACATGAACCTAGGCTGGCACAGCAGATAAACAGATTAAAACATGCTAAAATTGGCAAGACACAAGTATCAATTTAGAAAGGGGAAATCACACAAGCCTCCAATTTTTTTCCCCCCAGAACAATACAAGACATGTTATTTGAAATTTACACAATTCTGAAGCTTACATCAGTTAAGCTTGGAAGAATAACAAATTAGTATGACAGATGCAATGATTTTCAAAGAAATAGTAATGAAATACTTCTCTTAAGAAAGCTGGACAGTGTTTTTTTTGTTTACAAGCTGGACACAGGATTAAGTTCCAGCCCTGCCCTGCACACAGGAAGTTCCTGTGCAAGTAAATAAATGACTCAAAGCGCTTCAGGGGAGAAAAAGATGTGGTCATTCTTAAAGGTCTGGTGAATTACCCAAAAATGAAACAGCTTCTTTTCTGAATACACATATCTTCAGAAATTTAGCAAAACAGAAGCAGAATTTAAAAATATAGTAAGTAATACTAGTAAAATATGTCACCTCATTGCAGTCAGCTTCACTGCAGTGTGGGAACACTCTTGCCTTGGTTTCCAGCATTACAGGTGATTTGGGTTGGGTTGAACCAATGGGAAACCAGAGAAACTTCACACCAAGCTATTGTGATCCCTGCTGCTATTACAACAGTTACAGCTTTACTTCTATAGTATACAGCAATTTGCTTAATGGATTTTATTTTGCTACATAGTTAGCTCAGAATTATAGCAAAAAGGTACTGGAAGAATAATTAACAAAGGAGCTTACGCTGTTCACACTGCAGTGGAGTCAGAGCTTCTATAGTATTATCTGAACAACATCCTCAAGTGACTTTTCACATTTCTACAATGAGGATTTTTTATCTTTCCATATTTTAGCTTCATTTGCCTAATGTAGAGTTGGAGGGTTCCCCAGACTGTTTCTATTTTGGTCTAATAATCTTGCATAAATTATCAGACTTGCTTTTCATCCACATTTTTAGCCAATGTACATTGGCTCAGTGACATCATTTGCATGCACTGACACTCCTGAAATGTTTCAGTATTAGAACAAAGTTTGACAGTTAGTGAGGAGGAGAGAAAGATGGAACAGGAAAATAAATAGATTTGAATCCTATCCAAAGACAGGAAACTTGATGGAAACCACCAGTAGGGAGTTCAGAAGGACCAATTATCAGCACGATTCAGAACACTGCACGCTCTTCTATGGCAAGAGGAAACCACCTGGTGATAGACAAAGCCTCAGAGTTAGAACTTTTTGGGGCTCTGGGGAGATGACTGGCTGGATCAATAATGATGAACTGATCAATAATGATGAGTCAAAGTTTTATTAAAAAGAGAGATACCAAAATAACACCTTCTTAGGTGGATTTGAGGAAAAGGTTGCAAGACAAGCATACCAAAACCACAATGTTATTACATACGCTGCAAACTTTCATGCCTACTGATACTTTTTATTGGTTTCATTTGGTATTCCCTGAGAGTTTCAGTCACTCAAATGTATTTAGATCCTGAAGCAATCTCTGCTGCAAGATTTTTCCTGAAAATCAAACATTCTTACTGGTTCAGCTATAGAGCAGACAGGTGACAGTAACAGAGCCCAAACACACATGCACAATAAAATACACTTATTTGGTGGCATGGATTAAGTTTATTGTTTCTGTTACAATCATCCTGCTCACGCAAATAGTTATTTATCTGTACATTTGCAAAGCTGTCCCCTTTTTTTTTTGTTAAAGTTAACAATTTAGAAATAACAGCAGTCTTCTGGGAAACAAACAAAAAAAACCCACACAAAACAAAACAAAAAAAGGCAAAACAAAACAATAAAAACGCCATCCTGTTCCCACTCTGGCATAAGATGAGGTATTCTCATCCTGAAGCAAGAACTCATGTGTTCTGCACCTTTTTTGAAGCCAGAAAAGCACATGCATAGTAAGGTCCATGTGGCCATATTGCAGCTTTCCTCCAACAGTCTCACTTAATTCAGAAGTCACAAAAAGGAATCTGAAGACAAACTTCTCAGGCACAAAGCCTGCACATCACATGGCTTCACATGTTTGTTTTGTTTAACTCTTGAAAAAGGTTAAACATGAAAGATTTTGGCTCCAAAAAGTGATCCAATATAGCATCTACTGTCATGATCAGCACACAGGAATTCCATGTACTACTTTGCACATTTTTTCAAAGACTAAAAAGTCAATATGAGATAGACAGAACAACCTGCAAGAACTGAAGGTTCCCCATACCTCTGTTCTGTCCCAGTGCCCAGGCTGGTTTATGGAGCTTTTCTGAACCCAGCACCTTAACTCTTCATTTCCAAGCTGCACCCTTGGCAGGGCTGGTATAATGATTTGGTAATTCCATAAACTGGATCAGTGAACTGATCTGGATTAAAAAAAAATCTTGAACAAAATTAGTAGATGGATGGGGGAGGGAAAACTCATGTTTGGACATAAAGATTATTTTACTTATCCCATTTATTGCATGGGCAGCTACACTAGTTCAGGTAATACAGCAGCACAAGGGGCAGCATGAACTCCTTAAGATAAGTGCCATCTAGAAAAGGGGATACAGACACAGAACATGAGCCTCTTTTTTTTTTTTTTTTTAATCTATTCTAGCATTATGCCACATCTACTTCAACATGACTGCAGCAGCACACACAACTTCACAGGCTGCCAGAAGTCAAGAAATGAGCTGTTGCCATTGAATTTTGTTCTTAATACAAGCTACAACAAGTTAATCAGTGCTGTGAATTTCAGAGCTAGCAGTGAAGTTCTGAGTACAGAGTTTCATCTGCTCATCTCTGGAATTATGATCCCAATCATTGTTCTCAACAAAAAAAGCCAATTAATGCAGGGAATCTGTCATGGAAAAATCAGTTATTGAACCGCTTTTTAATTGGAGCTTTGGTTACCATTGCTTTGGAACTAGAGATTAGCAGCACTCTGAATGAGTTACCAAATGCTGCCTCTTAATCCCAGGTTCATCCTGCAGAAGAGGCAGGTGGAAGGGCAGAAGCAGTCAGAGTGTTGTGAAGGACAATCTAATTGCCCCAGGTATAAATAGCAACAACAGCTCAGACAACAACCGTAGTTTGAACACTAAAAGTAAATGTCTCCTAACAGACTGTGCTGGGTGTTCAGCTTGGCTTGGTAGTGTCAGCTTGGCAACATACCTTGAGATAACATACTTTTCACCTTTAGGCAGGAGTGTGAAACACAAGTCTCCCCAATCAGCACATGACAATAAAACAAACACAAGAATGATACCTGTTGTATACGCTGAGCCAGTTCTGTTACTCAAACTCTACATTCATATATATTTTTTTAAATCATCCTCTTTTTAAGTGCATTCAAATTGCATATAATACTCAACACACTAATTGCAGATGTGAAAATGTGAGAAAATCTTCACTCCAGAACCAAAATATAAGGGAGAAAAAAGGTACTACTACATAAAAAAATCACAAAGAAAGAAGGGTAGAGCAGTGCAAAGTGCTCCCTTTGCCAGCAGTGGCAGTGGATCAGCAGCTGAGCACATCAGCAGATGTCTTACCAGAAAACCCACCGAGCTCTGGGTGAGGAGATGCTGCCCAGACACCAGAAGTGACTTGAGGAGCATGCATGTTTGTTTAACCTGGGTTTTACTAAACACAGAGTAAGGAGGTGACAGGAGGTAAACACGAGCAGTGGCATGCTCCAGTGCCCCAGGCACAAGCCAAGCAATTAAGAGCTTGGAGAAATGGGAAACACTGACTGATTATCCAACCTCCACTTCGACAATTCCTCTTTCATCCCTCCTCCTTTTCCCTCTTGTGAGTCCTGGACCCCTTTAACCACAGTTAATCAAGGAACCAAATGACATTCAGCAGTGACCAGGGGAAAATACACCTGTCCTTGCATCAACTTGTCCCCGCAAATCCAAACATCAGCATTACAAGCATTTCAACTTTGAGCCACAAAAACAACCTCCAACACCAGTGCACACTATTCCTGAATGCTCAAGAACAGCGGAAGAGACTTAAAAGAAGGGACAGGAGTTTGAGTACTTGTTTCTAGAATAGGAGTAATTTAATTTTTAAGGAAAGCAGAAAGTCCTTCTCACAGCAGTGTCTGGGACACAGGGACCCTGACTTCAGTGGCAGCCTCTACAACTGACCACTCCTCCCTCGGACGCAAATGGCTTTCACAATTCAAATTAATGACATTTATCACTTCAGCGTATTTCAAAAAGAGATGTACAACATACATACATTTAGAAGACATAAAACCCCACTACTATCAACAACTAATTCAGTGTGTGTGCATATATATATACAATTTTACACATCTTAAAAAATTAAGATACTACCCACTGCACCTGAAGAGAAGACAAAATATGCAGCAGAGAGATCACCCTTACAGTCAGGAAATCGTTTCAAATTCCCACAGCAATCCTCAGTGGCAAACTAATTATCCAACCTATTTCTTAAGTGAGCTCTCACAAACCATAAGAGGCTTCTATCCTTGGGCTTCCTCTGCTCTCCTTAAATAGTTAATCACAAAGGAAGCAGCTATCACCCTTGGTGACACTCTCTAAGCACTCAGCTCAGGCCCTGCCTCTTCAGTACAAGCCCATGCTGGGTATGTCAGTAATTCATGAGGCACCGAGACAGTCAAACATGAATAAAGTCAGTTCTAAGTAGAGGGTTTTAAATTATCTTTTTAAAATGTTTTGTTTAGTTGGGTTTTTTTCTGAATATCTAAGTAAGAAAGCAGGGAAGTACAGAATGGAAAGTCGTATTTGTATACTTATATACACATGGTACAAGAGGCACAGCTTCCTAGAAGCTGATATGGATATGAATGGGGAAGTAACTGGGATGAGGACCACATATTGAAATTATCCCAATCCCTATCAAAGCAAAGTTCAGTTTCACCTGAACCCCCCATATCCACGTAAGAGTGATGTAAAATTTTAATCAGCATGTAAGAATGCTTTTTTTTTTTTTTTTCAGAAGTATAATAAGTATATAAACTCTACCTGTAAGACAGAAATGGCAAAGAAAATTCTGCCAAGCTCTGGTATCAAGGAGAAAGGACTTGACCCTGTACAAGCCAGGTAAGGGCCTCCTGGAGCTGTCCCAGCTATACATGACTGGCCTGCGGAAGTGGAGAAACAGACAGGAGAATATGGCCTAAAATACTATGGGGGAACTAAACATGAGAAAAACACTAAGTCACAGAATGGCAGAGACTGGAAGGAACCTCTGGACATCATATAGTCCACCACTCTGACAAAGCAGGCTCATCTAGAGCAGGTTGCACAAGATCGTACCCAGGGGGCTTCTGAATATCTCCAGAGAAGATGACTCCACAATCTCTCAACACAGTAAGGATGACTCTGGAGAAAGCCAGTGAAATTCTTATGCCTGGCATAGATCTGTGCCATGCATTTTCCATAGCATGAAATCTTAAAAAATGTTGAACTTTATGTACAAAGAAACAATTCAGTATGAAAATATTAATTCAGGGACATTTACAGGAGAGTTGGTTTTACACAGGGAGGGTGGGCTGCTATATTGAAGAATATTTAAAAAATTAACATATATAAGACTACTTCTTAGCACAATTTGACTAGAAAAAGAGATTTATGATCATATCCTTGGTTCTAAAAAATAGTCTCACATATCTGAATCTAAATATTAATTCACAATTTTGGTCACAATACCTATAAATTTGTTGTATGTTCAACTTCCCCTTTCCCTCTTATACTGAAATATTTTAAAATACTTTTTATCCCTCTTCAGATACGTCTTTCCTGTGTTCTCTTACCAAACAGGCGCATGAATCTGCAGGCTGCAGACACTCCCTCTCTATTTACTGCCTCTAATTTCCAGTACTAGCTGCCAGCTTACAAAAGCTTGTGGTTGGAAAATTGTCAGAAGCTGAACTGTCCCGGGCTGGCATGTCAGCCACAAGCTGTGGGCAGAAGTCTCCTTTCTCATTTGATAAAGAATAGAGCACAGAGAACTAAACACTGGCAACATGGTTTCCACAGTAAGGCCAGACACTCAGGAGACCGCAGCAGAACCACTGCAAACACAAGATACTGCCTTCTACAAAAAGGTCAGAGCATTAGCTCCAGGCTTGTAGGTCACCTCAGACCAACTAAAAAGAGCCTAATTCACTGAACAAAGACCTACTGATGCCATTTCACCAAAGGCGCTTGTCTTTTTCTTTGTACCATTCCAAAACCAGTACCCTTACTTCCAGCACTTTGAGTCATTATCTGCTGGGAGATTTGCAAGACAGAGAGAATCGTATTGTCCTGGAAAGTGAAAAATCCAAGGACTCCTTCAGTTAGGATGACCAGCAGATGCAGCACAGCTAGCCAGCTCCTACACTGAGATGCAGTGGTCAGGTCATGCATCCATTTCTCTTGGTGGGGAGCCACTGTCACGATTCAGATTACAGCATGTTTTCCTGAAGCTTTGTCAGTCTGCCTTTAAGGCATAATAACTAAAATCCCACAGCCAAGCATAATAAAAAACCAAACATGGGCACAATGGTTTACACCAAATGTCCATTTAGTCCCATACTCTATGGTTGTGCCCTTTAGCCAATATTTCAGTAAAAAGCCTAACAAACAGGGAATATATAAAGCTACAATCTTCCCTCAACATCCATTCCAGCCTCTTGTAACAGAGATTTCCTTGCCTGTTTCTGAATCCATATGGTTAATGGAAGTGTCAATATTTTATTTAATTTTTAGGCTTTAGCCTACTATGAAAATAATTTTCATAAAATAGCACTTACCTTTATTTCTCTTAAACCTGGTGCAAAATATTTACATTTAATATCTATGAATCCTGTCCTGAGAGAAGCAATCACCTACACATCTTTTCCACACCCTTTGCTGTTACACATACACATCAATACCCTCTGCTCTCTGATTGCTCCGCCTCAAACTGGAAAGTCTATTTGATCTCTCTGAGCATGGAAATAGCTCTATGTTTTTGTTTACTCTTTTTAACCACTATATCCACCTAACTGTTCTAGATCTGTTTCAAATTAACTCAAAGAGAATTAGATGTGTTCCTGCAGATAGAGGCATGAGGGATACTTTTTTACAGTGATATAACATATTCTTGGGTTTTCTGCATTTGTCTCCTAATATGTCCAGGTCTTTTAACCATCATTGGTCAGTAAGTTGCAGAACCACTTGCAGCAATTCCAAGATCTCCTTCTGGATCTGAAGGGTCTAACTGAGTCCCTCACTAAGTATATACTGTCAGATCAATCTTTTCAACAAACACTGCCTTACATCTATCAGCACTGAATCTGGCCTGCTATTTTATTGCCCCATCACTTAGCATGGTGAGGTCCCTCTGACATTTGATCTTGCTACCTGGAAAAATGTGTCCGTGCTTTCCTATCCATCCTCCATTCCAAATGGCTTATGACTACTTGGAAGAGCAGAGATCCCAGCACACATTCTCCAGAGGACTCCAGGTGCAACGTCCTGATACTGTCTGATGTTACAATTTTTTTCCATAGTTTCCAATCTTTCCCTAGTCACTACCTAACCACTAGAGGATTACACCAGTTTAATCTCCTAAGAGTCTCTGAAGCTCTAAGTGTTTTGTTGGGGTTTTTGGTTGTTGTTTGGGAGGGGGGTGTTTGTTTTAATTTTGTTGTTGTTTTTTTTTAAAGAAATCCAGACATATTCTATTAGTTAAATTACCCTTATTAAATCCTCATCCAGTCATTCAAATGCCATGAGCAGATTCACAGAGTAGGACTTCCTGCTGCAGCAGACAACTTCACTCCTCTCTATAATCACCTTCACTCTTTTTTGTAGTTTCTACCAAGATGCCTAACACAGAAACCACGCTCACTACTAGTTTCCAGTTTCTCAAATGCTCCATCGCCCCTCTTGAAAAGCCTGACACGTTTACTGCTTTTCATTCTTCTATTCTAAGGCCAATTTAAGAAGTGATTATACACAATCGTGTGTAACTCGGCAACTCCACCACTGAGTTCTTCACAAAGTGAGAACTTTTCCTAGCAATTCATTGTGCCAGTTTGCTCCAAAACATCAACCTTCTGTCAGTTTCCCCCAGATTGTCCCACAGAAAGGAAGGCTCCACGTGGGAACTGTTCTGAAGAGCAATGTAGTCACTACCTAACCACTAGAGGATTACACCAGTTTAATCTCCTAAGAGTCTCTGAAGCTCTAAGTGTTTTGTTGGGGTTTTTGGTTGTTGTTTGGGAGGGGGGTGTTTGTTTTAATTTTGTTGTTGTTTTTTTTTAAAGAAATCCAGACATATTCTATTAGTTAAATTACCCTTATTAAATCCTCATCCAGTCATTCAAATGCCATGAGCAGATTCACAGAGTAGGACTTCCTGCTGCAGCAGACAACTTCACTCCTCTCTATAATCACCTTCACTCTTTTTTGTAGTTTCTACCAAGATGCCTAACACAGAAACCACGCTCACTACTAGTTTCCAGTTTCTCAAATGCTCCATCGCCCCTCTTGAAAAGCCTGACACGTTTACTGCTTTTCATTCTTCTATTCTAAGGCCAATTTAAGAAGTGATTATACACAATCGTGTGTAACTCGGCAACTCCACCACTGAGTTCTTCACAAAGTGAGAACTTTTCCTAGCAATTCATTGTGCCAGTTTGCTCCAAAACATCAACCTTCTGTCAGTTTCCCCCAGATTGTCCCACAGAAAGGAAGGCTCCACGTGGGAACTGTTCTGAAGAGCAATGCAAATAACTTCTGTGCTAGGGCTTTACCTTCCCTTAGCTCACATGTAATATTATGATCATCTACCAGCCCACGGGGATCTCTGGCAGATCTCTGGCAGGCTTTCTGCTTTTGACAGTTCGACAAAAAGTTGTGGATTTTTTTGTGCCTTCAAAAAGTTGTTCCTCAACATTTTTTGGCCTACCTCATTATGGTTTATATTTGACTTGCCAAAGTTAATGCTCTTTCCTATTCTCTCCACTTGGATACAACTCCTGCTTCAGAAAGATGACTTATTTCTAGGAGCATTGTTTACTTTTCTGTTTAAGTCAGTCCCTGTTAATTTTTGTGGCTTCCCTTCAATCTCTTATTTTCCCTCCCTTCTTGGACTTCCACCATCAAAACTGGACACAATATTCTAGAAATCCTGAGTTGCAGGGTTAGAGAGGCTGTGAGGTTTTTCATTTTAAATTTGGGCTACACACAAAATGTCTCAACTTATGTGTATATATATGAACCTAAAATAGCACTTCAGCTATGATATTTTGTTGAGATTACATGAAGCTTTCTCTGTGACTGTTTCCAAAAGAGAGTTTTTGTATTTTGCAAGGTATAAATCTGCCTTTGTTCCTCCCAGATGTCTTATTTCATATTGGACGTATTAACATATATTTTGTTGGACTGTGGCCATTTAAATCAGGCAATCCAGATTCTTCTCTAAAAGTAACCAATTCTTTATTTAGAACTCTCCAGTAAGCCTATAACTTAACCCAAGATTTTTTCCAGCTAGGATCATTGATGAAGGCCATTGTGAGGATGAGATTTGATCAACTGAGGACCTCATTAAAAAACACCCAACCATTTAATTCTTTCCTTACCAGCAACAACATTTTGAGATTTCTCAGGGCATTGCTCTTTAATCCATCTACTGCTTGCTTATGCTTGGTGAAGTTTGAACTCATATTTTTACCACTGAAGAAGCACTTACCAAGAAGAGTTACACGCTCTGGAAAATATTTATTCTATCTCAACTATCACTACTACTGTGATCCATGATGAATTTACTAGAAGAAAACATGTCCTGTGTTATGAAATAAATCAGGATAAGGTACCATTAATGGTATTTTTCTGCTCCTAAATAACTTTACTAAACAGTCTTCCTTCTTCAGTGTATATAATAAGTCTCTGCAGAATCAATATGTAACAGCCACACTTTGAAAAGGGCAGTTAAGTTTCAAATGTATGAAGAAAGGAAGGGTTTAGCTTCAGACATCTTACGACAGTTAAATTATCTTATATCCTTCTTCTATACTAGTTACATTTAAGATGTATACACAAATTTAAAAGCACTCAAAGTTCTTAAAAAAGGAAGATTATAATGTATCTACTTTTGGTTCTAGTATTTATTTATATTCTAGTCAGAATTCCAACATTCACACAAAACACAAGACTGATAACTGTTTGTTTGACACTGGTGATAGAGAACATAGTTTCAATACTTGGTGCTTTGTTTTGTTTTTAAGGCCTGGATGTAGTATCTACTGTTTACAAGGCAATGTCAGATTTTTATTTTTAAAGTTTGCAGATACCATGTTTGTCAATAAAAGAAAGAAGATACTACCAGTTTCAGGCTTGGCCTGAAGGTCATGGTTGCCCAACCTAACCTCTATATATGCAAGTCACGGAAACTCCCTCCTCAGAAATGAAATGTATCTTTTAGAAAAGTACCAGTTGTGTTAAGAAGTCCACGACCTTTTTGCCAAAGAAATCACGGTACTAGAGCATCTTTTCCACATGCATTAGAAGCTTGCACAAAGGTCAAATATCTGTTTGGTCAAATTTTCCATTCAATGAACCAAACTGAGATCCTTGAGCCTCAACAGTAAAATGTTCTTGCCAATCTATCTTTTGAACTGTCTTCCAGTAATTCCACTAACTCCTTGAAATGCCAATGTCACATGGTGCATTAAAGAAAGCCATAATCCAAATTTAAAGATGTTTTGGTTGATCCATTACAATGATGCTCCTCATTTCTGAGAGCTATCAAAACAGTACTGCTACTTTCCACAAACAACAAATTCTGAAGAAACTATTAATGTTTCAGCTAACAATAATCTTTCAATGCAACAAGATGCACAACTTGGATAGTAATATGTCTTAAGACTCTTTGGAAAATGTTATTGCAAAGTCTCCAGGCTCCCAAGGGATGCTTTACCCTGTTCTCCACAGTAAAAAAAACAAAAAAACAAACAAACAAACAAACAAAAACAAAAAAAAACCTAAGCAACCCCGTAACAAACAACTTTACTACTCCAGATAACTTAATCTGTTACTTCACAACCTAACCTTCCTAAGGATTGCATTATCTGACACCAGCAATGAGCTTGGCCACACATCTGTATAATATACTGAAAATATAATCTGTTTTATTACTCAACAGACAGGACTCTTAGCTCTTTAAGCAAGCTCCTAATCAGACTAAAATCGACTAAGCCATTGCCACTGACTGTTCAAACAGCCCATAATTTCAACACCAGTCTCCCCTTGAAGCAATCATGGGACACTTTTCAAGACAAACTCTACAGATCACCCACCTTGATGGATGAGAAGTCATCAGGGGACGAGGGAGTAAGAAACAATCAGTAATTACTTACTTTGGAAAGATGACAGTCATGAGCGCCGATGCATAACCCGGCTTGCACACTCCCTCAGAGAAGTTTGCGTACTTTGATGCCAATTCTGGAGGCCTGTGAAAATACAAGCAGAGAATCAGGACTGCCCTGGCTATGAACTGGCTTTTAAAATCATGCAAGTTATTTTTTTTCCTTTTAGTTTTTCTCAGAAACAGCTGTGAGGAATAATAGGAAACACAGATGGGTATTTATGTGTTGCAAAGGAGCATGACAGGACAACAACAAAAGCTTGAGTTCAAGACAACTGAAAGCCCACTAAACCACTACTTGCACTGCAAGATTTTCATACCTAGGAACATAGAACTCACAGAAGAAAAACCTCAAGGTATCATTTTATATTTCAACCTTTCAGAAGGAAGAAAACATAAAGAGCACTTTGCTGAGGCTATTTTTCTAAAGTAGGATCAAGATTATAGAAAAGTATTATTTAGAGTAATATTTAGAAGACATGTTTCAAGCACTCAAATTGCTCAGCAGTTCTGACAGGCTGTCATCATAGGATGCTTGCTTTCAGCATTTGGAATAGATCACAGTGCTGCTGTTCTGTTGAGATGTGTCATAATTCAGCTTGCCTAGTGACTTTGGGGTCAAATTCAGAATATTGGAGTCTCTTTGATTTAGTTTTTCTACAGAAACAAGATTAGCAACTGAAGAAAAGATACTGAAGGCCAGTATATACTCGTACCATAGATCTACTGAGTGTCCTGGAAAAAAAATTTCATTTTACTTCTGTCAGATTTCTGCAAGATGTTTAGTCCTCAATTTCACAAAAACATTACAAGGGTTAACTCACTTGTGTTTTCAAAGTAACGTCAAATACCTTAATGTCAGTCACAGTATAAGGATTATTAATATTCCTTTAAAAAAAGGCATTTATAGTTACAGGCTCAATATTCAGCAGAAGTTTCAAGTGTTAACTACTGTGAAGTCAATCAATAATACTGTGTTTGCTACACCATCTTGTTAGTAATAGGCAAGTAATGATTCTACACATCAACACCATCAGCGAAATGAAGATGACAGTACAGATCCACAGAGCAGATGCACTAAAATAATTTTGAAGAGCTCATTATTGTCACAACCCTGCTTTCTTTTCCAGGCATCAACATGCATATGACTGATGTCAGTTAACTGGCAAACTACTGCTACATGGAATGAGTGTGGGGGTTCAGGGAGTTCCAAGTCAGTGGATCTCTGAGCCAAAGACCAGGTCCTAGAGGGATTTTGAGCAGGGGAGTAAACAGAGCCCAGCTGGCAAAATCATCTGAATGGCAGTAACTCCATGCTAAACTGGTAGTAACTGTTCTTGCACTGGTCCTGGGGTCACTTCCCAAGAGATCACCAACCAGTTTCAATTGGATAATGAATAGATGGAGAGTTAATATTACAATTAGTTGCATGACTCTGAAAGGATAATATCTATTTCTGCTACAAAAAAGTATAAACCTTCAACAGCTAGAAGAGGGAACAAACTGGAGAAAATAAAAAATTATTGTAAGTATTTAATTTCTTAAGACCTTTGCAGATGAAAAGCATCAGAAAGAGCCTTAGAACATGGATGACATTCTAATTCTGCCACAGATTTCCTGCATAGTTTTGGTCAAAACATGCGGTATTTTACTATTACAATTCCTCATCTATAAGAAGGCAGAGCTATTTACACAATCAACTATTTACAGCAAAGTTTAGATTTCTCTAAATATATTCTATAGATACAGAGAGATAGAGGCAGTTTTAACATTGTTTAGCACAACCCAAATCCACAAGATTGGTTTCCACAGGTGATATTATAAAACATACATATCTAAATAAGAGATGAGAAAGCATCTGAGATGCGAGCATCTAGAATTCCGACTTGCACTGAATGATTTGTATTCTGACTCCAGTTGGCAGCTCCTTAGAAATAGGCACGGGAAGAAAAGATCTGTTGCTGACAAAACAGGAGATTTTAACAGTGCCAAAATGTATCCCCTTCTGACGTAGTCAAAAGGGACAGCAGGTTGTACAGATCACAGCTTGTTGCAAGCATTTCAGATATGAAGAAATATGGGAAATTTTAAGCCTTATCAAGCAAAATCAAGTGTTGCTACATTTTTATAGTTTAAGCAACATACTGAAACCCCTAACACCAAAATCTTCAAAAACAAGTAGAAAGCAACCGGAATTTATCTGCAGCCACCACAGCAGTGAGTCATTGCTGGCAAGTGTGTATAACTATTTCAACAGCAGGCCTTTCTCAAATGGCCTCAGAGGTCACACAAAATATCTTGTGCCACAAACAGAGGCATTTTTCTCTTTTCTGATTTAATGGCACTTGCATTATCAAATTAAAATGCCACTCAGATGCCCACCACGGTGTTTCTGCAGAAGAATAGTAGGCGGAAACCCTCACCAGTTTGAGTGGCACAGAACATCAATCAGAGGCACGTACTGATGGTGTAGCTGCCAACTGCATATGCCTCAAAGACTCTCTGAGCCACTAAAGCCCGAGAGGCTGAGCTGTTAACACCTCTGGGATGTGACAGGGTTCATGATCCAGACTGCCAGAGGCTGAACGATTCTCATAAACCACTTGTAGCTGCCATCTCGTATCATTCAACATTTGCTCATGTCCCTTCTTCTAGCCACATACTGAGCCAGAAGACGACAGAAAACTAGAAACGGGTGCTCTACATTATAAACCTATCTATGGACACATTTACTTGGTTGTTTTCTTCAGATTATATATCACACACTGTCACTGCCAGCATGCTGATAAAGATAAGCCCACATTAGGTGTTAATTCAAAGCAAAACATTCATGGGAGTCAGGCTGGATACAGCCTTGCTGCCTACTGCTACCTCAAGAAGCATCTCCTTCATATCTAATGACAAGGTTCTTATTACACCACTGCACGTACTGCTAATTCTTGGATTACGTTTTTTATTTCCAAATGGAAGAAGCATTATTCCTGAAAGCACATTCTGCAAAGGCTGCCTGACAAATTACCAAAACATGGTGCACAGCACTACAAGAGCTTACACTGGGCTCTGGTTTTATGATCCTGAATGCTGCTTATAACAGATGGGTCATGAACTATGCTCCAAACCACACAGTATTATTTTCTTAGCGCTTTACTAGTAAATAGCTTCATCTCACTGGCTCCATGACTGTGCCTGGAATCCAAGGATCACATGGAAAGCTGTTGTAGTAAGCCAGCCAGGGCTAGCATCACTGTTATAGCACAGAGGTGCAAATCTCTCCACCTCCCAGGTTCAAACACATTTCTTTCAGCTCCTGAGTCTCTTGCTCCTAGTTAGTGAGAGCACCAGCTACACTGAGGGAGTTAAAAAGCCAGTGTAGACAGCAGAAAGGATATAATTAAGATGACACTGTGGAGCCATAAATTTTGCTCAGATTTTGTGGAGGAAAAACCCAGTAAGATAAATTTACCCAGGATAAAGGAGGGAAATAATATTCAGTAATTGTAAACATCTGCAGTTCTTAAAAAAGTATCTGCATGAGGTTGAAGTTAAAGGGAAGTAATCGGCTTGTTGCACTAAAAAGAAAACGCAGCCTTTGGTTTTTTTCCTGATTTTACTCTTATGACACAAGCACACATCCTGAATTCTTAAGATTGTCTGTACTCCTCTACACTGTCGTATGGACATCAATCTTAGCAAAATTTCACAATTTGGATAAGCTAAAAATCCAGCTGCTTTCAGAGGATTTAGAAAAAGTAACAAGACTTTTCCTTCTGCTTGCATTTGGCAGATGTGTGTCTTCTTGTAATCTCAAATATGAAAACGTCACCATGGTTAATTTCTTCATCATGTTTTGATCAGGGACAGCATGTCACTCACAGAACTGCAATCTAAATCCATTTTAAAAAAATAAATTAGTACTACAAACTCAGTGTTTGGACTACTAAAAAAGCTGTCTGTAACTAAGCTCATGTAATTGAATATTACAAAATCTATTTTAAGAGACAGATTTTGCCGCTTTGCCTTCCACATGGAATTTAAACTGTGGATTGTTAAAATTGGAAAACAACTTCTGCTTGAGATCATCTTATTTGAGGACTGATTACTCTTGCACACAAAATATATACTGATACATTTCTGAAATGAGGAAAATGAGTTATTTGGCAATGTGCTCTCCAGGTTGACCCTTTGCCTTGGGGTTTCCTTCTCCTCAGTCCAAAACAACCTCAGTCTTATAATTCTACAGCAGCTCTATAAAGATTATGTTATGATACCTGAAGAATTAATAGATGTGATGAGAACATGAAATGAAAGGCAAGTAAAACATAGTGGGTTTTATGAAGAAACAAGGAAATAATATTGGCAAGGAACTTGGGCAGATCACTAAATCAAAGCAGTTAATTATGAGACCCCATATCTACATGACATGAGATTTAGGGCATTTTATTTTAGATAGGACTCCAGTCCTATTCACTGGGCTAGATGTATCCATCATATCCATAACAAGGCTCAATGGACTTTGGACTCTTATGTTCCTAAGTATTTTTGCATTTCATAGACTCCTGGAATAAAGCTTTCAGTTTAGATTCCTCCAAACATTCCCAGGAGCACATTTCAAGCAGCATTCAGAAACAATTATGGGATTTGCTTCAAAATTGCAGGACTGCTCCAAAGAACACACTCATGAAGACACAACCAAAGTGGCTAGGGTGTACAACTGTTTATATTTTAAATAATATCAAAAGAGCTTAATAATATTTGTTTTATAGCCTAATAAATTACTTATACCCTAATAAACAGCTCCCAGTCCACAATACGTTTTTTTCCATAATGTCATAAGCATATAAATCAATAAATCCCACTTGAGGGGGAAATCCCCTAAAACAAATCATAAACCATCCTTTCCTTCCAAATAGCTAAGAATTTCTAAAGAGAGGGATGAGAAACTGAGTGCTCCATCACCTCTCCTCTTCATTATAGACTGCCAGCCTCACAGCAAGTGCTTCCAGTTCATTTAAGGGCACAGAAGGCCACCTTCAGCTTGTATGCAGCACTTATGCTCTTCTTCAATTACTGCTGTTCAGTCAGAAGCAGAAAAGTCACTGAGAACAGCAGCAGCCTTCACCTGTATAGTACCCAATTCCCAGGCACAAAGAACAGTAAGGGACTGAAAAAATGTACTTGCACATCTGACTTTTTAAGTTGAGTCATGATCACCATGTAATTTTGCCTGGTAGAATCTCCTTGAGTGCAAGACACTATGGAAAATTGTGCCAATGCACCCTCCTCTTGGTAAGCAGCTGGAGCTCCATGTTCATCAGGAACACAGTGTGGGTTTGGAAACACATTTAAGAAGCTCTGATTGCAGCTCTGTTAGATGCTCCAAACTTTGGCTCAAGGAATCACGCAACCTGATCATGTGATACTTACTATTATTCTAGTTCCAGCTGAAGAAAAACTAAACAGTGAGGAGATAGAAAGAGGAAGAAAATGCTAACAATGAAAGAGACAGGAAATGCATCTGTCACACTATAACCAGCTAAATAGATGTAAATATTTTCAAATGTTGCTTCAGTATATAAGCAAATTCCTCAAGGAAGTTGCATGACTGAATAGGAGAAAAGATGGTCCAAATCCCTTTTTCTAAAAAGACATGATGCATGCTAAAAAAAATGTCCTGTTCTGCTTCTCCACCAAGAATTGTGGCTTCTCGTGAAATTAATTTCTTAACAACGAAGATAATCAACACATACTTTAATGTATTTATTTGGACAACTCAAGAACACCAGCTGAAGAAGATTAGGTTACATCCAACTGGCGCAGGAAAACCAAGTTTTAAAGGAATTCCACCTCCACAGCCGAGTGACAACGCAACACAAAGTCAATGCTGCCCTTCGGGAAATTCAAGTTGGGCAGAGTGACGCTGACAGCGGAAATCCACTAACACTGGCAATACCATTCACACTCTGTGACATGTCATCTTTGCACAAAAGTGCTGAAGAGGTTTCCATCCACAAAATAGGCAGGAGAATCCTACCTTCCTCACTAAATTCCATTCCTGGTCTTTGACATACCAAGAGGGGGAGAAAAAAGATTACATAAATAAAAAAATAATAATTAAAACCCCCCAAATATTCTTATCCTGGAATTAGACCATTAGACAGAAGGAATTTCTTATTAGTCTCAACAGTACCAAATGTATAAACATCTTAAAAATACAAGATAAGAATATAAGTGATTTGTGCATCAGAAACATCTGTATCACTGTATTGTCTCTCATATCTCACTGAATACAACCACCCTCCCTGGAGTTTCTCAATTAATAATCTTTCATCAACTCCTAAAAAAGTGTTGGGATCCTTGTGGACAACTTGTTTGTTTTAAATAAGTAAATAAAGAAACTAAATGCTGAGTTTATAAAACCAGATTTATCTGCATCCTTTGAATCCAAGAAAAGTCCAGGGCACATTTTGTAGTGACTTCATGTGCATACTCCTCCAAGTACTGAGTAATATCCCTGATATCCTCGTCTTCCTTGGTTTATATAAACTTCCCCCTCTTTCCAAAATTTCTCTTTCTGCTACAGTTTACCTTTAAGACTAGTAGCACACAGAAAAATCAGAATTGTGTTCAAATCAACACAGATAAGAAGCAAAGAAAAGAGTCTATTTGAGGGTTCGTGTTTTTAAAGAAACATGGCAAGGAGAAAACAACTGGCTGAAATTCCATTTGTTAGACTAAACAAGAAGCATGAAATACAGAAATTTTATTTTCACAGAAGGCAGATGTTTACCAAATAAATCAAACAAATAAATAAACATAACTGCTCTGAGTTTTTTTATTATTTATTAAATTTTGGACAAAAACTTTTAATGATGAAGTAACTTGCTGACAATAAACAAAATTCCTGAATGTGAATTATTGGACTTACATCTATTCCAGTTTCCACAGATGCAAAATTACAGGTTACTATTCTCAGTAATAAGCATCATCATTCTGGTTTTACTGATAAGTGATGAAGATGACAGTTTTTTGAAGGTGGGACATGTTAGGACTCACTTAGTAGTCAATAAAAACTCTCTCAGCAGCCAACTTGGATTCCTACCTGAACTGCTTTCTGAAAGAGCTGTCTAAAGAATGTCTAAATAAACTCTATGTTCCCAAAGTCAGAAATGATAGTGCTCCCTAATATTAAAACATGTCATTCTCAAAACTTGTAAAAATTAAATGCTTTGATTCTATATTTAAATACCTCTCAAAACCTCACTGTTAGCACAATGGCTATTTTTGGCCAAACAAAAGAACGCAAGAAGGTAGATTGAAATGTCATAATTTTGTTGCTGTAACCCTTAAGTCTTCATCACCAACCCTCATCTGTTACATCTACAAACGGGCAGTGCTTTCTTTGGATTGGGAACAGTGTTTTTCTATTTGTAGTGTAATGAATCTAGCAGTGAAAGTTCAGCACAGACAATCCTAAACAGATGAGGATTAATAATTCAGCTCAATTAGAATCCAGGAATCTCCTGCTCAGACTAGCAGGAATCAGTCCATCTGAAAACAAAGGTACTTCCCTAAAGCCTACAGCTGTGGGGGAAAAAAATATCAGCTAAGAATTCCTGAATTATCATAGCTGAAATTAGTTTTTCATCTGTGGATACTGCAATTTAGTAGATTTGAGTGTTGAAATCCAGTGATTAGCAATTTTAAATGCCAAATGGGAAAATCAGTTACACTATGGTTTTAATCATCAAATCTTCCTTCTGAAAAATGTAGTTCATTTCACTGCAGAACACAGCCAGGCAACAGAACACTTCAGAGAAACTCACAAGGTTCAGCTAGATGTGGAAGCACAGCAGAATGCTGTAGAGAAGTCCAGTGATTTATTATTGACTATTTCCTATATCATTGGAACATCAACCAAAATTATCCTAAAGACAGTAAAACTCTGACAAAAGGAAGCATTTGTTTCATGTAATTTGCAGTTAATCAGTAGATTGCTTTATGTCAGTATGTTATAGAAGCCAGATGTAGAGATGGGATCAAAAGCTACTAAGAGGTATATCAGCATCCCTAACTTGGGAATACCAAAGCTCCCTCTTCTTGGAAGCTAGAGAACGACAGTGGAGGAGGTCTGCTTCACACTGGTGTGTTTTTCTCCTTCCCCAAACAATTTTAGAGAGCACTTTCAGACAAGACATTGGTGTAGGTGAATCTTTGGTCTGGCCTTTTTTATTTTCCCACAAAGGAAGTTCAGCCCTTTCTGTTGTAGTAGCAGAGCTATTGCACAGGCAACTGGCATCAGGCAAACCTTAGGGGGACAAATCCCACCTGGAAAAAATCTGTCTCAGCTACCTCATAAAAAAAAAGCAAAAAATCTTCAATAGGAACAGTTCACAACACCCTTCTTTTACACTTTCTTCAGTAACTTGGCAGAGGTAAGGATAATCAAGACTGCCCTTTAACCTTAACTTTGGAAGATGTGGACAGCCTGAGAAGGAATATCAACGTAACTCCTCTTAACCAAAGAGACAACTGTGGATATGGCAAGACCTTTAATTTTAATCCCCCCCCACCAGGCTGGACTGAAATTGAGAGGAAAAAACTACTGCTCAATGAATAAACTGCATTAGATGATACGTAGAGGTGACCTCAGAATTTGGAGTGTATTTTAACAGTGGTTTTACAAAATGTTGTTTATAGTCATGAGGCTCTAATTTTTTCCTCTCTTCTTTGTGAAGAAGTACTCCAAAAAACAGTCTTCACTGACCTATATTAGAGACAGCTGTAATGAATTCAAACTGACATTAATCTAACAAGTATCACACTGAAATCTTAAGAAGAGGAAGGCTATATATTGTGAGGAACATGTTTCCTCCAGGAACCTTGCTGTAAATACAGAATGTAACTCTGACCTGGAGGAACCCTTGCAGATACTGTGACTAAACATGCACTCATGAAGCTAACAAAAATCCAAACTGCTTTAGGGTAAATAATTAAGAATACCCAGCACTGTTAATAGTAAGAACAGCTGCAGAGCCACCCAGATCAAAAACCTCTCCTGTTTACTCCACACATTGTTCTAGTCAATCTTATTCTCCTAAGATAACTCCTTTTTTTCCCCTCACTTCAAAGAGCAGCTGCTTGTCTGAAAAGGCCATCAACCAACATCCAAACTGCTATATGTAACCATGATGAGTCAGAGAATAAAGTTGGTTGCAAAGAACTGTGACTAGCCCAATCAGTCAGACCTTTCTTCATCTTATATCATGCTCTTAACTTCACTGAACATCAGACCTGCCTCAGAAGAAGGTTATTTGTGGCTCTCCAGAAGAGTATATGCTGAAATGGTTTTCTAAGATTTTTGGTCTACAGGCCAAAGGAGACTTCGTGGTTGAGCACTGAAATAGGTTTCATTTTTCAACAAGACAAATCCTACCCTCACCTCCTGGATAATTCATCAAAACAGCAAATCTTCACAAAAATCACCTGTGCCTGGTTTCCATGATGATAACACACAGCTTTGAATGTGGTACAGATCAGAGTCCTCAACTCAGTCAAATGACACACCCACCTTTGGGGATTTCTGACTTTACAATGTATTAAAGAGGATGCAAAGGAGCAGGAGGAAGGCACTCAATGTTTTGTAGCTGCTCACATTTTTCAGGTCTTCAGATTAGTCCTTTGAAAGAGCCAGGGAGAAGATAATTCTAAATAGGAATTTAAAAGTCTGAAATCAAACAGAAGTATTCAAACACATTCAATATGCAAATAAAAAACATTTTGCTTGTTGGCTTTTCAGTTTATCCTTCTTTAACAAGCTAGAACAGATTGCATGCCAGACAAGGAAGAAACAGCACATATATGTTCTTTCAGTTTTCTGCCCCTCCCTTTTTGCGAGATTCTTGTTGCTAAGTACAGCACTGGGGCTGCAGCTAGTGTCAGGAGTAGTATTTCTGCCTGGTTTACATTTCTGCTGAGGAAGAAACACATGACCTTATGTGTAACATATGAGTACAAAGTATTTCATAAAAGTTTGTTTTAATAGTATGATTTTCTCAAACGCATCTAGAGAAAAACTCATCTGAGCCTCACAATTTAATCCAAACATCCATAACCTCAAAAAACATGTTACAGCAATAATTGCTACACAACTCCTCAACATGGCACAGGAGACACAGCTGTAAGAAACCCTTCTGCTGCCAAGTAGCCTTCTTTGTGTCCTGTTCATTGCACTGGGCACCACACACCACCTGCTCTCCCACTAGCCCTTGTCCAATTTGGGGTCCTTCATAGTACTTTTCCAGTGCAGATTTGAAAAGGATGTTAGCAATAACTTCATGCTTCCTCAAGGATAAAACATATTCTAAGTTTATCAACCTGATCCAAGATCAGTCCTAGAAGAAATTTAAACAGTAAAATAAAGCTATTTTTACAAAGCAAGACTTACAGTCAGGTTTCTAGTTGTACAAATGGGAAGGGAACACACCTCTAGATTCTATTTAACAGGGTTCCATCAGTGTCTCTCACCTAGAGTTCCTCTAGCCCATCATCTCTGTAGAAAGCTAAGGATCATGGCTTCACAGCATCCCACTAACTGGCAGGTCACCATCCTCTCTTGTGCTAGGCATTCCTTCTCAAGCACAGCAATAAGGTTTCCTGCTTCCTTTCAGCATAAACAAAATATTGTTTTCTCACATACTACATTATAATCACAGCTGTTCAAAGAATGTCTTGCTTTGACTGTCCTTCCCCAGCACACAAGAAATCTGTGTTTGTTCCACCAAACTCTTTCCTGCCCTGATGACCTACTATATATTCTTAAAATTTATGTATGGTGTTCTCAGCATATACAGACAGCAAAGCTTTGATGTATCTGGTCACATTACAGCAATGCAGAAGACAAATTCAGAGGCAGATGAAGTAGAGTAAGCTGTCTCTTCCCATACAACCCATTTAAAAAACCTCCTTACAGCCAACTACAGAAAAATATAAATGAGGAGCTGACAGCTAAGCTGTGTCCAGATATCATAGCAAGAGTGTTCTTCAGAGTAAGTGACATGTTTCGGAGACAGGATTGATAAACAGAGTATGTTCCCTTGCTGAAGTACATTTCAATTCCAGTCCAACCATCAGATGATGCTTCTCTAAAACAGTTCCAAGCAGAAACAAAAGGAAAATAGACTGCTCTTTGAAGGTGGAACAGCACTGGCCTACAAGACGACATCTATGGTGAAGCCAGGCAGGTGCAGAAGAGCAGATGCATGGTGATCACATATGTATGGGATTTCCAACAGAAGCAACTCTTGCATCAGTTTAATGATAAGCTCACAAATGCTTTGATTCAGGACAGGCAGCAACAAATCACCTGTCTCCACAACGTGTTCTGGAATTGCCCATCATGAAGCAAGTACCAAGAACACAATTATGAACATCAGTGTTTTAACATAAGTCCATATCAAAACCCATGATCCCACAGAATATCTAGTTCTTGCAGTAAACAGTGTAGTCAATTAGAGCTGGAATACGCCAATTCCTTTGATGGTCCTAATGCAGTATTTCTAGCCTCTTTAACTGAAATTTTGGGAATTACCCACACTTACATAGTCACATTCACTCAATTTCCATAAATTATTTAGACAGCAGGAAGTTCTTTGTAGGAGGATATTTGGTAACTAGAAACTTAACAAGTTTACCAGTGCAGAAGGTGGCCAAAACTAGTTTGTCCTTTTAAGTTTTAGAAAGGAAGCACATGAAGTGTGGCTCTTCTCTCTAGAAGGTAAAGCCCCATGTCATTTATGAGTTTATTAATAATCCCTAAATTTGGTTTTGCTACTAAAGTAAATTTACCTTTCTGTTAATGCAATAAGTGCAACATTTTTTTCTCAAACAAGTTACTAGAAACTTGTAACCTTAACTCCTCTTAAACCATATTCACCCCAGAAAAATAAACCAACAATTAATTAGGTTAATGCTACTGTGGTGAAGAACTACAAAGTGTTTCACCTTACAGATATGGCTAGCAAAAAGAATCGAGCCTTTTATTTATAGGCTTATTAGTGTATATACTACTAGTCTGGCTGGTTAGAAAAACACAAAACATGCAAACCCAGCCTCAAGAAGGAACATATCAAGAAATAAATCAATCTCATATACACCCGGCACTTCATGGACATTCACTTGAAGAACAGGCCCATGTAACAAAAAAATGTTTCCGATCTAATATGCATAGTATTTGGAACTATATGTATTACAATTAATTTTTTTTTTGTTGGTTGCCCATATTGGCCATTATGTTATTGTGCTCAGAATCAAAAATGAGCTGAAAAGCTTATGAGTCATTCCTTTTTGCTTCTAAAATATCTGTATATCAAACATCTGCCAAGAAGATGGAGAACCCCTAGTGCTTGAAGATTTATTACTCATCTCTTGCAGTCCAAAAAGTCCTCAGATACTTCTGAAGAAGTTCTTGCAAGAACATTTTCCAGACATACCAATGCTAAAGCACATAAACTTAGGTATCTGCTGTTGAATTTTTGTTGTTTATTTTTTTTGTCTCTAACAGAAAAAAATCCATGTATTTGTTGTACTCTTCTGCCTTCTCTCTAAATACATTATCACTCTTTTCCCTTACACTCTTGGTAAAACTGTTTTTCCATTAATGTTTCTTCTTTTTCTTATGAAAATGAACATGTTGGGTCAAACACTATAAAATTGCTCCAAACAATGCCTAGCCATTCATATTTTTTTCCTTTACATTCTTTTCCCACATGGTTTGGTTCATAATTACTTCCAGCTTCAGGAAACTGGCCCTTTTAAAAGTATCAAACGTAAGTTTTTTACTTTGTTTACACTTGACAAATCAAGTTCTATCTAAGAAGCCAGTAATTCTGAGTTCTACAGTCTTTATCTTCATTGACTGACACAGGAATCCCAAAGTTAGATAAGAGAGACTTAAGTGAGAAATCCTGATAACAATATCAAAGGCTCAAAATAAAAAAAAACCCAGAAATTATCTAAGAAGAGGAAAACAAAACAACACACACACAAGAAAGGGTGGGGGGAATGGCAGTTACATCCCACCCAAATGTGGGAGGTTTGATGAATGAACAACAAACAGCCCGGTAATTGAATCGCTGTGAATAGTTGGGTTTCATTTTCTTAAATAAAGTGCTCAATTAGTACAGATGGGAAGACATTAGGTAGAAGAACAAGAATTACAAGTCAAAGAAAAAATCTGAAATAAAAGAGAATAAATAACCAACTGCCAGGAAAATACCTATGTCATAAGGTATGCTAAGCCTTGAAAAAATGTTTCAGAAAAAGCACCAGTACTCTCTTGGCTGCCATGGGCAGAATTGCTCCATTCAGCCTGTGAGACACTCTTACTCCTGCACAGACAGGACAGGAGATCATTGGGACTTCCCCTCTGAGGATCTCAGAAATACAGAACGCCAAACGGGAAGGGAAATAGGGCACAAAGAAATCCCACAGCAGCAGACATGGGGCAAGTCCAGCATTCCAACACGTTTATTGCTTATTTTTACAGTGCTTAATAGCGAAGTACCACATATAGACACAAACTGTTCCAAAGCAACCTCCCACCCTAGAAACAAAATGAGGGGAAGGGGCTCTGTTTCAGTCCTCCATTATTAAAGCTCTCAAGTAAAGAAATCTCAACAAACAGAAGTAACTCAATCTGTGTTTCCCTAGCCTAAACTCCCTCCACTTTTACAGTCTTTTCAAACTCTAGATCAAGTTTCACTTGAGTTTGTAGGGTGAAGGTTGTTATTTCTGGTTTTTTTCCCCCCCCCCTCCTCAAAGACTTTATTTCTTTGTCTTTTCTTTTTACAGTGAAGTTTGAAATTATCACAAATATTAAAAAAAAATTCAGTGCACTTCCCAGATCTACACGATAATATTAGAAAAACATGTAAATAAAAGTTGCCACATGTTTAGCAAAGTACAGAGGCCATTGGAAGAAATATTCTTTTAATTAAGCATTGCCTAAAAATTCCCAAGTACTCAATATCAAAATATATCCCATATCTTGTATAAATACAGCATATTAACCATGTTGGTAGTATGTTATTGTGGTCAACTATACTGATCTCCTAGTCATTTTTCTAATTGAGAGAGGTAGCAATAGTTTTAGCCTTAAAATATAATAACTAAATAAAAATTGCTTTCTCTCTCAAGTTAACACATTACAATACCCACTATCTTTTTAAGTGAAAAATTATTCCAGGGAGTGGTTCTTCCCAAAAGCCAAACTCTGGGATGCTTCCTCCATCATTCAGCAGCTGAGATTTTAATATCCATAGTTTAGAGCTAAGTGTGGCAGCAGGTTAACAGATCCACTGTCACCCAAAGGGAACTTTTTTCTGGGTGTTGTTTAGAAGCATCAAATCATCAATCTAACTGCTAAAGTACTTTTGAAAATAGCTTTTCAAGGATGAGTTTGAACTGAGGACAGAAGAAGCAATCCGTAGCTTCCATCTTGCCAAGAAAATGGCATGTTGGTAGAGTAAGAAAAGCTGGTATAGAAGTATGAGGGCAACCATTGCAAGGGAAGAGGCCCAAGATCACACAGACTATTACAAAAAAGGAGCATTTCACATGCACAAGACAAGCCAATCTATGCTTGTAACATGCGAAGGTATAATCAAAGTAATCATTAAGGTGACTAAATCATGTACTCACAGAGTAGCAAGTGGCAGAATAAAGAATGACCATGCCACCTTCAGCTGGGCCCACTAAATATCATTAAGATGCAATCTATAAATAACTACATGCTCATAGCTGATCCTCCAGCAGATATTTCTTTTAATTCATTGCAAACAGATTCTAACTCATAGAATGATTCTGAATTTGTAGTGAATGAGCCTCTTGTTTCTAGGACCTGGCCAGCCTCAAAGAACTACTACAATATAAATATTTAATAATAATAAAAGCATGCAACCCTTTGCCAAGCACAGATGTTGGAAAGTGACAGGAAATCTTGGCATTTGGTGGCACCAAGTAATCCATTGGCTGAGTCACTCACATGATAGATGATCGTAAATTCTTCAGGAACTACTGGCCCCTCCAAGAATTAAGACCTGTGAATTGTATCCTGTATTTTGTACAAGTAATTTTCTCTACACAACTGGTCAAAGTTGGATTTTATTCTTAAAGGCTTAAATATGGTAGATGGTTCTGCTGCTTGGAAAACCTATCTACCTGGAAGAAATCGATGCAACTGGCCTGTATTTGTACTTTGGGCATATTTTGATATTCTAATTTTGATAATGAAGTGATGGTTGGTATAAGCATAACTAAAATTAAACTCCTCTTGCAACAGATCTTTTACACTAATTTGGTCCTGAGGAGCCTCACATCTTGTTCTGACCAAGGTAACAACTAATTAATAAACTCAGTTGCCTGTACCTATAGATGTACTCAGCTTTCCATTCATCCTGTATTTCACTAACAATCCCTACCTGGATACCATCCTGCTTTTTAAAAAGGCAAAAGGCTTCTCAAAGAAGAGCTAGCCTAAGCGCAGGCAGCAGAGAGGAAGCATCTTCCTTCTTGATATTCTCCTTTCTAACAAGCTCAGAAGAACAAGACATCTCATCAGAACCAGTCATTTCCATGAAGCATCTGTGAAGTATCTTTGAAACTTGACATTCCCTTCCAGATGAGATTCGTGGCCAGACCAGCCTCCCTAATGCTGTAAGGCACACAGCAGACGTGCAGCTCTCACAGAAAAAACTTCTCCAGTACTTCTGAGCAAATCTGGTTTCCTTCCCACTTCTGTGAAGTCAAAGAGAACTAGCAAACAGAACTCCTGCATTACTGTAACCACAACATGACATATTACATGTGAATAACGTGCCCTGGGTATCTACAGGGGAGAGGACACTAAAACCACAATAAATGGAAAAAAAAAAAAAAAGGTAAAGGCAAATGGACGCATTACTATTTATTCATGCAAAAAACTTCCCTTTGCATAATTCAGTTTCAAATGCAAGTCAGAGTATTTAAGCTTTACTGCAGATCTACCTTTGTGGAAAGTGTTAAGTCCTCCAGGTTGTTAGTTTAAATTATATCAACTAACACTGACAGGGACAGACTTTGAATAAATGGAAGATTAAAGAAGAGAGAAAACTAAGTGTTGCCCCAAGTTCTTCAAGTCACACAAGACTCTCACATGCTGTGAATTAAGTGAACCCTATAAAGTTATGGTCTGTAGCAAAATTCCACCAGAGTGATTATATCACAACAACAGAAGCAATTAAATGATTTCTGCCAATAAAGTCATCAGTGCAGAACATATTATCCCTTTTAACTCTAAACAAGCTTTTTTTAGCTAGAAAGTGCTTCTACAACACTATCATCTTGATTAAGAGTTGCATAAAGCATTTCTAACCACCAAGTTCCACTGACTTCACAGTCTGTACTTAAAAACACATTCGGAACCCTGACCACACATGATGAACTTGTGAAACAGCAGCAAATTCCTCTCGGCTGTCACCCATTTTCCCTTCAAAATTTATTTAGTATGTTTCATTGTATTTTCATTTTTTGCCTGGATCCCTGTTGAAAAAAACCCCAAATAAATCAGAATAATTCAACCTGGAAGGGAACTCTGCAGGTTATCAGGTCCATTCTCCATCCTTAAAGCAGGGTCAGTTTTACTTCCACAGGAGAAAGGCACACACAAATAACAACCACCACAAACAAAAACCCCCAACCTAAACCCAAGGAAGGAATTAAACTTAAAAAGTTATTTCACCTATGGAATAGTGCTTGTTTTCTTTGCACCTTAATCTAACCTCATAATATCTCTTTTAATAATGATGATTTTATGACAAGCCTTTCCAGAAGCTAATTTAATCTGATTCGCTTTGAAATCAAACATGCACATTTAGGGGGTTCTATAAATATATATTTTTAAGTAAATAACAAAGCCTTTTTTTAATCAAAAAGAAGGGAGAAATTTTACCTTGGGAACATTTTAATTTAAAAATGTTAGGGTTTTGGAAGGCCTCCAGCAGGTAAAAACTTCACTTGGCCTCATACTAAAGTGTAAGAAGGAACAGGCTCAGTCTCAGAGAGCTGTAATTGAAGTAGATAAATCAGTAGAGAAAAAAAAAAGATGCAATGGTGGCTTGAGGGGAAGGAACTCAATGGGACTTGCTAAAAGCAATAAAGATAAAGAGTGAACACAGGAGGAAGAATAGGAAGAGCAAGACTGAAGCAGTGGTTTGGACACAGCATGGACTAGTATCCAAAGCTGGTATGACAGTCAATGGGCACGCTTAATAAATCAGGCATGACAAAACATGTAAAGTAGTCTGGAAAAAAAAAACCCAAATCACACAACTTAAAAACTTGAAAATAAGTTTTCCCTTACCAACACCAAGACATTGATTCAGAGGTTACATGCCCACTTGGCAAGACTGATCTCTTTACTTTGACTTCTACATGTATAAATTGAACGGAATGCATTATCTCACCCCACAGTGTTGTAAGGATACATGTGCTATTGTCTCTAAATCACAAGGATGTTCCAATACAATAAAGAAAATTGGTAACTCTGCAAACAGCATGGGTCCAGGACAGCATGCAACAAAACCCACACAGAATCTACACTAAATTAGACCAGAAGGAAATCTTCAGCACCTATATTCCTGCAGTAAATGCCATCCTTCCTGCACACGGAATGACATACAGAGCCTTCACAAAACCAAACAAAATCCCCACAGTATTCCTTTTTTCTCATACATGCCCTTTCTTCTACAGCACCTTCTTTTGCCATACCAGTTACTACAGCTGAGTTTAGGTACTCAGCTTCTTCTGTAAAAGAAGCTCCTATCTAGAGACTCATTTCCTGCAAAATGACAAGGATTTTATTTCATTATGGGAGCTCCCAAGCTGCTCAGCCAGACTAAAGTCAAAACTTTAATTTTATACCCTGTAAGCACAATGAAGCTTTCTAAACATTCAGGATATTTTTTATATTAACATGATACATTGTACAAGAGATGCATCCTCAAGTCATTCAAAACCAATAGATTGCTTCAGTGCCTTTTTAAGTAGTAGAAGTTTTTTACTAGTCTTTTTGCTCCCAATATCAACATTTGCACAGGCTGCTGACCTCAGAAACAGAGCCGCTAGTGACGCCTAGTGTTTAAGAAGCTCAGTCTCGGTTTGACTGATTCGTGTCAAAAAGCATGATGAGTATCACCCTTCAGCACTTTGTTGTTCTTCTGCAAATGGTCACGGGTTTGTGTTGAGGTTCTTTCCACTCCATTTACAAAACAAAACCAAAAAAAAAAGTAATACCCGTTTTTTAAGAAATATAAACTTGTAAGCATCCCAGTAAACTGCAGATACACATCCCTCCTGTTCCCTATGTTTGATAACATTTTCCCTCATTTGGAAGATTATTTTCAGATATGTAGAGCAGAGTGACAGGACTGATAGTCATGGCTTCAGGTGGACATTTATAGCCTCTTGATCAGTCATTATGGAATTAATGGAACGAACCACAATCCAAGCCAGTCAGCAAAGCTTAGTGTAAGGAAAGAAGTCATAATTGCCAGGTTGCTGCCGGACTTGGCAGTCCCAGGTAGAAACATATAGTTCAGTGAGTCAGCTGCACAGGTGACATAAAAGTTGTAAACAACAGAAATCTGTAACTACAGAGAAAAGAAGAGTCCTACAATTCTACTTACAATTTTGAGTCCAGGTTCAGGAGAAAGCCCAGTTTGTCATACTCTGGAAAACAAAAGCAAGGGACACAATATCATAAAAACTGCAGGTTTCTCCTCTGCAAAAGGCACCAAAAACCAAACAGCAGAAGGTCCTTATGGAAAGGCAATAATTATTTCTAGTTGAAAATAGCTATAACAATTTCCCGTCACTAGCAGCTGTTACCACAAATTATCATTACTTCAAGGTATTAACAAATTAACATTTCTGAGTCTCCAGGAAACACTTTATAAATCACTAGAATTAGCCAAGATATCCGTAGTCATAAACACAAAGCACTACTGAAACCATGCCTGCAGTGATATACAAAGCTTTCCTGCCAGCAGTAGAAAACAGTTTGCCAGCAGTTTGCATGAACACTCCTTCTAGGTCCTGATGTGGTGGGGCTTAAAAAAATTTCTTTATTCCTTGTGCATTGCAACCTACATCTTCATAATCAAGCAGCCCATCTTCAAGAGAAAGTCACTGATGTTTGCTAACATGTCTTCAATTTCAGGTGACATTCTTCAATAGGAAACTGCAAAGTCACAGTTTATGCCACAAAGAGGAAACAGCTACAGAAATAAAGTTACCAGTCAGAACATCTGCAACTCCTGTCTACAATAAGCTTTGCATTCAGTATCTTTGAATACATCGTGATCTCATAAATCAAATACATCATACAAAAAAACAAAAACTATAAGAATTCATATGAGATACACAAGAACAACTAAAAGGTGTAGTGTTCTTCTTGTGTTGGAGTCTCCTCACACTGTGCACTACTGGGTCTCTCTACCACATGTTAAAAAAGCAATACAAAGAATTTAAGTCCTCCAGAACTTAATAACCAGGATGTATTAAAGGAAACAAGAAAAAAAAAATAAAATTAATCCCAAAGCCTTTCTAAAAGAGCTCAGTGGGAACAGAGAATTTTGCTTTTCTTATGAAACATCACCAGAATTTCTGCTGCAGTAGTTTACCTAACGAGATCACAAGCTCTTCATGCCACCACTTACCAGCAGAACAGGAAAGCCTAAACTTGTGCCTAAGACAAAAAAATTGCACCAGCTAAGTCAGTGCAAACTGAGCCACTGATTTCAATCCCATTAAGATTTAATTTCCAAGCCAAGGGAAGAATTATGTTTGACATAACTTAGGAAACAGATGTTGCAGAATGCGTGTGCACTTGATATTGGCACATACTATCTGTTCTTTGCCAGCATCCGTGTGCCACTCACCACCCCCGTAGTACTCGATGTGAGAAATGCACCTGTGCATCTCTCCTCTGCTTTCCATATACTGACAGGTGTGTTTCCTCCCAGTTTATTCCTCCTACAAGAAATTATTTCCTGTCCAACCTTTCCTCCCCCGCAAGTAGGATCATGCATAGGAAGGTATCCAGTCGGGAAAAATATGCCTTCAATTTTTATTAACCCTTAATCCTTCCAAAACCAACACCCATACTGAGCAAACAGTAATAGAGTTTTATTATTTTATTTAGTAGTATATTTATTTATTTATACACATCTACAGCCACTGGCCAGCCTGTCATCAACCTTATCCCATTCAAGTTAGAATCATAGAATCATAGAATCATAGAATCTTAGGGGCTGGAAGGGACCTCGAGAGATCATCTAGTCCAACCCCCCTGCCAGAGCAGGGTCACCTAGAGTACATCACACAGGAACTCATCCAAGTGGGTTTTGAATGTCTCCAGTGAGGGAGACTCCACAACCTCCCTGGGCAGTCTGTTCCAGTGCTCTGTCACTCTTACAGTAAAAAAATTTTTTCGGATATTCACCTTGAACCTCCTATGCTCCAATTTACACCCATTACCCCTTGTCCTATCACTGGTCATCACTGAGAAAAGCCTAACTCCATCCCCCTGACACTCACCCCTTACATATTTGTAAACATTGATGAGGTCACCCCTCAGTCTCCTTTTCTCCAAGCTAAAGAGACCCAGCTCCCTCAGCCTTTCCTCATAAGGGAGATGTTCCACTCCCCTAATCATCTTCGTAGCTCTGCGCTGGACTCTTTCGAGCAGTTCCCTGTCCTTTTTGAACTGGGGGGCCCAGAACTGGACACAATACTCCAGATGTGGCCTCACCAATGCAGAATAGAGGGGGAGGAGAACCTCTCTTGACCTACTAACCACACCCTTTCTAATACACCCCAGGATGCCATTGGCCTTCTTGGCCACAAGGGCACATTGCTGGCTCATGGTCATCCTCCTGTCTACCAGGACCCCCAGGTCTCTTTCACCTACACTACTCTCCAGCAGTTCAGCCCCCAACCTGTACTGGGACATGGTGTTGTTCTTCCCCAAATGTAAAACTCTGCACTTCCCCTTGTTGAATTTCATCATGTTTCTCCCCGCCCAACTCTCCAACCTATCTAAGTCTCTCTGAATGGCAGCACAGCCTTCTGGTGTGTCAGCCACTCCTCCCAGTTAGCATTCCTTTCTTCTCAATAGGAAATATAAGAAGAGGAAATTCAGTAAGAAACACATCACCCAGTAACTACAACATTCTGGGCTTCCTACTAAATCAGCACAAGTTTTGCAACCAAAGCATGAGAAAATACACACACTAAACACTAAGTGCCCCAAATGACACACCTGCATTGCAATGTTTCATAAGATTTACCTTCTGTTTGTCACACGGATGTCCCTTTCTCTAGATTAAAAGTGGTTATTTTTTAAGTTCACTGATGATTATGAAACTAAAAATGTCAACTAACTTGCAACAGACACTTTCCAAGAAATGTATGAGGCATAACAAAACAAAACAACGTTTTTGGTTTCCAGCTAGAAGAACAGGTGTGTTCCCTATTTCCAGTAGAATATAAATTATCCTTTCAGGCTGTAACATCAAACCAAAAGCATCTATGTTCCTTCCTCTCACTAGCTGCTGAAACATGTAAAACTACTGCAGGCAGAGAAATGCTGCCCTCAACATGGGCCATCTCATACTCACTGGGACTTCTGGAAGTCATAGCATTACTACTGGCTTGGAAATAAATCTCTAACCCATGTTGCACTCCCAAGAAAGACACTACTAGCCAGTAAATTATAGATTCAAAGTTAGCCTCCTTTTTAGCAAAAAACAGAGTCTTGTTACAGATTTCCAATGTCATTTAGCTGTATCACTACAAACACAGGGGGCAAAAGCCTCTGTGACACACAACAGTGCAGCGCACATGCTGACTGGAAGCAATCTGGATTCACAAAAGCCAGGTGAACCCCCAGATACCTGGAGAAAGCCAAGCACACATATGCCCAGCTGCAGAGGACAATCCTTGTTTGGAGTCATGTATTCAACTTAAAACACAGACCCACTAAATCAAAGACAAGTACAACTGAATCTAAAATACAGTATGGTCAGGGTGGCATGATTACAGAAAATGGATTGAGTGGGTCACGGCTCACTGATAGAGGAAAGAGCAATCCCATCCCTACCCTCCCTTGAAAATACTGGCTGCAAGAGCCTGCCTTGGCACTCATGTCACCCCTCTGTGCCCTAACCTACAGGTTGCTTTCACCTCCCATCAGACTTACTCACCAAGTCTATGAGCTGACACTAAAAAGAAAAATTATCCTCTTTTTCATGCAGTAGGATAAAGAAGTGTCAGAATATTAGAGAAAAAGGGAAAAAAACAGCTAGAGTGAACAAGGTAGAAATACTGCAGCATCTCCAAGGACAAGCCTGGACCATCTAGCCATGTTAACTATGGTTTGACATTGGCCCCTGCCAACACCATCACAATGACCCCCCATGAGGAGGTCTCTGCACTGAAACACAATTCAGAGCCACCAATGGGTGGCTGGAGAACTCACTTCTGTTCTTACCAGGTTGAACCAGCTCAGGCCATGACTGACACACCAGGCTTCAGACAAGGCATTTATATGGCTTTGTGGAACAGGTTGTGTTTTCTTTTAAGAAAAAATGAGTACAGGTAATACAGAACTTACTTTGCATCTACTAGAAGAACATTATGGAAGAATCTGAACAAGGCTTTACATTCTCAGCCCATAAGAGACTGAAAGGCCCATGAGGGATAAAAGGAACAGTATTAAAAGAGAGTAATGTAATCTAAGGACCACACACTCTCTTGTGCTAGGAAGCTACAGATCCCAGCTGACAATGTGGTACAGTAGTGTACAGAAGCACAGAAATGAATGAACATGGGAAATTAAGTTTTATCATGCCCCATAAGAACATGATGTCTTCTTTGGTCAGAAATGAAATACATTTCTAGGAAGACTGGAATTGAATAAGAATCTAATAACTGACAACAATTTCATAATAGAGCATGTAATTAGGATTATATTAATAGAAATACAGCCAAACATAGCAATTTCTATAAATGATACAAATCCTGTGCCAAATTCACTGCTGGCATGAGCATGGGAATTTCTCCCAAGTATCCAACAGAAATCCAGCTACCAGGCAAGTGAGAAATGCATTGTCTAATGTCTGCAAACTTCATACAGACCACCCAAAAAGCCATAAAGCACAGTGCAAAGTATCAATCAAGTTTTCAAATTGCATTTTCCATCTGTAGGCAATGTAGCCAACAAGCAAACGTGCACAATCTTCCCCTTATGCTACTAATCAGAAATCAACAATACAAGAATTAACTTGGCACATTGATTTTATCCTTCCAAACTACTCGTAAACTATTTCCCTGATGACTTGAGTACTATTCCTTGGAATCTAACTACTTGGAAGCACAATAAAAATAACTTTGACCACAGAAAATTAATTTAAACTTTTTTAAAAGATAGGTTATATGTAGCTCCAGTTCTATATTTAACTGATAATTGCAAGGACAGAAGGGAAAGGAGAATGTTCAATTTCAATTATTTTATTCTAAACATTTGTGTTTCTGAAAGAAATCCCTACAACACTCAGGAGACAGAAGTAGTCCTATCAAGAACAGATCAGACCACCCTGATAAATTTCATTCTGTTCAGTGCAGTTTGGTCTCTGTGGAACTGAGGCTGCAACTGAGCTAAGCTTTAGTCACTGTCCACATGCAGGATCTACATCTGTGGCAAAGGCCAGGTAAAATGACTTACCCTGCAATGAGAAAGGTCAAACACCTCACATTCACCTTAGGCTAAGAAAACACACATGGACAGTTACAAAAGTTGAGCTGATGCAAAGAAATTCTGCTACAACTCAAGAGACAAGAAAGAATTCATGAAAAAAAGTCATAAGCAATGGATCAATTCAAAAGGACAAAAGAAAGGTTTTCTTCCAGGGTTAAAAAAAACACCACTCAGGATTACTGAGCAACAGTGAAAGCACTGGACAAACAAGGACTTCATGTTGCATCCTTTAATTAGGATTTCATTAGGATTTTCAACTTTAACCTCTTCAGTGATGGAACCTAGTGATGAAAGCACTCTTTTCTGAGGCTATTTAAATAACTGCAAAAAAAATTAAGCCTGTAAAGCCAAGTTCAGAGTGGGTAGAGCTAAGGTCACCTGGGCTCCAGAGCCCTGTCCCTAAATTCTATGTTCCAGTTTCTTCCTCATGACCATCTACTCTTTTGCATGTAAGTTTAAGAGCTTTCTTTAACAGCCTTGAGAAAACTCCAGGCTGCCCATGTAACATCAGGGAGAATCCCAAGTGCACTGGCAAGATAAGACCCAGCCCTCAGTGCCTTTCCTTGCTCTATAAAAATGTGAAAAGAGCAGAACTGACATCTGTAAAGATAACAGCTTAATCATTGCAGCCCAGTGCTAGAAGCAGCCCTCGCTAATCTACACCTGCATAGAACTATTTGCCCACCTCACATTTCAACCACGTGTATTAAGAATAAAGTAAGTGTTCTTCAGGAACTTCTAATGTAGCCTCATTTGTGCTTCCTTTTTCTCTTGAGGCAAAAGAATTTCCTTGACAATGCTGCTCCTTCTACCTGGACTGCCTGTCCTAGAGAACTAGGACCAAGCAAGAAGTACAGAGAACATTTTGAGAGCTGCTGGTACAATATCTCCTTGTGAGGTGGGTTGGGTGGGGGTTTTTTTTTTGCTATTTTAGTCTCAAAAATAGACCGAATAACTTAAATATTTAAGAAAACGTCAAACTTGAAACATGCTCTTCCTTCCCTTCCCTCTAGAATACATTCGCCAAAATATTTTAGGCAATATTGGGCAATATTCTAAGCAGCAAAAAAAGGAGAACCACAGGCAGCAAAACTTGGAATTCTACATCCATTACAAATGTTTACAGACTGTGCAAACTGATCTAAAGACACCAATCCTGTTGCACCAAACGTAATGCTGTTTTCCAGATCCTGTACCCGATTAAAACTGCCATACTTAATGGAAATTGGTACACCAAGCACCACCAACATATCTGAAATACAAGACTGCAAGTTCAAAGCAGGGAAGGGGGAAACCTGCCTCCAGTCAGAAATTCTGCATGTCCTGGTGACACCTAAAGTCATGAGCTACAGCTTCGAATTTAGCAGCAAAAGGAAGTAATTTCCAGCTCTGTAACTTTGATTTTGCTGACTTCAGGTTTTTTTTGTCATCTCCGTAATTTCTGATTGAGGCCCCCAAAGACATCTGGCCCAGCTTTACAGCCAGCAGTACACCAGAGGGGTCTCCTTCATCAGACACTGCAGCTACATTATTCATCCCCCAGGCACAGAAAGTACAAATAAGCAATCACTTGCTGATAATGCTGTATGGGTCATCCATCAGGATGGTCTCTGCCTACTTGTCTTACCTCCAAAATAGGTACGGTTAAAAAAAAAAAATAAAATTCTAGCATGCTATATTTTTAAAGGCCCTGGTTACCTTAATGCAGACAATATAACTCCTTACAATTTTTTTTACTAATAAAACTACAGCAACTCCCAAGAGAAGAAAAGCAACTGACTGCTTGAACCTGAATTTATGAAAGACTCCAACAGTAAGATGAAAAATATCCTCCTATGAACTGCATATGCCCTTTGTCTTTTCCCAGGGAGTTATCTGTTTAAAGGCAGACTGCAGCCTTTGCTAAATAAACAGTTGTTTCATTTACTACCACATATCCACTTGGCTAATGGAGTTAATACTGCCCTATAGAATCTTCAACTTATTCTTTATTTCAGAAATTGTATCGTATTTCCTAATAAAAGTCAAGAACAATATTAACAAAACTGTAATCTATATTGGCTTTTAGAGACTTACAAGGTGCACTGATCTCATGCAGAGACGTGCCACATGATAGAGAAAAATCACATTAAAATATGTCTATTTCCAGGTATTTTTTAAGCCACTTCTTGGCATTTGCACTTCAATTCATTCACAGCTGTATTTTCAATCAGAGGAAGAGAGTGAAAGTAGGGAAGACAGATGATAACACTGAACATGCTGGCAAAGTCACCTAAGGACTATGCAACCAATACATGATAGTCATTGGCAAAGATTCAAGCAGCTCCCACAGCCTACAGCTCAAAGAAATAAAGAATCAAGTAGAACTTCATTAATCAAAAATGAAAAGGAAAAAAATTTTTGCAGAATACAACCACTAAAACCAGCAGAAAAAAACCAAAATTATAATCTTTCCCATTTATTTTCTACTTTGCAGG
>NW_009970724.1:2150795-2173165 GCF_000747805.2 Chaetura pelagica
CTGCTCCTTTCCCATCAATACCACATGGTATTAAGACAGATAGTCAAAAATTACGTTTGGGGGGAAAAAAACAACTGTGCACACACACAAAAAAAACAACCCCAAATAAACCAGAAAATACCCAACACACTAGAACCACACCAGCTCCCAATGTAAAGTAACATTGCTTTCCTCAACAAATTTACCAGAGCCTGACAAATTCTATTAACATAATAACATACATTAATTACTACTAATCTAGAAATCTAGCAAAGATCAGAGCTTGTAACTGTAGCCATTTACATGATCAGATTCTCATTGAGAAAGCCAACAAACAGCAAGCGACCTTCTGCAAGTCACCAACGTTCTTCTCTCAAGCAAGGAATCTATCACTATTTTGTCAGTTCAGTACCCAACTATTTTAATTGCATTGCTGCTCCTGGCCTCCATCCATAGCACTCTCCATGCAAAGCATTGGAAAGTAGCCACCATATTCACTCTTGAGTTGTGTTTAGGAGAGACACAAGGTTCTTCTCATCCTTCACAAAATGGTTATTGGAACATCTTCAGCAGCTAAAGGAAGCAAAACATTTCCTTTGTAGTTCTCATAGCTTCTTCCAAAATGGTTAAGGACTTTAGTGTAAGGAATTACTAACAGCGAAGTCCTAAATAAGCATGGATTTCAACTCTCAGACGATTACTTCACTATCCCTTTGAAATCAGCACCTAGAAGCGTTGCCTTGCATGTGAGCTTTCACAAACACAAGCTGCAGCAGATATGCTACTCTAAACCAAAATTTAAAAGCTCCATTTTCTTCACTTAAGTCAAGAGGACCTTTTGTGAAGGGTTAAGAATTAAATTAAAAAGAAAAAAAGCAACAAAACCAAAACAATTAAAATACTCAGTTTGAGAAAGACTTAGATAACACTTGGTTTCTCGAGACATTAGAGCTACTGCATTTTAAGCCTGCAGTGACAACTGCTACACAACCAGTGCCAGTACTGCAATCAAACATGTCTAACAACAGCGTAAGCCTAAAGCCACAAGGTATTTAGAACCTCAGCGTTTCCAGCAAGCACATTATCAGATGGGAAAGCTGCACATTCAACAAGCTCCTGTCCTAATGAGGCTTGGAGACAAAAAATTTAACTTGCTTGCTCTCAGACTCAGGAGGCAGAAGAAGTCTTGAATAAAAATAGCAGGGGTATAAATCTGACTTTCAAGCTCCAGTGTCTGATTTGCTAGCAACGAAGTCAAACAAAGCAATCACAGACAGAGGGGGAAAAAATAAAAAAGGATATTGAGTATGGCAAACAAATGAAATCTAAGTCTCCTCAACATCCTGTGTCCTGCTTAATGTTTCCCAAGTTCATAGTATGACACCCTCCTTTCTGAAATGTATTCAGCTGAAACACTGGCCTAGACATCACATTAAACATTTATCTTTGCTGCTTGAACTTTATCTTTCAAGAGAAGGGGCAGTCATGAAGTGAACCACAAAACCATCTGGCCTTGTGAAGGTTGGACCACAGTGTGAACCTCAGATAGTTTGGTCACTGCAAGTATATTTTGTTCTTATGCCCTCTAGGCTAATAAACTTCTGTGAAGGAGTACCTTAAGGCTTCATAGCCATATGATCTTTTGAACACTGAGTTCAGAAAGTTTGTAGAGAATAACCTAAACAGTGTCTTTAATCTCAGATGCCCAACACCACATTTCCAGTCTTCCTGAAAACTGAGATTTGCATGTGGCACAAAGAGTAAAGGGGAAAACCAAGATAAGGACAAACAGTCAATTCAAATAAAACACAGAAGCTGCAACAAGACATTGCCCTTCATGTGGCATGATGAACAATTACAAAAGAGCAATTCTATGAAGTTGTTTAATATGCAAACATAAATCAATAAGTACTAGTTTAAGCAGCATGAAATCTTAACAGGGAGACTATTATTCACAGCTTTTTAATTCTGACTAATAAAGAAAAAGGTATATGCATTTTTATGTTTCAAATTACGTAACTCTAGTCCCTTCTTACCCCAACCTGAAACATCACCTACTAGGAATGGCTGGGCCTGGAGCTGCCATTGTTTCTTTGGGTTCTTTCTGGGCTCTGTCTTTTCCTGGGTCTGCAGCAAGGTGAGATGGGATGGACAGCGGAAGCACAATAGCCACAGTTTTTCTCTCTCTCCTTCCTGTTCAACAAGGAAAGCTACCCCTCAGTTGGATAGACATCACACATCTTGACATCTTATTAAACATAGCAGTTCAGAGCAAGTTAAAATTTGCAGCATAGTGATTGCAAAGTACCAAATATGAAAGCAATAAGCATACAGCTTGCTTGGACATTTCTGAGCCCCTTTTCTCAAATATATGAATTTTATTTGTATTTCTTCAATGGGGGGGGGGGGGAAGATCAATCTAGTTACAGCGGAAGGGTTTGCAAAAGATAAAATTTTACTGTCTTACTCCTAACCAATCCAAGCTTGAGTTGCAATATACAAGCAGAACAAAGACCAGTACTTTTAAAACAGACTTTAAAACTGGCTTACATTAGCTTGTCTCCCACCTTCCATAGTAACAGAACTCAAAAAGATATGGAGCAGTTCAACTATTTTTCAAAACCAAGTTTGCCACCCTATTGGTAGTACCTTAATACAACATTTATGATTAACTCCATACCCTGCACTGTAAGTTATCCACAGGGTTAAATGTTTTCACATCAGTTAGAAGCAAAAACAGTATTAGTGAAAAAATCTGTAGTAGGGAACATTTAAAAGTTTTACTCCAGGATTAACTCTGCTCTTAGCTGGATCAACACCAATCCAGCATAACTCCACTGTAGGCACACTGATTCAGACACTCAGCCATGATAAAAATACTTCCTGGAATTTTACTCACAGATTTCTCAGACCTATGAAACATCCCCCCTACTTTTGTAGACTAAAGAAACCATCAACCCAGTACCAAAGGAGGCAGGCAACAACATACTTCAGTTATGACTGAATTACTAGAAATTAGTAGACAGGAATTAGTAGAAGGGAGTTAGAGGGTCTCTTGCCCCCATAACAACAACAACACAACCACTCTGCACTCAGTACCCTAGAGATACTCCCACATCAGACCATGCACCCACAAGAGATCCATTTCCAGATCTAAATTTTAGAGAAAATGCAGGGAGAGCAGAAAGCATTTGAGGTGGAGTTAAAAAAAAAAAATCAAGTTACTACCACTAGCTTGGGGTTAGTAAATCAGCAATCTGTGTTCAAACTTTGCTGTTAGTGTCAGGCAGCAGGCTCTCTTTCAAACTGTGCAGGCAGAAGACAGGTGCTATGTTGGAAGGCAGCATGTTCCCTCTATCAACCTAACAAGAAAGGCTAGTAAACAACATAAAATACTAAACCTTCACTTTTGTTTGTTTTGTGGGGTTTTTTGTTTGGTTTGTAGTGGGGTTTTTTTTGCAAGACAGTCAATACCCCATCTTTTAAGTGTTATGGAGTTATAAAGAGTAATTCTTCGCCTTTCCCTTGCACTTCATGTATACACACACTATAAACTGGATTTCATCAAGTATCATGCTCCCTGTGGCGTGCTTTGGCACTGGTTTTATGAAGCACACCCAACATCAAAAGAATTTTTGATTTCTGGTTCAGGGTAATTGAAGGTTGTACTCAAGATTCCAAAGGAAATTAGATTGGGCAAGATTCGCCCTGGGCTTTGATAATGCTCGTGAATCTCCACCCAAAAAAAAAAGTTTCCAGCCCTATTTGTTTAGCTATGATTCTTCTGCCTTCTTCTTCCTGGAAGCATTCCTGATGTCTTTCCCCAAATAACTCAACTGTTTGTTTAGCTGAGAAACTCTCCTAGTAGCATGGAACAGTTGGTTTTTTTTTTGCTTCAGCTGCTGGGTGACATCATCTTAATGCCTTTCACATGAGAAAAGAAGCACAAACCACATCACTAATGCATGTAACACATCCAGGTCATCTGCCTTGCTGGGCAATGGAAGGGGTCCCACACATCAATCCACGTGTTGCACTAAGATCTCTTAGTCCTCCCACTACACTTAAGAAAGGACCTATTTACCCACTTTGGCTAGATGTTTGATTCCCACAGAAGTCTGACTCAGTGACCTGCCTCCCAACATGGCTACCATGCCTGATTAAGTAGAAGCCTTGTCATGAGGTGGGAGATAGAGAAGAAGGCAATGTTGTACCTGAGCCTACTGTTTGTCCAACGGAGTCAAAGGAAAGAACCATTGAATCTGTAACACAAGAGTACAAGTTCATTTTCCCTTTTTTCTTAGCACCACTTCTTGTAACATTTTCTTCTTATCTTACTTAAATAACCCCTTTTGCTCCCTTCTGCCAGGAAGCAGTGCAACTTATCCACCAGCCAAACAAAAAAACAGGCATCTGGGCAAAGGCAGAATACTGGACTATACAACAAATTATGGGGTCCTTGAACAATGAAGTAGCTACAATTTATTGAAAATAGTTTTATTTTATGCCTAATAAGTTTAGTTGACCTTACCTGAATCATAATATGCCTTTGACTGTTAGACTGGAGAGCTTTTTCTTATCAAATGTATTATCAATATTTTGTCCCCTCTTAGGGGACTCACCTATTATGATCAGCTCTTCCCTGACACTGTTTGCTAAGCCAACTACCTTGTGCTCCTTGCAGTTCCCACCATGTCTTCCACATTTTTACTCACATGTAGTGGCTCCCCAGATTAATGCATTTCAATTTATCTTTATCATAGAATCACAGAATATCCTTCATCTTTGTACTATAATCAACATGTGTGCCAAGTATCAAGAAAAAATAACCTCTCTACTTGATACCCACTTTGGTTTTGACATCTGGGGATCACAACAGCACTTTTATCCATTATTACAATGACAACTCTTGCTCACCCATTAATTTCCGATGCTTTTAGTCACAGTTCGTAGTTTTTATACATGCAACTTGACATTTGGCCGAACAGAAACCCTCATTGCCTGCTTGCACCCCATGATCCATGTCATTCCTTTTCCTCATACACCACTCTCCCAGCCTAGAACCTGTTTGCAAAATTTGTCTGTCATCATTTGATATTCTGTTCCAAGTGGAGCTGCAATACAGTACCAAGCTCAATGGTAGAGGGGTTTTCAAGCTTAATTCTTACTTGAGACAAAGCAACACTTACTTGCAGAGTAAGCCTCGTAGTTTGCTATCCATTTTGATGCCAACCCCAGCTGAAGCAGAAAGTCTACTCAATTCTACCCTATAAGCAGTGGAGCAGATTTGGGCCCAGAACTTATAGACAGCTTACCAATAGGTAAACCACAGCAATGAACAAACCACCATGAGAGTATTAAGGATTTAATTAAATGAGAATATTTGAACTGATACAGCAATACCTGAACAGCCTTGCATCTTCAATGAAATGAGCAGACTGAATCCCTTAAAGTTCCTCTTTGTAATGTAGGCCTCAGGCATGACCAGCTGATCACACACCCTTTGCAGAACCACAGCAGCTGCCTCAGTGCAAGCATAAGGCAAAAAAGCCCAAACACAATCAGATTGTGGGTGCTGAAAAGAGGGTAAAAGCTCCTGATGCATCACTTCACCTTGGGCAGGCTACAATCACAGATAGTGACAGTTACCATATTTCAGCTGACAGTAACTTGACACAGGACTGAGCCCTTGGCTCTTCTATAGTGTACAACATCCTCATGATTATTTTCCAATTCTAACAAATTCAATAAGAAAGTGGTAATTTTCAAAACAAACATAGTAAATATGTTCATTTAACTGGATTAAAAAAATTTTTAAAAGCAGGTCTGTGCTGTACCAGATCCAATGCTATGGTAGTAACATTAAAAAATAGATTAAAAAATAGATATTACTAGCCTCAAAACTTATTCCAACAAAAATAAAAATCCATCTGGACTTAACAACTGTATTTCCTCTTTTAGGAATAAAATTCAGACATCTTTATATAATTCTAAATAGCAAGGGGTTTAATTCATTTTAACTGCATTAAATTCACCTGCCATCAATTAATTCTGACATCTCTATGGGGTTCTACTTCTTAAAACTGTTGAGACTTCTATCAACATAATGTTAATGTTAACATAATTACCTTGTAATTAATGCCAAATTTAAATGTTGTTCATCTTTCTGCAATATATTTTGCATTCAAACACTGTGCATGAAATACCAGGACTTATCTAAGAATGGCTGGAAAGCACTGCAAGGACCAAATTAATACCATTATTGCAGCTCACAAAAATGGTATAATGTTTCATTCCTTTAACTGAGAACATTCTCTTCCTCCTATAAACAAATGAAAAAAAATTACAAACAGACGAAGCATGAGCTTCCTCTTCCAATCCATGTGACTATTAGTTTCACAGTTTCAACATCAAATTCCCTGTGAATAACCCATATTATAGTTAATTCCCCCTCCAGCACCACAAGTAATTTCACAAACCATGGATCTTTACTAAATGCCAGAAATAAACAGTGTTTAACACTTCAAAAGGGAATAAACGATGAAGTAGAAAAGGGCCAAGTAGATAGTTTTGTGTCACCTTCCACCCAGACAGCTATTCACATTCAGCCAAATTTCAGAGCTCCAGGTTGGTTTTGTCAGAAGCTGATCGAGATCAGCATTTCTTTGATGCAAGCCAAATATATTTGCAAATATACTGAGTCCTGCTTCCACAAACATAAGAAAAGTTGTTTTGCTTCAGATCTCTTCCAGTCATCACTCAGTTCAAAATCCTCCCAGCTTTCTAGACCATATTTTCCACATACTATGCAGCTGCTCAGTCCGTGCCCAGTGTGTCACCCCCAAGTCCCCTCTAGCTTTCAAAGGCTCTACATTTCAATCTTTAAAGGCTCTACCTTTCAAAACTTTGTAAGACACAATGTAAAATGCACCCACTTACATGTGCGCTTGCTTTAGGTGCCAAGAATTGTTTATATCTGAAGGAGCAGCCCCTAACCTTTCAGCTACCTACTTCCATGAAGAAGCTTAAATGTTGCAGGTTTTTTCCTCCTGCTTTTGTAACTGAAGAGCAGCTTTTATGCCTAAATCATGAAAGCTGACACTCAATAACTTGCCAATCTGCACAGCTTCAGCCTGCACACACCACAATGCCAACCTTTTACATCTGTTTTCATGTTAGCTATAATCATTTTTTTCAGTGGCTACAGCAGTTTAAAAAAGAAGGGGAAAAAAAAGATAAAGTAAAATCCAAATGCAGTTCTGGATCTGATCCAATCCATCAGAAGCAGCAAAGACAGCAGAAACACTCACTTATTTAGAAGGCACTCAGTGCCAGGAATAACAACATCCAAGACCTCACCAGCCAGGCTGCAAAGTTGCTTTGGGTCCCTCAATGTCAATTTTGGGTCAATGTCACACTGGGACCTATACTCTGGGTCACTTTCCCTTCCTACCTACCATCCAGCTAGAGCATAAAAAAATTGGACCAACACATGAATCTGCTCCATCATCCCCTAAAAAACAAGGCTGCTGCAAGGCAACCTGAATGTGCTCCACCACAACCCTTTTGGACTGTGGAGGAGTGCTATATGAGACCACTCTTCTCAGGAGCTGACCCCTATAGAACAAACACATTTGGTTCAGGAACCAGGAGCTTCAAGACAGACCATGCAGAGAGACTCAACGCTGCTCTGCAAAAAAAATTAAATGCTGTTTCAACAATGCTCCACACCAGATGTAGAGCTGAACTTACCTTTGAAGGAGCACAACTGGATTTGCACAGTTCTATACTGAAGTAAAAAAAAACATCAATAAAAACAAACAACCCTGCAAATCAGAAGTGGCTACATTTGTTGCTGCAATTACACCACTATCCAGATAAGCCACCCAGGTGTGAAGACTGATTGTATTTCAAGGCAAGGGATGCACTTAAAGTGTCCTGACCCCTTATCTCTTCACACACACACACACCCCTTTCCACCACAGCAAACCTATCCTCCTGTTTGTTTTGTTAACCATGAGCTTCCTCGGGGCCTGGATAACTCTGCCATGGATAACTCTGGATAACAATCCCCTATGCCCATCACAGGCAAATTAAATTACTCATCCTCCTTCATGTTCATGCACCTTAGATCTTGGCAGTTCTGAACATCAGGTAACTATTTAACTGCTGTTCCTTACAGATTGCTGTACCTTTTCCACTACTCTAGTCTCTGAACAGCTATGCCTACAATGAAAGAAAAATAAATTATCATTTAGAACAACGATCCTGACCAACTAACTGCAGATTTGTAGGAGACAGAAGGAAACAAGGCCATATTGGAAAACATCTTAAGTTTCAAACACCAAGATAGATGGATCCCATAAGGTAAAAATTTCATATCATGCATGGGTGCATTCACTCAAGAGATGCATGAAAACAGCTCCTAAGGCCCAGTCATACCAAGTTCCTGAAATTATGAGATCAAATACATGGACCAACTTCCAATGCAAATACTGTCTTTGCTTTCATTTCATCATTGATTAAAATGCATTATAGAAACTGAAAACAAGCAGAGGCAACACAGAATGAGAACAGCAAATATAACCCACATTTAATCAAGAACTATATATAACCTATATGTTTATCTAAGTGCTGTTTCAGAATTTCAGTTAAGACTTTTACAGTAAGTTCCTCTGAGAAGCAAGCCACAAACTTCTTTTGCTTTTAACAGATTCCCCTGCAAGCATTTGTGAATGTTTGTCTTATCCTGTTGGAAATGAAAGAAGCTGAACCAAGTATTTCTCTTTCTCTTGCTCAGGTTTTGTTTGTTTGTTTGTTTGTTTGTTCAGGGGCAGGATTGTTTGTTTGTTGGGCTTGGGTGTTTTTTGTTTGAGTTTGTTGTTTGGGATTTTTTTTGGGGGGGTAGGTTGGGTTTTTGTTGGGTTTGGGGGTTTTTGTTTAAAAAAAACAAAACAAACACAAAAACCCACAACCCAGACTTTAGTAATAAACCAACTTCTACAGGAAAAAAGAAAAAAAAAAGTGAAAAAAATGATTGTGTGCTGCTTTGGAAGTGGTCCTGAGAAACCACAAACCATCAGTCCCACGGGTATTATAAGAGCTTAATAATAAAATTTAACACAGCCTGGATACCACATACCATTACAGTAATCCACTCCACAGACCAAGGCAAACAGGGAATACAATAATACACTGCAATATAAGGCTGTAATTTGGCACATCCTCATACAGAGACTCAGGCTCCGAGGTCTGCGCTGACTTCTTGCATGCGTGATCACTGTTAAGTTTCTCATTCCATACCTCTGCTTTCCAGACACTCCAATGGACTCCTGCAGAACTGCAACCTATACTTATCTTTTAATGTAATTTCTACCTCCAGAGTTTGGTCAGAGATCAGATATTCTACAGAGCTCCATCACCTGGACTGGGGATGGCAACTGCAGTAACATTAAAGAATAAAGTTTTGATTCAGAGTCAGAATGGAAAGAAATATTTTAGGCACTGCTTTTTACCACAGAATTAGAAGACCATCTGTAAAGAAAAGAGTGTCATTCAGTTGTCTCCCTTTTTCAGCTGAGTACTGAAAAATATAGTATCAAACATCTCAATATCTATCAAAATTTATTTTCTATTTGAGATCAATATTTTGTAACATGACATATATAAGAGAAGGAACACTTCATGTACAAAATTCTTCAGAAATTAGTGAAGAAAAGGCCAGTAATAACAAAAACTATCCTGATGTTTCATCTAGTCAGAAAATTAAGCACATAAAAGCAGTACCACTTTCAGAAAACATGCTACTGCCAGGATTAATTTGACAAGATTTGTCTCAGAACTTTCCCTGCTCCAAAGAAAAAAGATTTGGAAAAAAAATCCACAGACTTATAATGACTAAGCAACACTCTGGATAATTTTTATATCCAATGAATTGGAGGCAAGTAAATAATTTCAGTTGTTTCACAGAGATCACACTTAAGACACTTAAAGCATGAACTCTCTTCCTCAGATTTGGTAAAACACAAGAACAACTGCCTGTATTTAAAAATCACTTAACAGGGAATACTTTACTTCCTTTGTTTTATTTGCTGAAGACAGATTCAGGGAAGGGCTAAGTAATTTATTCAGTCTAATTATAAATGCCTTCCTACTCATTTAAGCATCTTACCTTTGCATTAATCTTGTGTGCCCCCCACAGCTTGGTTTATTCTGCTTTACCAAGCTCTTCTATAGTAAACTGATTTTGCTACTTTTCCACCTCCTGAACACAGCAAGACAAGTCTGTTTTAAGAGCACTGGCTACTATAAGAACATCTCCTGTACCATGGCCTCAAGGATGCTCTGAGTTACACATACTCTTTCTTAAAAACTCAAGGCATCAGTTCTGACATTGCCTATGCACCACTTCACACGGCGCCAGTGAAGGTCAAAAAAAAACCAAACATGAGACCATTCTTAAGGGTAATCACAGCTCCCACTCTGTGAAAAACAATCCATAGTGTTCCCGTGCTTAGACACCACAAGAAGTTACAATATCAAGTGTACTGTCTGAGCAGCATTATTTTAACATTTTCAATATCCAAGATGAGGAATTTATAAAGACAACTCACACACACACCACAGGCACAATTCCTAATCACACATGTGCAAGCTAACAGCAGTAAACACAGGGACTGCAAGTTTTGGCAAGTGAACTGTATGAAGACTTTCAGCCCAGTGCTGTGGAGACCCAGGTTCAAAGTTCAAACTTATTCCCTTTACAAGAAGAGAAAAGTCACTCAGCAATAGGACACATCTTCAGTAACAGGAAACATCTGATTGTAAAGAACACTTCCAATAAACTCTAAATTTTCTACTTCAATAAACTGTCTTTTTTTTAAAAAAAAAAAATTTTCTGTTACACTAAACTTGACTGCCTGTCCCTGTGTGCCACCTCCCTGCATTTGTATCAGTACAGAGATGCTGGAAGGGGCTGGTTCTTGTTTCATATAACGTTCCCATGGGAGAAGATTCACCCTCACTTGAGGATGCATAGCATTGTGAAATATCATAATGAATTATTTCCACAATGAAAAGTTTTGTTCTGATCTAAATATCAATTCACTTACGCACTGTACAAAGTTGAAAAGTTTCCACATTGTTGCTCTCAACAGCATCTCATTAAATACTACCTTCATTTATACAGTACTAACTTTTTAAGCATACAGTATTCAAGTAGACCACACAGGTTCTCTCTTCATTTCTGTGGCCGACCCAGCAACACATCCTTTTTATTGACAGATGACTTCATAGCTAAGCTTAAGCACAAATTCCTCAGCCATCCGCTTTGCCTGGACATCAGCTGCATTTATGCTTCAGCCTGCAACCAACCTTCCTCCACATCAAGAAACTGGACATGGGGCAATGAGGCTCAAACACAAGGACCATCCCAGGGAGAGCAAACACAACTGGTTCAGAGCTCATTGATGCAAACTCACAGTCTAATTAAAGCACAACCAATATGGGTAATCTGACTACAACCTGTGCAACCCTGATCAAGGCCTTTGATGAAACTGTTTCTCATCTGTAAAAATAATCTGTTTTTTTAAAAAACTCTTGGGGAAAAAAAAAGGCTTGACAGCTACGAATGGATATAGCCAAGCATTATCACATCTCTAAATAACTTTGTGGCATCAAGACCTACTGGTTACATTAGAAACTGCAAAGTAATTCTCTGACAGATCTCAATTTCTTGTCATTTAATTGAAACTACAACTCTTTGAGCAATACAGAACTTGAAAGATATATATTTCTTTAATTATTTTTTATTCAATTCATGGAACCTAATCAACTTGTACACTTCCTGTTGTGCACATCACTTTTTCTGTCAGGATGTCCATAATGAAGTGGCAAATTAACTAAGCAAGAAACAAAGCTCATGTTCTGAACAGATGTATTTTTAAAATACTCTGAGCATAACAACTTTCTTTATCCTGCAATGAATGAACCAAATGAAAAGATGCGGTGTTCTGTGCCAGCTGGCAAATGCTTCAGGAGGATATTACATTGCTATTGTCTTCAGCAGTGCCCAAACAACTGTTTGGTAGCAGGAAGGGCTGTTATGTTTGATGCATCTGATCAGTATTTATTTGGATCTGCTACGTAACTTCGCAGTGCCCGTGACCAACAGGACTCTGGGCACAAGGACAACAAGGTGCTTCAAGCATCTGGTGTGTGCAGCTCCTTGGTGTCTGTTACAGCTCCCCATTCCAGGGGAAAGCCAACATTTTGTTCTTTCCAGAAGAGATGGACAAACAAGCCCCCAAAAGCAAAGGGGACAGGAAAACCAACATGCTGGAAAAGTTCAGTGAGAATATACTTTGCTTTGAGGAACTAAGGGCCAGGCTCAATATTTTGGTGACAAAAAACTGATGTAAACAAAAATTAATAGGCCAATGCTTCCTGGCTGCTTTCAATCACACTTCAAAAGGGCCAAATCACTCTAAAGTATTTTTAAAAGTAATTTTAAGCTACTATTTCAATCATTAGAAAAATGTAAATAGCATACTGCCTTCGGATTCCTTGGTTAGTGCTCACACATGTTATTTTCACATAACTTTTGGGATACCAAACTATTTCCATATCAGAAAACCCTCAAAACTTTCAAAAATTATTACTCTTTACTACATACTAGCAGCTTGAAATTATAAAGAAAGCAAAACACACTTAAATTTGTCCTTGAAAAAAGTTCTGTTTCAAACTAAGAAAAAATACACTAAAATTTCTTGATTAGAAGTTTATTGCTCAGCACTGGCACAATGAAAATTAATTTCATATTTTGTGAAAAAAAAACATATATTGTTACCTTAGATATTACAAAGTGCATAGCATTAATAATTATAAATATATTACTTTGCTCTTGTATTTTTATTTACTATGGACATGGGCTTTTAACATTAACAAAGCACAGTCTAAGAACTGTAGTAGTGACAGTGTCTTCAATACACATATACTCACACAACTGTCACAGGGCTCTGGAATGCTGCTGCTCATTATCTTTGTTTTAAATAAATAAAGATACCTACATGTAATTTATATCAATTAGGACAACAGCTATTTTAATAATCTGGTCTCAGTTTCACACCTACTGGATCCATTTAACCGCTGTGGTTTGTTTTTTTTTCTCCCTCTTCCTGATATGGAAAAAACTTTCTCTGTGTTGGCTTTTTCAAGCTCTCAGAAACCTCTCCTTCCTCAAAAGCAGAAATATAAATACTTCCTTCAGGAAACTCACACTCTTGAGATTGTTTGAAAATTATCTACAAATAATTATTTTAAGCCAGTGGACAAAAGCCTCCCAAAACCTGAAAGCAGATGTCTGGGCCAGCTGCCAGAATAATAGCCAACAAGTTCATATATACAGTCTTACAGTGACACTTCTCATCTCTTCTGTGTATGCCCAGAACACAAACAAAGGTTAGGAAGGAGTAAGGTACAAGAAAAGTGTATGAGTACAAAACATCTCCTGAAAGCTTTATAGGCATCTTCTCAAGAAAATGACAGTGTTCTACTTTCTTTTGTATTACAAGGACCCAGACCATTCATTAACATGAAAGGTAATACTGAACAGAATGTCTGTTGGATCCATTTCTCGCTTATGTATTTTGAAATTTGGGGCCAGAGGGAAGTGTGAGGGTTTTCTGTTTGTTGGGGTTTTTTTAACAGCATCAACACAATTGATTATAAAGTCTTAAAAGGTTTCTGGTCCATCAAATTGTAAAACTCAGTTTCCAAAATGTGGACCAAAATTTGGATATAAGAGGGTCTAAAAAGCACAAGATTTTATAGATAGTAGATACATACAGAGAGGTATCAAGTATATGCACATGTTCTTTCAAAGCCAAATGTCTTGATGAGCAGCTTATATGCCTAAGGTCGGTCTTCACTTTCCAGCCACACTAACTGGTCCTACAATTACATCTATGCAAGAGCCTAAACCAAACAATGACACAGGAAAATCTAAAATAAAGATGTTCCAGAAGTCATCTGTGCATCCTAGAAGGACGTCAAAAACAAATGGTCTTCCCAGAGTATCTGTGTGACTATGAAAGCTCCCATACCCAGGGGAAAGAATAAATGAAATAAAGCCTCCAAAACAAATCACCAAAACCACACTAGCTTTGAACAGTGCACATATAGATTCTCATTTCCTATTATTTTCTTTCAGAAGTGTTTGAAAAAATACCGGTTCATCACAACATTGGAAAAATAACCCAGAGATGGATTAAATACTGTCATCAGTAGCACCTCATTTCCATGTGCAGAAATTGCTGGACAATTAGTAACTTACTCAAATAGCAGCATCAGAAGTTCATCATCACACCACCCAGCTCTGGAGAAATACAGCTGGAGACAATATAAAGAAAGTTTTCCTCCTATCACAGCATGTACAAAAATACAATGAATCCCTTTAAATTAGCATTTGGCAGAGAAACAAGCCAGTGAGAAAACAAACTTCCGGGCACCCAGAAGATTAAATACTAAGAAGCATTGGTTCCGGTATAGGATCAATGGAATTAAACTGCTTGGCACCTAAGTAAATTGTTTCACCAGGCAAGTAAGCTTTCTTTAAAAAAAAACACAACAACTCATAATGTAGTTTGAAATAAGCAATGGCTTAAATGCAGAACCAAGCTACTATTCATTCCCCCAAGGGGGAAAGTAGTAAACAAAAGAGGCCAGTCTCACCTCCAGCTACAAGAACATTGACTGTCCCAGGATAAATTATATTGAAATGATCCCTATCTGTCAGAAATGAAGCTTACAGTGACACAAAGCTCCTGTGCAAAATGGAAACAGACAGTTAACTACGAGAGAACTGTCATGCAGATAAGCAGCATGTGACTGCGCTCATGTGCTACACTGCATCCAAAGATCTTGGCTACAAAGGCTCTTACATGTTCGCAACATGCAAGTATAATAGGTAACATTATTACTACAAGTTGGAACAATATCAAAGGAAAGAAACTAAAAATGTTTAAGTCAGGTAGAACTGTAATTATCAATGCAACTCTGCTTGCTAACATTCATTCACCTAGGTTTTTCTTTACCTCTTTCTAAAACAAACACTACAAATTTTAAGCTCCAAATTATTGGATCTGCCACGACACAGTAATCTATAATGTTCAGTCACATCTTTGAAACACCTACAGCAGCTTTGTTCTTTAGAGGGTCGATGCAGACTTTCAGAGGACTTGCAGGGCCTCAGGGAAAACAACCAAAAGAAAACAAAAAAAAAAATAAAGCAAAAACCACTCCAGATTGATGGACTATTTCAATCAAACAAGACAAGGAAGCAGCTTGCATAAGAGCAGTAACCCAGCATCCAGCAGTACCAGCATCACTGAAACATCAAATGATTGTGATGAAGTTCAAGTGAAACCGCCAACTCTACTTCACCGAAAGCTCAAACTTCATAAATTGAGAGCTGCAAAGAGCAACCCTCATTCTTAAATTAATTCAATTTCCACAAAGATAAACCCACTGTAATCTCAGAAAGACAAGCCTTCCACAGCACTCCACGACAGACCCCATTCTTTGTTATCATTCCCAGCCACCTGCTGAAGCATGCTCCCAGCCAGAATTTCACAGGCTCACTGGGATTCACAAATTTTAGAGTTTTGCCATTTCTGGATTACTCCACTAACAGAGCTCCTTATAAAAGGCAACAGTCATTTTATTAACTGTACTCTAAAACAGCTGCATCATCTAACACAACTTCATTTAACTGGAAAAAAAAAAAAAAAAAACCAACACAAAAAAACAGCTTGATGTTGGCAGGTCTGGGATCAATTCAGAAACAGAAAACGGCCTCTTCTTGCTTTGTGACAAGCCATCAATGTAGTCAACTTTTTGGCCCCAAGTTTGATTGTGAACCTGACTGCACAACTGAACAGATGATAGGGAAAGGGATAAGAGGATTAAGTGAAGGGAAACAACAAAAAGTAGGGCATTCTACAAATAAATAATATTGCAGAAGTCTGAGACACCAGGTCACAAAACACAAAGGACTGCTGGTCATTCAGAGAAACCAAACTGCATAGCATACTTCCAAAATGGCTTAAACCGTCGGTTTTTGAAGTCAGGATTTGAGTGAGGAGGGAGCAGTTCTTCTGGTTTTATGGGGCTTTTAAGCTTTAATAAAAGAGTATCTTTCTCAGGCTCAACCTTGACATTCTTTCTAAACCACACTAAAACAAACATGCCCACTAATTTTCCCAAAACGAACTGAGTAACAGCAACACTAACCATAATAGAAGCTATTCAACACAATACACAAACCCCAGCATCTCAAGGCCAAGGAATCCATATGGAGAAATGCAAGCCAAAAAAGTAGGATTTAGGGCCAACTTCAAAATTGCACATATGGAAGAGAACTGCAGCCACCTTAAGATCCTCATTGCATCCAAGCAAGCAGTTATCACCAGCTCCAGGCCCTCAGACACTTGAGAGAAGGAAATGAGATTTATCAGTTGCAGCAGACCACCTCCCCACAGCTGGCTTTAATTAAGCTAATCTGGTAGTAGTGACTAACAGCAAGCAGTCTTCAAAAATCACTCTACAAGTATTTTTGCCAGCACTTCACCATCTGTGCTGACCAACAATACTGGATACTAACTAGGATGTTATTCTGCAATTCTGACTGAGGTACTGCATTTAAGAGCTGTGTTTCCACTCCCCTTATATACCAGGTGGCACAGCCTCTGCTTACAGGTAACTGGCCATGGGAAGAACCATGCAAAACCAAACAAACTCCAACAAGAAAACCACTCCTGAAAAGGCAGCTGGATCACTGGCCCGATTCTCATTATCCCTTGATAATTACTCATTATTACCCATAATAAACTGCTCTTTCCTACTGGCTCTCACAAGAGAAGCAGATAATTAAATGCAACCATGTCCAAACTGGAGTCTCCAGGCCAGGAACTACCTGAGTTATCTCACAGGATTCAGGTAGTTTCTCTGCAATTGTTCAATATCCTCAATATGATTGAAATGTCCTGAACTGACAAATTTCTTTGTGAAACTGCACCTATCAGAAGGTTTCAAGCAGATGGATTATTATTGCCCCACATTCTACAACTGAAAATTTAAAACAGTGATGCCACAGAAAGAACAGCTTCACATACAGCCCTGAATGGCCTCTGAACACAATTCCCCATGTGTCTTCCTTTGAGCCACCACAAGGACTCCCCTGGTTAACAGGTCAAAGTGGCAAAACATCCTGCATTTTTTATTATATATTTCTTTGTAATTGGACTTCCGAATAAATTTCTTTCAAGCTTGTCTATATAGGATCTTTCACTAATGAAATCACACAACAGTACCAGCAACATTACCAATGTGGATAAACTATAATGGAAAAGAGTCAGCAGCTAAAGAAATTTGGGCTTCAATGAGTTTACTACTATATCTAGACCAACAAATCCCACAGTATGTAACTCACCTTGTACCTATGAGGGGTCTTTTCTTGCATTATGGCTTAAATAATTTTACCTAGAAAACTTTACTTGGAAACAGCATTTTTTTTTGCAGGAACAACAACAAATAAACCTACATTAGGATTTCCAACAGCCTAAGTATATTACAGTACAGTTAGAATATGGTCATGACCAAAACAGAAGGTCTTCCATTCCCATCAGGACTACCAATTCCAACCCCAAATTAACACCAACCTACAAGTGTATTTACACAGTACTTGGGTAGTAAAGCAAAGTTAAGTAAATTTTCACACCCTGCCTGGCCCAGCACATCACTGCAACTCTCCTAAGCACAGCTGTGCCAAGACAACTGCTCAGAGGATGGGGAAGGTCATAAACTGGATCACTGAAAAAAATATGGGACAAAACCCACAAAAATAAACTTCTCAAAAATGCTGCTACACAGTTACTTACAGCAGATTTGCCACCAAAATCAACACACCATGTAACTATACCCTCAGAAACTTTTATTTGGAAAGCTTGGTTCCCTTCCGCAGAACTGAAATGATCCCTGGCAAAGCAGTAACATTCCTTAAAAGCAAGACTTAAATGCACACCTGTCAACATTCAAATAAAACACTACTCTATGGTGAACAGCAGCCAGAGACTATGTAAGAATGTGGTAAATAAAACAGAGGGGGAGAGATTGTTGTAAGGCTGTCCAGCAAAAGTTAGGGAATAATTGGAACTTTACCCTCCAACTGTTCTCATTCCTTTTTATACCTTATCTCTAGGAGAAGAACTCTTTGGAAAGCCATCCTGCATAATTAACACCTCAATCTAGAACAAAGAAGGAACAGTCCTTCCACAAGAGTGAGGGAAAAACAAACTATATCAGAAGACACATCTCTGAAGCACTTCTTGTGGCAGAAACAAAAAACAAGAAAATATTCATACTTCATTATGGGACTGTCCACAAAATTACATAGTAAACCCATAAATGGATGAGATGAAGACAAGGCGGTGACCCAAAGATGACTGTGTAATGACATGTCAACAGTTCCAGTGACCAATATAATGAGTGAAAAAAACACAATAACAACAACAACAAAAAATATAACTTCCATGTGAAAGAAATAATTTTATATCTCACAACAACAGTACCCTCTACTGTTACAAAGCAGCATAGCATACGATGAAGCCCAGCTCTGATCATAAGAACATTCAAGGCACCAAAACACCTACTTAGCTTTAGCAATTAACTACCTCATTTCCTGTAAAGATATTACAAATTTGTTTATTCCCACTACAGCGTCAAGTTTTGGGTTGTTTGTGATGTTACTCTAATTCTTTTCCCAAGGCCTTTTTGTGTGATTGGAAAATGACAGATAGTTTTAGCCCTAACAAAAAATTCAAAAATGAAAATAAAAATGTGAAGACTGTCCTCTAAGGAAGACCAGAGCCAGTCAATACCACAGTAATATTTTTCTGGATCATTTCTGTAAACCCAAAAATGGACTTAAGATTTTCAGATTAGTGCATCATCCAACTGCAACACATCACAGATAAATCCAAATATTCTATCAATAGGTTCTTCAAAAAGCAGCTTGAGGGCTGATATCTTAAGACAACCCACCGCCCCCATGCTGGGTGACTAAGGATCATCACATAGCACCTTCAGGACAGCAAAAGCAGAAAAAGTGAGGTCAGCCAGGGAGTCCTTCATCTATCTTCTCCTTGGGATGAAGTTTCCAGAGGGAAACTTTCATAGAGGGTCACGGTGAAGCTACAGCACAAGCCATAAACCTCAGGAAACACCACGCTCCCAATGTTTAGCTGATGATCTTTATCAGCATAGGACTTCAGAAACTGGGTGTACATACTGTTCTTACATCATGTAGAAAGCAAGGGGAGGGAGGATAAGAACAGACTAGATGTCCACTATGGGGCAAAAAATGCTCCTAAGCTTGATTTGAAGCACAGGTGTATTAATCACTGAATGCCTGTATGAACAGGCAGCAATGAGGAAAAGACACCCAAGAGCAAGGAAAGCTCTAACTAGGCTACGTGGTTAAGATTACTGTTCCCAAATAGAACTGTGAATGAATACACTGAAGTATAATTCAGTTCTACACAGTACTTGTCCTCAGAAAAAAATAAAAATAGGAAATAACCCATCAGTACAGAGATGAGAATAAACAAAGCAGTACAACTTGCATTAGAAAAGAAGCCCATACTGCTTGATCTCAAAAACGTATCAGGCAGGGATACACATGACAGAAAACGTCTACTGAGCCTGAAACTGAAAGAACCCAACAAAACATGTTGTCCATAATGATACTCCCAACCAGACACTTGCACCTCAGTGTCTTTTTCTGGAGAGATAGGAGACAGCAGCCAATTGCCTTTGGCCAAATAATACCATTTTTATGCTTCCAAGATGGTTTCATGTCTTTCCATCAGAGCAACTCAGAGCCACATATTTATACATTCCAGAGCAACAGCAACAAGACAACCAAGTATATGGCAAGTATACAAATATTTGAATCCTGGCAAGGGAACAGAGCACTTCCAGGTGGACACAATGGTGCTATAACAGGGAATGTGGATTTGAATCAGCACCACGATACTGGAACCTCAATGTCTTCACACTAAAATGCATGAACTAGAGCATAACTGCCAGCCCCATTTTTCTGCTCCACTCATACAGACAGTGACTCCAAAAATTATATTCTGCAGTACTATACTCCAAAAAATACATGCACAAGTCATAAAATCTTTAGAAGTTCAAATGATCAGATTCAAGAAAACCTTTCTCCAATATAAAGATAAAAAATCCCAAATCTGAAGAAAATAGCCTATCAACTAACCTAAAATACATTAACATACATTGGAGAAAAAAGGTGGAAGATCACAAAAGCTTAAAATTGACTTGATTGTGGGCAAAATTATTTAAAGCACACATCAAGAAAAAAAAAAAATCTGTCTGCAGGGAAGAATAATTAAGCACTTGGATAGATTGTCCAAGTTTCCATCATTAGATTTTATGGAGCACTTCTGACATCTGTTGGCATAAATTGACATTAAAAATATTGTTTCTAAAGGCCTAGGGAAAGGCCACCTGCAGTTCTTTCCAACGCTATTTTCTACAATTTTCTAGGAAGGAAAACATTTTGAGTGGCCATTGTTAAGAAATACAGCTTCTAAAATGAGCAGCACTATTTAGGATCAGATAATCAAGAAAATAAACAGGACTAGAAATTAAGTATACTAGCCTACACTAAAACAAAACCAAAAAAAACCCAACAAAAACCAAACAAAAGAACGATCAATCTACGAATTAAATATTTACTCAAGTATCTTAGAAAGTAACTTAACAGTTACACAGCAGAGAGCAAAACTGCCTTGCAGTTCCAGCTCACTCCCAGTTGTTTTTTAATGCCACTGAGGTTGCTGGGCTAAAAGATAGATTGCCAATGCAAAATAATGGCATTGAGCAACGTAACATAAATATGAAAATAAGTGAAATTTTGGCACTAAAACCAAATGTGTTTGGTGTTTTGTTTTTTTTAACTTACATACATATTTTGGAACTTAATACCATTTCTTCCTTACCTACATTCAGGACTGATATTCTCACATCTTTGGGCCATTAGGGTGTTTTAAAAAAGAAGAGAAAAAAAATTAAGTTTCACCCATTTTTAACATCAGGACAGCAATAATGGCAGATGTTATTTTTCAATACAGCCCAAGTCCCAAAATGCTTACAAATCACAGCAACATAGCTTCCCAGTACAACTGCCCACCATTCATCTACAAATGTGAGACACTTGTAACCCTGTCCTTCAAGAGAAGCCAAAAGTATTTGTCTTGATGGAGAAAAAACATGCAAAGGAGAAATTAAAAATCATTAACTTAGACTTGCTCCTATCTTCGAGGTAAAACTTCTAATATACAAGCATCTCCATGTGTTTATAATCCTGAGAGCACAGCATCCAACATGCAATTGCATGGGATTTATACCCCACATGATAGCACATAACCACATTTCCCCAAATATTTTATGGGACCAGACAGATATTCCATAGAGGAGGCTTCACACTGTACAGGACGTAGGGAAGGCAACCACCCAACAATCAATGCAAAATTAAGCCTTCTGGAAACATTCATCCTAACAGGTCCCATTGGACATGGACAAAGGAAATACCACAAATAATTTTTTTAATTAAAATGTTTTATAAAATGTACACTGGTGTCCTGGTTTGAGCCAGGATGAAGCCAATTTTTCTCTTTACTGATTTTTTTTTCCTTCAGTAAGCTTTCTTGTAACTAGCAACAGTGTGTTCTGCTAGGCTGATAAGACAGTGGAATGTTTTTCTAACTACTAAGGCTTCAAGGCTGCACCTGCACTCTGCCAGCTCAGACACTATGGGGAGATCTGTGACCCCCCCCCGTAGGAGGCTGAGTTAGATGGACAGCAAAATTGGCCAAAGATATTCCATTCCATATATCTACGTAAGCTCAGAGGAAGGTCAGAGATCACAGGAGACAACTTCCTTCCTTCTTCTTCTCCCTTCTCTTCGGTCCATGGCTGGCGTCCGGGGAGGACTCTGTTCATCCATCACCGTCGACCCTTAGGCTCGAGATCTCCTGACCCCCATAACTCTCTGCTTTCTCCAGCAGCAGCTCTGGGATTCCTCAGGACTCTTCCCAGTTCAGGGAAGTGCTGTGGGAGTTGCTGGGGTGGGGGGAGGCGAGAGGCTTTTGCCCATATATTTGTATATAATTGTATATATTTTCTTGTATCATTCATTAGTGTTTTAATTAAAGCTGTGTAGTTTAGTTTTCAATCCAGCCAAGTCTCTCTCTTTTTCTCTCTCTCCTTCCCTACCTGGGTTGGGGGGAGGGGGGATCGAGAGCATTGTTGTC
>NW_009970724.1:2176405-2179170 GCF_000747805.2 Chaetura pelagica
TTTTTTTCCTTCAGTAAGCTTTCTTGTAACTAGCAACAGTGTGTTCTGCTAGGCTGATAAGACAGTGGAATGTTTTTCTAACTACTGAGGCTTCAAGGCTGCACCTGCACTCTGCCAGCTCAGACACTATGGGGAGATCTGTGACCCCCCCCGTAGGAGGCTGAGTTAGATGGACAGCAAAATTGGCCAAAGATATTCCATTCCATATATCTACGTAAGCTCAGAGGAAGGTCAGAGATCACAGAAGACAACTTCCTCCCTTCTTCTTCTCCCCTTCTCTTCCGTCCATGGCCGGCGTTGGCTGGCGTCCGGGGAGGACTCTGTTCATCCATCACCGTCGACCCTTAGGCTCGAGATCTCCTGACCCCCATAACTCTCTGCTTTCTCCAGCAGCAGCTCTGGGATTCCTCAGGACTCTTCCCAGTTCAGGGAAGTGCTGTGGGAGTTGCTGGGGTGGGGGGAGGCGAGAGGCTTTTGCCCATATATTTGTATATAATTGTATATATTTTCTTGTATCATTCATTAGTGTTTTAATCAAAGCTGTGTAGTTTAGTTTTCAATCCAGCCAAGTCTCTCTCTTTTTCTCTCTCTCCTTCCCTACCTGGGTTGGGGGGAGGGGGGATCGAGAGCATTGTTGTCGGACCTGAGTCAAACTGTGACAACTGGCACATGCTAGGAGGAACTGACAAACATTATTTCAAGAGAAAACATCTTAGAAGAGGAACATACTCATTTCTCAACTCTTACTGTAAGAAAAGAGATGATGGTTATTTGTCACTTAGTAGCTTGCAAGGATTTGGAGATCTCACCTTTGAAGGACAAGTGGAGCTGCTATGAAAAAGAGAAAACCACTACAGTTGGTGCAGTCACTACAACCAGGAGGACAGATGGAGAGACAGATAATTGTGAGCAACACCTAAAAGAACTCTAGAGGTAGATGAGTCAGCAACATACTGCATGACAGCCACCATCAGCACACATCTTATTGCGCAACTGAGGGAATACCTCAAGTGTTCCTACACCACTGAGTTTTGAATCAATGAAGCAATTGATGGGAGAGATTTAAATGGCTTAGTGTGGATCCCTGCCTTAAAAAAAACAAACTACCTCAAAAATAGTTTGGAAAATAACATCTGCAGATGTTCTGTACAAGAAACTGCAGAACTAGAAGGTGAAGAAAGAAGTCCAGAAAAGTTGAAACATCACAGACGAAGCAATAAAAATAATCAAAAGGATTAGAGAAAAACAGAAGTACACAAGGGAGGCATTAAGGACATTGCTTCTTTTGGATGCAACATATTGCAGTCACACAATTCCCCTTCAAATTAGTTTCAAACCCAAATTTGTAGCCACTACGTTGAAGATAAAAACCTGTGTTCTCCACATTTTCAGTCACAACCAGACCAGCCTATCAGCAGCAGCTGGCAACAGTAAAAGCAGTTCAAATGCAACAGTGTTCAAGCCCAATCCAGCTATTTTCAGGATCACTGTCTTCTCCAGAGGGAATCAATTACCACATGCATGGTCTCCCTTGCAACCATCATCTTCACACCAGTCCTTGACATCTGGTTACACAGCAGTCTGCAGCAGCCACCCTCTTCCAAATAGTTCTTTGCTATTCTGAGCTTACTAAATAGCTGTGTGTCAAGTACTCAGAGCCCAAATTAGCAGTCTTACACAGCCATCGCCTTTCCTCACTAACTTTCTGGAATTTCAAGAGAATCCTGATTAACTTGGAATACCCTACTTCTCATACTGTCTTCATGACTTCACTTTCTACCTACAATTACATTCATAAAAAAAAAAAAAAGGCATCACTCAATGCCCACACCACCCTGTGAGTCCTTAAGGGGAAGGAAGTGACAAGTGCCACAAGTTACAGGTTAGAAGATTCAGACTGGACATTAGGAAGAATTTCTCAACTACAGCACCATGGAACAGGCTGTCTAGAAAGGGTGTGCGTTGCTTGAAGTCTGTTTTTCGACTCATCCCTCTGTTCTATACTCCCTTAACAGTGACTGCTTTTGGACTGAGCCCCTTAACAAGCAAAAGGCCTTTGTAGTAGCAACAGCATTACCTGTATTGTTATTGTATAGTCAATACATTCAATATAATACAATCAGTGTTAAGTGTCTCTTTATTAATCTGGCATTTCTTCAGCAAAATGCAATGCAGGTGTCATACACCTCCAGAGCAAAAAAAATCCATAATAAGCAGATGTGTGAAACAGAAGGTGAAATACCAGAAAGTATATGGAATTATTTAACTGACATGAAGCAGAAAAAAGTTTAGGAAAAGAAAAACACCACCACAAAGCCCTCCAAATGACAATGAACTATCTAATGGATCATGGCTGGTCTACAGGGAGGGCTACAGACAAACAAGGGACTGTGCAGATGATTATATACCAGGGCACTAACACAAGACCTACAGGGAAAAACTGAGGGAACCAGGCTTGTTTAGCCTACAGAAGACAAAGTTTTATGGAGACAAACCAGCAGCCCTCCAACATCTGCAGGAAGATCACCAAGAACATAGAGCCTGGTTCACAAAGTGCTGCATAGTGTGATGATGAGACACACTGGGTGTAAGCTGAAACAATAGAAGTTCAGACTGCATGTAAAGAAAAGTCTGTTCACCATCAAAACAGTGAAGCACTGGAAAAGGTTGTAAAGAGAGGTTGTGTAGTCTCTATTCTTGGAGGTTTTCAAAACTTTACTAGATAAAGACCTGGTCTCATCTAATAACTGATGAGGTTTCACCAG
>NW_009970724.1:2179193-2193788 GCF_000747805.2 Chaetura pelagica
CTCTTTCCAACTGGTGTTGTCCTGTAAGTTTGCAAAGTCTTGCTCTGTTCCTAAAAACACTGAAAACTTTTGGAAGATATTTTAAACCAGGAAGAACTGGATAGTAGGGGCACATGAAGACTAATAAATGTAGGTGTACTTTCCTCTAGACTTCTATATTTGAAGCCATAATACAAGATGAAAACTGGTTTTTACTCCATTTTTTACATGTTACACACATGTGCACAAATTGTAAGAGTATAGTGCAGTTATATTTAGTAAAAAAAAAAAAAAAAGCTCTTTTTACTATCAAGCATGCAATGACAACAGCTAAGTGGACTGTCTCAAAAAAAAAAATAATATAAACTCAGGTGAAAGAGAAGCAAAAAGGATTCTGTTGTAAGTAACAGAATCAAGACAAAGCCAGAGATTCCACTCCAGAAAAGCACTGCCTTCCTAAATTACTACAAAAACAAATCAGGAAGGGACTGATTAATTGGTCACACCAAATCAGCCTTAATTTACTTCTCAGAATCAACCTGAGCCAGAAGATGGAGTACTATTAAGCCTTCCTGAGTTTCAAAACAATGATACAGAAAGTAGCAGAAAAGAGACCAGCATCATTCACAGACTAATTCTATTTCCCAAGCCTAATTCAAAATTTAACCCTGCTCTGCTACAATAAATCTACTTTCACCTTCAAGTTGATCTTGTATCAATAGGTACCGCACATGAACCTAACAAGTACAAAGATTAGTTGCTCTCAAAGAAATAATTAATATGTGCACTTTATGTGTTTACAACATAGGAAACATTTGGAAAAGCACAGCAATTTGAAATAGGTTTCCTAAAAGGGTAGATTTGGAACGTAAAATCATCAGATGTCAATACACTGGGATTCCTGTTGAGAGTATCCACTACAAGTTTATGGCAAAAATTCACAGCAAAGAAATACGCTTCTGTTTAATCACATCTGAGGCATCTTTAATAGAAGCCCTTCCATCAGAATATATTTTTCCCTAGTGAATTCACAGAAAGAAGATCAATAACTTGAAGTAAAATTCACCCTCCTTCCTAACCTGGCTTTCTAAAATTTTGGTCAGCCAGCCATTATTAGATTTTCAACCTCTACACAGACATTATTTTCTGAACCCAGATAAATTCTTAGACTTTCATAACAATTTTTATCCACAGTTAAACATTCATCACACTATTTTCTGAATCACTTTTTAAAAGCAAAAAAAAAAACCCAAAACTTACTTTACCGTTCATTTAGGGAAATTTTAACAAATGTTTTGAGAAAAAATAAATTATTTCCTCATTTTCCTAACTCATGTATGTTTTAACCAGGCTTTAGGGGTGCTTTTTCACACAGCAGCATCATTTTGGGAAGTTCAATACCACAGGAATATGGTACAAGTAGCTTATGTATAGGTTTGAAAAGCAGTCACAGAAATTTATGCTCAAAACATCTTAGCAGGCACTATTACATTAAAAAAAAACATCTATCTCAGAAGATAAAAGGTCACACACATTGTTGGAAGATAGAAAAGTGGGATGGCAGAAACAAGAGTAAATACTAACCCCACTGACAGTCTTCTAAGACATCACACTACTTGGACCTCTGGTCTGACCAGACACAGCTGTTCATATATGAGATTGTTACCAATAACAGAGGGGCAGAACTTACCCATACAGATTTTGCCATGAAACAGCACAGAGAGATGTAACAGACTTGCTTCTTAACACAAATTTGTCTCCCTAAAATTTAATTTTGCTTCTCTCTTTTAAGTATGTGATATTAACACAAGTAGCTGTTTTAAAAATTATAAAGAAGTCATCACCACTTGGCATCCCTGTGCAGTGTATCCTACTCTCCCCAGCTTCTTTGGGCATATGCATAAATTCAAATGAATTTATTTATATTTATATTTTTATAAATTTTATATATATATATAAATCCAGCTATTAGGGAAAGGCATTAAGAGACCTTCTGAACAGGAGCATCAGGAAGCAAAACAGGAAACTTGTCACAAGATGGGACTTCATCAGATTATTAAAATAGCTACTGGAAAAACTAGTAGACTGGATATTAATAGCAAGCTTCCTCCAAATTAAGTTTCTTTGAAACCCAAATTACTCTACAGAAGGTTTTTTTTAATATATTAGTTACTTAAAGGTCACCCAGGGAATGGCAGCTGCCACTTTGTAACTGCAGAGGGAAGAAGAACGCTGTGATTTCGGGTCTGTTTTTTTGTTTTTGTTTGCGGTGATTCTCTTAAGAACAATATTTATTCAACTTGCAGCAGGTTTTGACGTGGCTGAGGGGTGATGCAGGGGATGCTGAGGAATCTGCTGCCCTCACGCGGTACCTGCCATAACCGCACACTCCACCGCAGCCTTTCAAGCTCCACCCTTTACCTGAGTGGCTGCAAGAGTATTTTAGCACAAGTACTGGTTGAAGCATGACCGGTATGGATTAAAAATAACATTTCCTAAACTGCTGGAGAGAGAGACAACAGAAGGCCTCTGTCTTTTCACACTAGATTCACTATACAAGCAAGTTTTCCAGCATAGATGAATGCAAGCCAAGGAGCAGAAGCCCCTGAGCCACGGGCCCAGCAGGAACTTCTCCAGCACATCAAGTCCAGAATTCATTTCACAGTACCTACCCTGTTGTTTAGTCTTTGCAAAGATTAAAGCAATTAACTGAAGAAAAACAGATCAGAGAACCAAGAGAAAACCACCTCAATTCCTCAGAAAAAAATAATTAAAGTATCCCATGTAAATTTAACTTCTTTAAGTATGAGAGACAACAATGCCTCTTCAAAAAAAAATCATTAATTATAAAAACAGACAAGCAAAAGACAAGACCAACAACAACAACCAAAAAAAACTCCTCATGGAGGAAGAGGTAATAAGGATACTGTAGAGGTAGTTCCAGGTACTTTATATTGAGCTCTCAGATTTGACAGTAAATATCACACTTCTACTAAACACCTTCCCACAAGTGTGAATTAACTCTTCAAACCCAGCTGGTCCACAACACAAGCAGCAAAGCTGACTGCAGTAGTAAGTTGTCTTACAGGTTTTGTCCCTCTCTTCCAGACAAAAAATGGAAAAATTCAAAATTAATCATACAGATATCTCAAACGTTTTTATAAACAGGTCCTTGAAAAGAGAAATCATGACGAGATTAGTTAACACTGTGGACAGGGACAAGGATAAGGAAAGCTATTTATGGGGTAATTCCATTCCTGCAAAGGCACAAATAGCCAACTGCTGAGCAAGATATACTACTAGTGCAGCATGATGTCAACAATAGCAATTAATACACAACAGCCAAGAATGTTTTCATTTAATGCTTTCTTTTAATGCTATAGTTATAAAGTCTGCTAGAAATGTGTGAACTTCCCAATATCATTTTTTTGTTCTTCACCTGATGGTTGCTCTTACTTCTTAACTGCCATTTTCTGTCATCATTACAGTTAATCACAACAAGGAATTCTGCATCTGCATAAAGGCTGTAACAGAAAAGCAGCAAATAACTAGAAAAAAGCAAATTTGTCTAGTCCTTCATCCATCTATCCTTTGAAACAGAAGTGTAATTTGCATAGAAGAGTATGGGATAAAGAGTACTTAGCCCTAGTTTATGAGCTATTTTTAATTCTTAAAAAAGGAAAGTTTTAGTAACCACACTGAGAAACTTAAAACATTCAAAGGCTAGGAAATACCAGTCTAAAGGCAGCCCCTTCATATAATGTCATAGTCTCTTCACCAAAGCACAAACTATTTCTCAAATAATACAGTATGTTGTAATTATAAAACTAACTTTGTGGGAAACAAAATATTCAGAAAGAATAAATAATATATTATTATAAAGTAGTGAAGCTTTAACATTTTTGTAATGCAAATAAGGTCTGTTTTTCAATGTGTACTCTTATCTTTCCACAGTTTATCAATATTCAAACTACATCTGAAGCATCCTTAAATACAAGGCAAATTTAGAAAATTCAATCAGAATTAACACATTTTCTTCAATTTGCAGTCTTTACACTGTGTTAACTCGAGCTTCTATTTCTAATGAAGTACTGGACCCAAACACAAGAGCTCTGAACTCAACAATATAGAAATGAATGTTATAATCAATCATATTTAAAAATAATAAAAGCCTTTCCAGTGTTCAGATAAGGCACTTCTACACAGATATTATGGCAACAGTGCTTACAGGAAACAGCAGCATTACTAATTTCCTAGCAATGGAAAGAAGAACTGCCTATGCTGTATTTGGATCCTGACAGAATTGTGTGGGGCAAGTCTCTAAAGGCAGAAAAATCTTAGCAACTAAATTCACAGTAATTAGATTTCTAATTATACTTAGAGCATTAGCGATTGCTATGATTAAAACTGCCTGAACTGTTCCATTATTCTGCTCTTTTCAAAAGCACAGTTTTTAATCCTTTGAGCAGAAATTTTAGAAGCTCAGTCTGTACCTGAATTTTATTTTTTTTTGCAGTTTAAATAGAAAAGAGTTCTATGTTTGAGTATGGAGTACAAAATAAATCTTTTCCATTATACTAAAAAAAAATACCTTTAAAAATAAAAATGTGGTTGCAGTACTGATGCAGCTGGAAAGCATGAAGTATAGTGCCTTTGACATGGTGAATCTGAGGGCTGAAAAAAACCCAAAAATCATGTCCAAGTGTTCAGGTTGTACACTTCTTAAGGCACTTCCAGATGCATCTTGGGCAACTTCTAGGAGCAATCTACACTAGCCACATCTAATTCCAGTACCTGCATCACGTCACCAGCACTGCCCATGCAGACTACCACCTGTTTTATTATCAACACAGTACTTGGAAATACTGCTGTGTTTCTACAAATATCAGCAGATGATCTCTGCACCAAGCAAGCAGCTCCAGCATTACTGCTCTCCTGAGCTGTGCAGATGTAGAACGTGTAATTACAGACCTGCGAGCCACATTTGGCCAACTGGACTCTAGAACAAGAACCTTGAGACCTTTATTCTATTCATAGCTCTGCCCTTGAGGGGCTGTGTGACATCATATAATAATTTCACTTTCCTGTGCCTCAGCATCCTCTGCCTCCCTGAGTCAAGTCTATTTAAGTTACTGCCCTTCATCCTAAGAAAAGCTTTTTGTTTTTTTGTTTTTTTTTATTAGGGTCTCTAGACACAATCCCAGCTGAAAAGCAATACTTTATACAGTATTAAGATTATTTTTTGACAAAGACAGAAAGATGCAATTGCACTTTGAAATTATTAACTTTGTCGACATTTATTTGGAGCAAGCCTTCATACATAGGAAATTATCAGCTAGTTATTTGATGAGGAAACAGCTTTTATAGATTTCTCTGCCATCTCATTTTCACTACTTCTTTTAAAGCATACATGCATCTGTGCATAGTCTTGAAATAAGATACTCTTCAGAACTCACTGTAGCTAGAGAAGATACTAGTTAAACTTTTCTGTAGTTAAACTGTGTCAAATTTTTTCTTTCAGGAGCTATAAGGGGGCATAGTTACTGCACTGTTGCAAACTCAAGATGAACTTTATGTTCAAACAGTATCCCTAGCACCAAAATTCACAGGATAATAGCTGAAAAAAAAAAAATTATATACTGTAACAGGGACTGAATTAGAGTAGGAACGATCCTAGATCATCTGAAAAACATTGAGAATAAGCAATATTTACATTTATAAACTCTTAAAAATTGAAATAGCTAATTCTAAAACATTATTTTTATTTTTTAGAACAGAGCAAGAAATGGTAACTTCTGGCCCTCATGTGTATATATATCTTTTGGATTGTTTAGGCATTTAGTTATTCAAAATATCAAGACCTGGTTAAGAAACATCCTGGAGTTTCTGTACCTGACTAGATTTTTGGTATTTTCCTCACATGCTATTACTTCCTCAAGAAAGCAACGCTTACAAGAGCGATATAATCATGTGGTGCCATGAAGGAGTAACCACCTGAAATCAGCTCTCTCAGGTTCAAACATCTATTCAGGATATGCACACGCAGTACAAATTATTTTTTGCTTGATGCCTGGGTGCACAATTACATTCCTTCTGAAGTGCAGAAGAGATACATAATACATACAGGGCTATACCTCATGACCCAGTTGTACTTGTCCTTGCAAGTCATACCCAGGCTTTGGTGTTTTATTGCCTCAGCCTGACACTGTGATGTAAACCCAGACTGCAATGAGAAAAAAACAAGACGTTACAGTAACAAAAGCAGCAAAAAGGTTGGCAGAACTATCTAGGAAAAATCTCCTCTGCAAAGTATCCCTGTGACAGACACAGAATCAGCACTAAGGCCACGGTCAGAAGACCACAGCAGTAACAGCTGTCCAACTCAAGACAAATCATATATTGCCTCCTTTATGCCAGAAGTTACTGCCCAAACAATGTCAGCAGAATTGACATGAAATGGAATTGAAATGAGCCTGAAAGGTGCACAAAGCCAGCCTGCCTGAGCTAAGGCCAACAGACAAAGCCTGTGTGATTGTTCTACCAAGTAAGTGACAGGGTGGAGCTGCCATTAAGGCTGGTAATATCTGAAGGCACCACAGCCATTGCAGCAATGGCTCCAGGTCAGAGGTACATGCTTTGTGCACCAAGGGGATGCACAGTGACAAGATGGAGGGAAGGCAGAGAACCACTCACTAATGGGGATGAGACAGTCCACACAGGGAGGCATTGTTTCCAGCTGAACGCATTGCTAAGGGTTCACAGTCAGCTGAGATGAATACTCCTTTCACCTCTGAAAGCACTCGGCTGCAGAGCAATTGCTAGGAGAGGTAAAGTGCTTTCACTGCGTTGTACCTTCCAGAATACGGAAAGCTGCTGACTTTGACCTCTGAAAAGCTGTAGAGGACACAGCTTTGGCTGCATGTAAGACAATGAGTGCTGTCCCTTACAAACACTATTCCAATCTGCCTATCAAAAGTCACAGGAACATGCCCTTCCTAAATTTAAGGGGGGACAGGGAGAAAATGCAGAGGAGGCAAGCAAGTGAAACACTAAGTCAGGTTAAGGTCAACTGAGCAAAACAAATAAAATCACACTTTTAAATCAGGCAAGTTCCTCCATTGCACCCATCAGCTAGCCACACAAATGGAGAGAGAGGGAAATATAAAGGCTTGAACAGGGACTCAAACAGCAACAAGACTGTTGTTGTCTAGAAAAGCAAGAGCACTTTACTATTTTAGGATGCAAAATTAAGGCAAATCCTTGTGTAGGGGGATGGAGAAGTACTCTTGCACCTTGCTTTTTTATTTTGCTAAAAAGGCAAAATTAGCTCAGAACTAAAATAGTATGCCAGGGCTGAAAAAGCTAAAATGAAGATAGAATAGAGATTAGTACCAGCACAGCATTACAGCCTCTCCTCCATTCACGAAGTACTTAGGGTGCTATGCTTTTAATGCCCTTCTCTAAACCTGCTCCCAGTGGTTCCTAAAGCCTGGAGTGTTCAGGGTATATTCCACCTTCAGATAAATTCCGAGGACAAGGAAAGGTTATGCTTGCTCCCTCCCACAATGGCTCTGTCATGCATCATTTCTCCTTGCCCCAGCAGAGTTTTGCCCTGCACTGTTAACATTACAGTGTAGGGCAACAGTGTAGGGCAATTTCTAGCAGCGCTAGAAATTTCTGGAGTGACAGCAAGCTCCCTGGAACAGCAAGGCTGTAAAGCAACACTGGATATTTCACTAAATATGTAGTAAAAGGTCAGAAAAAGACTAAGCACTTTCCTTCCCCTATTTCCTTGGCCTACCTTGTGAAGTGCTGCGTTCTAAAAGGCAAAGAGATACCCTTGATTTTGTTCATTTTTAACACTTTCACAGACCTTAAAGATTCTGATTCGTATTCACCAAGTAGACAGTCTCTTCCGTCCTGGTGACAGACAGGCCTTTTGCGGCAAGGGCAGGCAGTTCTGAGAGGTTGCATCAAACGGTCAAAGCAACAGGCATCTGTCTCCAGCCAAGCAAAAAGTAGCTGGCACAATGAGAGCTGTGGAAGATACCACCACAACTGAACATCCTGAGTTGCAGGAGTTTAAGTTTAGCCATGCTCTTTATTCTGGCAGGAAGCATCAAGTATCTGGAACAGTAGTAACAATTTCTAGGCACTAAATCTATTTTTCTCTGTTTTGCATAGATAAAAGAATCATCCACTGCAGTTAGAGAACTAGAGTTTCCAGTTTCAGGCTGAACACAAGTGGAACATTTCAGCCCAGTGGGAGAAATCTTTGAAAATACGAGCTCCTTTACCAGACAACTGTTGATTTAACTCCTATTTTTACATCTTTGTTGTTTCTAATATTCACTGCTGCCTCAATAATATTACTCCCTACTTGGAACAGTTATTTCAACAAGTATCATTGTGATCCTCAAATCCCTAAAACATCTGAAAAGTAGCAAAGATTCCTTAAATCTGTAGCTGGATCCATGTTCTGAGAACTTTCTAAACATTTGTTCTCAATTTTGGTGCAATAAGTACAGCACTAACACAGACTACAGAACAGCTGAGTAGATTAATGTTTTAAATATTAGTAACTTCAAGGTTTTTAGTGAATTTAGAATAAACTGTTTCAATTCTGTTCCAGTCTCTTCCTGCAAAGCAAAAAAGAACTGCTTCAGGAAACTTACACTGCTGCACAACAATGTCCAGAAAGGTATTTTTAAAAAGCTAATGCTCACAACATTGAAGTCTCCTAGGCTTTTTAGCAAGCAATAAAGTCTACCAGAAAGAACACCCACTCCCCTAAAGGCACAGATAGATACAGAGCAACTGAAATGGTTACATCACCATTTGCTTGCCACCTCTCACAACAGGGGCACGAGTGCCTTGTAATTCTTCTGTAAAAAAGGATACGCTCCCACATCCATCCAACCAGAAATTCAGCAAGCTTTGCCCCAACCACTTCTATCAGAGATTTATTCTCTCAATGCCAACTTGAGGAGGCCCTGAGATGTTATTTTTTTTATAGAAGCACTCCTGCATTTCCTTTCTCTGGCAAAGGCAAGTAGGGCAGTAACACCCAGAGATCAGCACTGGAACACAAAGCTGCTACACGCCTCTCTCCACAAAGGGGACAAGTTTTTCTCCGTGGCCTAATTGCTCACACACCAGCTAAATGTCTTTTGTTTTTCATTTAACAGCAGAATGGAAAGAAGTCAGATGTCAGTGTATGCAAGATCTACTCCCTTAATGTAGAACAAACAACAGCCCAGGTAAATCACAATACAACAGTTGTACCCACACTACCTACCATCACACATACTGTGAGACTTTAGTCACGTAAGAAAGAGCTTGCACGTTCCAAAGCCTTGTAAAAAAAAAATTCCATTTCTTCAGTACATTTTTATTCCCTAATACAAGAATTGCCAAAAATACCATATTGGTTTGAAAGTGAGAAAGCAGTGTTTATCTTGAAGATAAAAATGTGAATGCTTTTTATTAATTTAGCTTTTTTTTCCCTTGCGAGACTGGTTTCCATGGAAATACAAGCAGACCAAAAACCTGCAACCAGAAGTGAGTCAGTTTTGCCTGTTTATGTCTCCTTAGTTCCCATGGGAACAGACATATAGATATATATATATATAAAATAAAAAGGATAAGGGTGCTGAAATACCTTCAGAAAATCTCTTCCAGAGCTTTATCTGTTTGGCTGCCTTTTCAGAATTAGAGTTGAAAAATAACACTGAGCAACAGATGACAAAGTAGTGACTTGATTTCTTTATGGAGACATCAGCAGAAAACACCCAAGGATGTTTGAAAAGATACATTCAAACTGACAAGCTCAAAGTCCACAGCTACAAATTGTGCTAACTTAGGTTTTGGAGAAGTACCTGAAGTAGTGTATAGATTTCTTTAAATTAATTCAATATGAATGTAGATAGAAATACAATAGAGGACAGAGACTAGTGTCACAGTGTTCCTGTCCCAAGTATATTTCAATATTTTGAGACAAAAAAAAACAGAAACAAAAAAAAAACCAAAACCAACAAACAAACTGCCCTGGGGGAATGAGTCCAATATTTCCATAGCCAGGACATTTTTTAACAGAATCATTCCTTCCTTACAATACATTCATTTTTAAGTTGCAAAACCAGCTATACACATACGAAGTTAAACAAAAAACTTCACTATTAAATTTTAATTTATGAAGGACTATATTCTGTCCTTCAGAGTTATGAGTAAACATGCATTCCTCCAAGCTGACAGAGCAAATCTATGAGGCGCTGTCAGCAAGACTACATTTCCCATTGTACTTTTCAAAGATAATGGGGCACCTTCCCATATGCTGTGTTCTTCACACCCGACAGTTAACATCTTCCTTCCTCCTCAGAGCCAAATACACAAGAGAAGGTAGAAGGGATAGGACAGGGAGTTGTTAGGAAAGGGTCTGCAATGCACATCTCAGACCTTCAAAGCCTGCTGCTATCATTACTGTTACTATGTAAGAATTCCCTGACAACTCTGCTTCCAAAAGCACAATCAAGATAGTCACCATTACTTGTTGCTGCGAGACTCTTCTAGAATATACACAACAGCTAAACCTGATACCAAACTTCTTATTTCCTTGCTTGTCTCCCACATCATGTTATCAGATCTGCATGCTTAGCACACCTCCGTGCAACTCACCACTCCTAATCAGAAAGCTGCAGCAACTGTCATTTTTCCCTGTCTGGGAAGAATGTGCAAGGATGGTACACATCTCTTACCCCTGCTGTCAGAGACAGAAGCTGTGGTACAGAAATCAAGAAAGAAAAAAGAAGGACAGCCTACCCCTGTCCTAAACATGGCTCATATACTCTCAACGATCACCAGACCTCAAAGGGCCTCCTGCACTCACACAGTGCTGCACGTCACTTTTTTGCACTTTACTACCTCTCTGAGAACTAACAATATCTTGCCACTGACATGAAACAAAGCTTAGAGAAGAGCAGCAAAGCCATGAGAGTCACTAAAAGGATGAGAGGGGTAGCAGTCACTGGAGGTTTGTCTTGAATGGAAGAAGCAGTTGAACTTAATTCAGCCTTAATTAGTTCACATTAGCTGAATTCAATTTATTCTTGTAACAGGAAAGATAAAAGACTTAAGAGATAAAATTATTTCCTGCTCTCCTTTGTATTTTGGCAAGGTGTAGAGTGACACAGTAAGGAGTAGTCTCTCAGAACTCACTAGGACATCACTCAAGGAGGGCAGATTTAAAGTTAAATGGAGATGGTAAGAGTAACATTGACGTGTATCTTTCATGCTATTCAGAAGTTTAGTCTCCTTTCTTGGAGGTGTCAGAACTACAAATAAACAAATTACTTTAACTATACATTTACTTTAGCAGCTAAATACACAAACATCAAAGCCTCAGCATGACTAGATTCCTTAAAGAATCCTTCAAATTACTCCATGACATCAACATACACAGGCATTTTCTAAAGCATTAAGTGAACAAAACACAGAAGCAGCAAGTAAGCAGCTTAAGTATTTTCCACCATACTCTCTGGCAAATTTGTTTATGTTCAATATTGAATACAGGCATCAATTTTACTAAAACCAGTCTCTGAAGAGATTGCAAGGGTGTCGAATGTCAGGATGAGCTTAGTTTCATGTCTGGTCTAGCACAAAAGAACAGAACAGAGAAAAGATTTATGTGACTACTGAAGCTAGAGAGTCACTATTACACAGAATAAAGACACTGGTCACAAGAAAGGAGAAAATTTAATGAGAAAGTAACTTATACATAAAATCAATATTCTTAGATTATTAAGCACCCCAAAATTAACACATCTAACTTAGTTTTGTCTTTGGGGACATCAGCATTATCATCTCAAGCTTAAGGAAATTTACAAGGTCACACACTGGATTCTAATTCTGAAAAAAACAAAACAAAACAAAAAACCCCCACCAACAGCTATCAAGCACCACCTGCCTTCTGCACTGAACTAAGCAAGGCTCCCCTCAAGAAAAGAGAAAGTTTAATTGCACCATTATACATGTATCATATTACACAAGCTCAAGAAAGCATGGTTAAATAAGCAACTTCAATTCTGTCATTTGTTAACTTCCAAATGCTTATTTATAGAAGCTTAACATTAACTCTTCATATCAGGTTTCCCAATTCAGGCTTTTACATTTGTATTTTAATTCTGCCTAAATTCCTCGTGTGTAAAATTACCTAAATGTTTTTTATAAATACAAAACTCTGAAGATCAACTGAAAACTGGTACCACCTTAACCATTTTCAAAAGTTATCACATAAAATGTTGCCCTCTTCCATTAGACTGCTGTTTCCGCTAGTATTTCAAAAAGCTTCATCTGGTATTAAAGACATATTCCATGAAAACATCTAGAAGTAAGGAACAATGACACAGCCTACATCAATTGTGACAACGGATGAAGATCAATAACCTAAATCTTAAAACCAGCACCATTGCTTTGTACATGTTGAAGAAGCTCAATGCAAGCACTGCAACTTTCAAGAATAACTGGCGAACACATTTTACACACAAGATCAGAAAAAAGGAGCCACCTACCTCACAAAAAGACTGTGACACTACCACACAGTGCTCCTGTCAGAGCATCCTGAGGACCTGAAAGCAGCGAGTATCCTCAAGAGAAATTACTGTAACTAGGCTGCAACTTAAAGTCATTGTTCCAGGTAAAAGTGTTTAATTTACAGAATTCACAATGTTTGCATATAGATTTGCAACATGGCATTGCAAGGCACTGTTACCACAAAATTCCCCAGAACTGACATGGCATAAAATAACAAATGGCACAAAATCCAAAGCAGTGAAACCTGATGGAATTTAGAACCCACCTCAGGACCCTGGTATATGGCATATAAACACAAAGCTTCTCCTACACATGTAACACAGTTGACATAAAAGTTATGGCCTGAGAGGGGTTTTTGGCATGCCTTGGGAAGTCCCACTGTAATTTCTGGTGATTTCAAGGAAGCAAAGGACAGCAGCATAAGTTCATAAGATCACCACGTTAGAAAGTATGGCAAAACTGTTCTTTTTACTACATTCTGTACTTATTTTCATGTACTTCATACCTCACTGACAAAAGGGCTAGTTTTCAAAAGGTCACAATCAAGATTTTTTACTCCTTCTCTGAAGCACAAGCCTGAAGAAACAATCCCTGCTCAGAAGAACACCGTGCATCTCCTTTTACAAATTCAGTCTTCCAACACCTGTTCAAGCACATCACCTCGGCAGTCCTGTCAAATCACTGCATCAATGCAAATGTCACATCCAAGTCATCATGCAAAACTTCTTAGCACACAGAGGTAGAAAAATACTCAGCTTAATAAGCATTGCAGTGGAAACCTCCATTAGCATGCACAGAAATACAGCAAAGATGGAATTTGACTGACGGCTTTTCGTCAGACAGAAAAACAATCCTTCTGGATCAGTGTTTCTGTCACTGATCCAGGAAGCAAAAGTCGCCTGAGACACATCTGAAACAGCCCATGGAACAGCTGCAAAGAAGGCTGGCTTGTGTTTTGGGCAGGAGGGGAAGAGGAGGGAATTGTTTTCCTGGTTTTATATTTTCAATAAGCAATTCTCACATGCAAGCAATAACGTAAACAACACAAGCAAAAACAAGAATAGTAACTAAGCAATCAAACCTCACCCTAATTTGTATTGCAACTAAAACCTCCTATGGCACTACCACATAGTACAATCCTAAGATTGTACTCAATGAGGTCAGATGTCTTTTTGGACATAAAAAGGTTGAGAGACAGTCTTTTAGATGACAGAGACCCAGCAGATAATAACATGGGAGATAAATGGAAGATGAGGATTTCTGAAGGACAAAGTAAGATGATGAGATAACCAGCATATATTATTATAGAAAGAAATAAAAAACCACTAGAGAAAAAACTCTTGTCTGAAATATTTTTAAATGTGCAGAAGGATTCAGGGAACAAAAGCCTCAGTGCACAAACTCTTTCTTTGGACAATTAGGAATCATAAACTAGCACAGAATCTCCTGAGGGCTGAAATCTCTAATACTAGATTTACGGAGCATGAACCTGCTTTTGAACCCAGTAATAAAAATAAAGCCATAAAAAGCATTAGGTAATCACAAATTCAATACCCTAAGTATACTAAAAGCTTCAGCATTTGATTTGGTTTAATCATATCCCTCTAATACAACTAAATCAGAATCACCTCAGCTCTGTTTCAGCTACTTGAAAGACATTTTTGAGAGGCCAGGAACAGTTACACAGTTCTCATACTTACTTGAATCCTCCCATCTGAGAAGGTGCAACTTCCAGGCAGAATAGTACAGAAACCCCAGCACCAGGAAGAGGCAGAGGGCTAGCAGCAGGTTACGCATAAACACCAACAGTCCCATCTTCACATCAAATCTGCCCTTCTACATGATCTGAGAAAGAAAAACAGGTTGAGGTTGGAGCCACCTTCTCAGGCAGTCACCCTTCCATAACGTGCCACCCCACACCCGCGACAACGCACAGATCCGAACCGACGCTCTCCGGATGGGAAAAGACACCGATTTACCCAAAGCCCATCAGTACAGTAAGAACTACCACCCCAAGAAGCAGCAGCA
>NW_009970724.1:2194442-2201783 GCF_000747805.2 Chaetura pelagica
GGTCGGTGCGGGGTCCGGCGCTGCCCCCCCCGGTCCGCCCTGCCCCGTCCCCTTCACGGCACCGCGCCGCTCTCTGCCAGCACCGCACTGCCCCCCGCCCCAGCGGACACCGCTCCGCGCTCCCCTCTCACTGCCTGGCGTTGCTCCCTCGCACGGCAGCAGCAGTTCGGTCCCTTCGGGCAGCCCGCTGCGGTGTCACCTCCTCCCGGCCCTGCACCGCCTCTCAGGACCCACATTGCCTCCCTGCTCCGGCCGCAGCACCGCGGCTGCACAGCCTGCGCCTTCTTTGCGCTGAGACACCTCCAGATCTTGCAGTCACTGCAGCCACGGCGTTGTACCAACCTCCTTCTTACCCAGCTGCTGTGAGTGCATGGCCTGGCCACCAGTCACTGCATCAACTACCCGACCTCCAAGCATCACTTGGAACAGACTCCAACACCTGCACTTCTTGGCCCAGCCCAGCCCAGCCCACAGCCACCGCACAGAGCAGCCTGACCTGCCCAATCCAGCCACTGCACCCAGCTGTGCCACACAGTCCAGTGGTGCGCCCAGTCACTGTCTCACACTGTCCGCCAACTTCTGCAGGTCCTCATACCACTGCCTACACAACAAGGTATTGCCCACTGCTGTCTATCACCTCCCTGGACTTCCCAGTGTTGCACAGCCTCCACCAAAGGACCATACCAGGCCGCAAGGACCGTGTCAGCTGCCCCTCTATGCCACAGCGCAGCTCACACTGCACCACCAGTGCCGCTTCCACACGGTTCCCGTGCAGTGAGATGGTGGAGACCTTCTCACTGCACAGCTGGCCTGTGAGCACTGCAGCTGTGAGGCCAGCCCATGCCTCACCTTTCCCACAGCATTGACCTCCTTGCTGCTGACTCCACAGTCTTGCTGGGTACACCTGACACTTGACAGGCACAGGGCAAGTGAGAAACACAAGTTTAAGGCAGCACAGGGAGGAAATTATAAACAGCAAAATTACAAGGCTCAGGGGGTAAAAGCATCTGAAAGAAGAGATGATACAAATAAACCCACATCTTCTGGACAATAAAAAAAGCCCAGATTCCTGTTTCCACCCTCAGCGAGTCACTAATAACACAAGGTAAACAAACAGCCACATCAGTTTAAGGGAAATTAAGTAGGATCATGTTTAGTGTGGTGGCAGCTCCGAGTGCAGGTGAGCCCAGGTGCTGATGCCGACCGGCAGACACTGCCTGGGACAGCGCCAGAGCCTGCTCCCCTGCACTCAGCGAGGGGCAGGGCCCACACAGGTCACAGGGAGAGCTTGCAGGAACTCCTGCAGCCCCACTTTCACAGCCAGAAGCTCCACTTAGCCTTCAACGTGTGTGCAGTCAGCACAAGCTGGCTGTGTGTGCTGCACCCATCCGGCCAGGTTCACAGACCCAACGTGCTCCTCTGTGGAGACATGTGCCCCATTGGCATCCAGTTGGGATTTTTTTTATTCTAACAACAACTTCGAGACAGAGTGCAGCAGGTAAACAAACTCGTGCCAACACCCAGGTATCACTAGCACCAATAGCCCCACGAGGTGGTGAATGGAGAGGGACCACGACCACATCCACGAAGCCTTGTCCATCTGCAGCTCTACCCTCTCCAGCCCCCTCTCCCCCTGCCACCTTCACCGACCCTCAGCTCCCTGGGGCTGACCCACTGGGGACAATAGTTGCTCTCACCCGACTGAGGCAGCTCCCTTCCCTCTAGCTCCACAGCAAGGCAGTGACCCCGGCTGGGCTGCGCAGCCTCCTCCACCAGCTCATTTCCTCTAACCCCACCGACTCCTGCGCTGCGTCGTGTCTGGCTGGAGCTCGGCTTGACAAAAGCTTGCTTTATGCCAGCTCCTCTCTTTGCCTCTTCATCCCTCTGGCTGCGTAACCAGGTCTCGCTTCCCTGCCTCGAGGCCCCAGCGACACGGAGCTGCCTGCCACCGCCACACCTGCTCTCACCATCAGCACACCTCACCTAAACCGCCCCATCTCTGCTGCTCGTCTGCTCAGAGTTTAAATCCCGCGCTCCACAGGCACTGCAGGTGATCTGATTCTGATGATGAGATAAGCGGGGACCTACAGCCTGAAGTCAGATAACGACAAGGCTGGGGCTTGCTCCTGAGCCCGTGTTTGTCACTTGGGAAACTCTATCCCCCATTATCAGGTGTCAGTGTGCTGGAAGGAGCACAGGATGAAGTCACACTCTTGTCAGGCTGGAAAAAACTTGGGAGGCAAGTACTGTGCATCTATGGAAATCAGGTACCAGCACCCAGCAGCTGTCTAACGGCCAGGAATTGAATTAAGGTGATGATTAGTGGAGTGATTTGGTTGGAGTAGCAGGGCTTTAGTCTGAACGTGTTCCTACTTAGCTTACACGTTTCATTCACAGGCAGATGTCAAGCTGGATGTTGCTAGGAGATCGACAGCAGGGGAATAATTAAGGCTGATTAAGACCTATCATGTTGCCATGCTGCTTTCCAGAATGCTCTGCAGTTTTTCAAAGCCAAACTGACCAAATGAAACAGCAAGAGCTGCAGCCCATCCTGCTCAAAAAAACCCGCTTGCTTTTGACCCGCTGAGCCTCGGGGCACTGTCCATGGCTGCCCGTGTGTCTGCAGAGCATTTCCCACAGCAGCACTGGCTACAAGCTGGATAAAGACTCTGGCAGAGGGCACAGCTGGTGGCTGCATTAGCAGGTAACTCAGAACAGCTGTGACAGTCAGTGCCCAGAGCAGGCTGTGCGGGGTCCTGCACCCCATGTCTCTGCGCTTGGGGCACTCGTGTTGAACAAGGCATAACCTGGTGCCTACAGCACAGGTGGGTCAAAATGGTGCAAGAGGCCAGGTACCTGTTCAGCTGCTCACGTCCCCAGAAGGGCTGGGGCAAAACGTCTTCCTTGCCTTCCCGTGGCAGGAGCCTGCCTGGGGCATGCCGAAACTGTTCTGCAAACACACCTCATGCGTGGTGCCAAGCACCACGAGGCATTCCTGCCTGTTTGCTTTTTTCTTTTGTGGTGACTGAGTTGCCCATTATATGGGCTGACACGTAAAGGTAAATAACAGCTACAGGATCTTTTCTCACCAATAAACAAAGTTATGTTGTAACTATCTGCATCAGTTGCCAAACACACACACAAGTCTCTGGGTTCCCTCTGTAGTGAGACTGCTAATTTCATTTTGACTCTCTGCCCTATAAAAATTCTCATTCTAATACTCACACTGTAATCCTTCCCCTCAAATTACATGTCATCAAATCAGACCAGACCTGATGCTAAGTAATGCGGTATTTTATTATTAATTAAATAGCACAAAAATACCACAGCAAAGATCTCTTTCCAGCAAAGGCTAGATAGAGATTACCTCTGCTGATGCACACACTTGGGGAATGTAATCTGAGCTGTAACACACTCATATTTTATCTTTATCTCTCTGGCCAAACTTGTTTAATCTCATGCACTCGTTATACTTATTATATATACTCATTATACTATCTTAAACACAGGCTCTGAGCATGAACAGTCTGTGGATGGCACTTTGCATTTCTGGTGCTCTGGCTACTCCAAGAACAGAAAAGCTGAACGGCATTATCAGCAGCCCCACACAAAACAAGCTAAACCAAGCTGAACTTGGCCAAAGAATTCTGCCCCCCTCCAGTTGTTTTCAACAGCAGAGAGCCACACTTACCACTACAGGTGCAGGTAAACAACTGGAGCCTGCCCAGGCTCACTGAGTCTGCTGCCTGACCGGACCACGTTTCCCAGGGTCTTCCTCAGCTGAAATGATCCGATGGTCCTGCCTGACACGCTGTGGGATTTGAGCAGCCGGCCAGCACACTGCTCAGTGGCTCATCTCCTTGCATTAATTCCAATATGCTGTGTTTGCTTCACGCATATTTTCCAAGAAAGGAGGTAGGCTTGATTTAAAGACAAGCGTTGGAGACTCCCACCCTCCTGGGTCTGTTTCAGGAGTACCTCACCCTCACGTTCAGAAGAGCATCCCTCATCCCTGTGTCTGGATTCAGCTTGCAGACATACCATTTTGTTCTGTCTTCTGCTTGATTAAAGAGCCTTTCAGAGCCTGGCATTTTCTCTTTGTGACACTACACATATGCTGCAAGCAAACCCCCTCTCATCCATCTTTCTGATAAGCTAAATATACTGAGTTGTTTAATTCTCTTACTGCCAGGTTTTTCCTCCCACCCTCAAGCCATTTTTTGCATTTCTGCTCTACACAGCCTCTCTGATTTTCCTGAATTATTTTCAAAATGAAGAATTCCACAATGAGCCTCCCCAGTGCCTTGACACAGGGTTAAAATCTGTATTTTCCTATTCTGCATCTCAAAGGGCTGTGCTGGTCCTTGCTGTCATAGCGTCAGGCTAAGCATCGAGGCAGGATTTTCCCAAATCTTTTCCAGACCTGCCGCTGACAGGTTAGAGCCACCTGAGCTGGCCAGCCCATGTCTCAGCTGCACACCCAGGACCCTGATGAATGGAATTGTGTGGCAGTCACTGAGGAATCTGGTGCACTGCCTAGTTACTGGGCGGCACACTGTGAAAACAGCCTCTCAAAAATAATAAACCAGGTGGAGACTCCATCTTAATTCTGCCCTTTAAAGAAAGCAGCTTAAATAGTCTTTGTATTTGCCATTCAAAGGGTTTTCGTTCTCCCAGCAGTCCCCTCAATAAAGCATACTTGAGACCTGGGCATGAAATGGGAAAACTTTCCCAGCCCACGCATCATATCAGGTATCACAGCGTGCTTCCTCACCCTGGTGCTGCAGGCACCTGGAAGGAGCCCAGCTCCAACTGTGCCCATGCTGCCTCTTTGGAGCTGAGAGCACACAACCAGGATGCTGCCCTCAGTTTCTGAGATGACTGCTGAAGAAATCTGAATTTCAGAGACGGTTAGATCTGCAATGGCCAGGAACCATGATAGGCTCATCCCACACCCTCCAGCCAGGCATCGTCCCGTCCCCTTTTGTGCCATAAAAATGGGAGGCAGGTCTGGTCCAGCTGTTGCCTCTTCTCAAATGAGAATGGCAGGAGTGACCCCATCTCACATGCTGTCACAGAGAGGAGGGAGTTTGGCACAGCAGCAGCACAAGGAGAGGCTGTGGCTCCCCAAACCAGCCACATCCATGCCACAGGCCCAGGTAATTGACAAGCAACATTCTGATGACATAATCATGGGCTCTCCTAAACACACGTTAATTTTTAACAAATGCTTGTCTGGCAAGAGGCCAGTGCAATTCCAAGAGCCAAAGCAATGGGCACAGAAATAGCAAAGGGAATTGGACTGCTGCTGGGAAGGTGAAAGCCCAGCTAAAGGGCATCCCGGGGGCTATGCTGTGCAGCACGGACCTCGCAGGAGAAACTCCTTCCTGGGCAATAGAAAAGGTCTGGCTAGTGAGAGCATGAGCAACTATGCAGCACACTTGGCTTTTCCGCTGCCATCAACAATGGCATAGGATTTTAATTAAAAGTATGTATTATAAAGAATTAATAAGGCTCACAAGAGATTAACAACTACGTGCATTAACAGCTACATTTTGAGCTCTGTCAGTGAGCCAAGTCTTAATGGGGAGACAACAACAGGAAGCATATCTAGACCCCCAGCGACAGCTTCCCAGTCCAGTGCCATTTAATAGTTTTCAAAATCAATTGTCTAGATGATAAGATGAAAGCTTACATTTGCAGCTGATAAAATACTGAACAGGCTGTTTGCTGCTACAGTGTGAGCAAATGGCCTGATAAAACAATCATAACCCACAGCACAGTAACGGGCTGCAAAGGAAGGTGCGTGGGCACAGAGGGGACAGACTGTACTGCAGGGTGGAAGATCTCCTGGAAAGCAGAGGTGGGGAGGGGGGAATTAAATAAATCGAGGGGGGAAAAAATTAAAAAATACTAAAAAAGAGAGCTGTCCCCACATGCAACTGCTGCTATGAGCCTGCATCACAGTGCCTTGGCTCCAAGAGCCATGAGCCACAGGCACGCGGAGGCGATTTCCGAGCAGACCCACGGCAGCGCTCGTGCTGCTCTGCAGCTCTGGCAAAGCCATCCTGGTGCTCTGTCCAGATCTCCAAACTCCAAAATGGACACAGAAATCTTGCAACACCATGGTAAAAAAGGAACTAAGGCTTGGAAATGCCTTCTATCTGCACAAGATGTGAGGAGTGCGGGCTGCTGCTCCCCTGCTCCAGGAGAAGGTGTCCTTGCTGATGGGAGAGGAGCACTGCTGCAGGCAGGGTCTGAAGGCATGGAGGTGAAAGTGCAAAAGCTTAAGCCTGAAATTAAGTACGTTTCTTTGCAGTACAACTGCTGAAGGCCGCAGGAGCAGCCAGCCCCAGTGAGCAGCAGCTTGCAACTAAGATTAGACAGTCCTGAGTTTTAATTTAATTTTTCATTAACTATGGCTGGAAGAAGAGCTGCCATGTGGTCACACTTCTTGCTTCACCCTGCTCTGTACACAAGCCTGGGTACACCAGGGTAGGTAGGAAAGCTCCTGATCTCCTGTCCAAACAGCTCCAGGAGCAAAGAGGAAGCCAGGAGTTATTCCTGTGTGCTGGAGAAGGCAGTGGGGAGGGTGCTGAGGGGCTCAGCCTGAGGGCAATCTTCTTGACCTGCTTTTCCAGCTCATGCACATGTTTTTCTAAAACCAGGCATGACTCAGCCTGACCTGGCTCTATGGCATGACACTGTTCTCAAGCACAGGCAAGCTGCCTGCAACAGAGCTCACATCCAGTCTTTTACCCAGGGAATGCCATATTTCCAGCCTGGGGCTTCACTACTTTTTAAGTTAATTGCACTGCAGCAAGCAAGACTTTGTGCAGCTTTAGCTGTCTCATTGTGGTGATGGAGCCACATGGCCATGGACTCATCTTTTCAGACTGCTACCTGAACCCCAGCTTATCTCCAGCTGCTCCCCAGTGCAGTGAAGCCTCTGAACCCAAGCAACACACCAGCCATCGTCACACAACACAGCAACCATCTTTGGTGCTTCTACTGGTCTCTCTCAAATACATCTAAGGGAGCTGGTGCCAAAACCCACAGTGTAAGTTCAGCAGCCCACAGCTCTGCTATATCAGTCCCCACTTTAGGTCTACAAACCTCCTCTATTTGCATCTCTTCCCCACGTGCCCCAGGGAAGTGGCTGTGAGCCAGTGTCAGTCCTGGGTGAGCCACACTCCCACAGCAGCAGAATTGTGCCCCATTTGAAATTTCATTATGTCATTTGTCATTATTTCAGACACAAATCCTGGCCATGTACTTTTTTTTTTTTTTTTTTCTTTTTTTTTCCCCAGGCTGGGGCAGAACTGGTAGCATGGGTACTCA
>NW_009970724.1:2203192-2216467 GCF_000747805.2 Chaetura pelagica
TTTTTTTTTTTTTTTTTCTTTTTTTTTCCCCAGGCTGGGGCAGAACTGGTAGCATGGGTACTCATACTTCTTTGGAATAAGTAACTTCACATTACCTTTGCTGCCTTGTTTCTTGCATGATTTCATATAAAAATCATGGATTTTGCAACCTGGGCTGTGCAGGTTGTGCTGCATGATGGTTGGCCATACTGCTCTGGTAAGCATCTCCCAAGGCATGTCTTATCTTCAGAGCTGCAGGCTGCAGCCCCTGTGTCAGTGAGTGTCCTTTCTTGAAGCTCCCAGTGATGCACTGAGTGACATCAAAACCTTGCAGGATGCAGGTTAATGTGCTCAGTGAAGATGCTCTTTGCAGCATCCCAACCACCTGCTCACCCAAGACTGGGACAAGCACAATGCTCAGGAAAGGGATCAAGGAGACAGGAGGGAGTAGCAAGGAGAGGCAGGGGGAGGAAAGGAAAAGACAGCTCAATGGCTTTGCACAGATCCTGTCAGTCCCTGGGAGAGATGGTGGGGAGGGAGGAGGAGGTGCTGGAGCTGTTGGAGCACATGCTTCACCTGTGGGTGTGAGAGAGTGGGACTCTGGGCTGGCAGGGGCCCAGCTGAGGGCCCCTCCATGTCCCAGTGCCTGCACCACTCACAGGTGCTGAGACTTACTTGCTCTTTCTTGGAAAAGGGAGGAAGGAAGAAGAGACAACCCCTACAAGGTGGGCTGTAGGGCAGGGCCAGTCTGGAGGGTGTAGGGGTTGGGCAGGCTGGTTTGCAGCACACAGGTCCACGTGCTGCAGGACACAGCCAAGGTTTCACGCTCTGCTGCAGGGCACCAGCACGCTGTGTTTTGGAGATGCAGCATTTGTGGCAACCTGTGTATTCTTGCAGCTGCTTTGCATAACAAGGAGTTAGCACAACCAGGGGAAATGCCTCTGGCTGCTGTGTTTGCTGGTAGGACACGGCAAACTGCAGTCATGAGGAGACAGCTGCCAGGCAGAGGCAGTGCTGCTGCAGCACAGCAAATCTCTCCAGTGTTCACACAACCCCATGGGGCAGGTACAAGCGAGAACAGGACTAGAGAGACACTGGATCCTGTTATAGCAAGATGGGTCCTAAACACTGAGTGTGCAGAGCTGCCAGCCATGGAAAACTCTGGCCCTGTTCCAGCAGGGACACAAGCCAAGCCAGCAGGACCCTCATTTCCCACACACTGCAGGTCAGAGGCATCTGCAGCCCACCCAATCCAGCCATGAGAAGGCAGGGACAGAGCTCAGCCCCCCCCCAGCAAAGCTTCCTCACCCTACTCCCCCAAGAAACCAACTCCCTGTGCCACAGAAGAGGGAGTATGAACTTTCTGCAGCCATCATCTGAACTACCCAACACTGGGGAAGGCTGGAAGGCCCATAGAGCCAGGCAGAGGTAGCTGTGCCAGGCTGGAGCTTTTCAGGTCTCAGCACCCAGGGTTTGCACCTGCAGCTGGACTGGTCTTTCCAGTGCAGGGAGTGGGGGAAGCTGGCCACAGCAAGGTGTTGGTACTAATGACATCCTCCCTGACAGGCTGGTTTCTGGTGGATGGAGTAGATCAGCACCACTGATTTGCACAGCCACCTGGACAGGTTCTGTGTTCAGAGTCCAGCACCTATAACCCATCTAGGTTTGACATGCCTGCCCCAGCCCAGCTCCCCTCCAACACAACCGTGGACCCTGGCACTGCTGGGATTGTTGGGCTCTTTGCTCCTCTGCCAGCATCAAGGACACAGCCACAGCTTGGCACTGTCACCTCCCAGCAGCAATGCATCACTGCATGTGCCCAGAGCATCAGACATGCACTTCATGCCAGGCATAGCCAGCAGTGCTGGGGGACCAGCTGTAGACAAACCCAGCCAATGGGTTTAGCCTCCTGCTCCAGCATCTCACCCTGGAGTTACCTCTGACTTGCCACTCTTCCCTCCCCACCAGCTGCATCCACCCCAGGCCCCTGACCAAAAGTGAAATTTTTGATCCCTTCCTCCATAACACCTTCCTGGGCCTTGGGCCCCAGCAGAAACTCTCCTCAGCTGAAGGGACTCCTCGTTTCTGCCACAAGTGATCACGTGCAAGCATGAACCTCCCCATCCTCCATGCTTCAGTCCCATAGCATCATCTGCTCAGATACCTCCCTCCTGTTCCTTGACAAGCTGGGACACCCTCAAACACAAGAGCTGGTGAGATCTGAAGGATTCATTCACCTGCTCTCTCAAGTATGGTGAAGCTGTGTGAATCCAGATGAAGAAGGATGGGGGTACCCTGCACCAGCAGCTGCTCCCAGCAAGCCCACAGCCACAGCACACAGGCAGTGCTGCCTTTCCTTGGAGGATGATTGTGGCTCCAGCCCCTGAGCAGCCTTGCTGGAGGCCCACACTCCTCCCATCACATCAGGCAGCTGTGAGAGGCATCTCGTGGTCCGGATGCAGAGCCAGCCTGTCATTTCTCCCTCACCAACACAGCCAGGACTAAAAATATCCCAGGAGTGGGCTGATGGCAGTTGTGCTACAGTCTCTGTTATGCAGATGGAAATGGCTGGTCCCTGTCACAGAGCCCAGGGTAGCACTAGCTTTGCTGCCCTGCACCAGCACAGGGTTTTGGGATACTTTGTTGTGCCATGGTAATCCCTGTAGCAGAGGCATGCCAGGGGCAGTGCTTGGTGCAGAGGGTCCTGGCCAGGTGGAGCATCATGGCTGGGGCTGTTCTGGCCAGGGGAGACAAGCAGTTTCACAAGGATTATCCCTCTTGGGTGCACAGCAGCAAGCAGGGCAGGGAAGAGGAGAACAGGGGGTTTCACAGCCTGCTGCCTCAAACCCCTAACAATGATGAAATGGGCTGCTGCCCAGACAACCTGTGAAAAGTCAAAAGTGTACCCAGGCAGCCAAACTTCCAGCACTGTGGGTGCAAACACAGCAGGACAGGGAGCTGGGGGGCAAGTCAGCAGAGCAGCAGCAATGCAGCTTCAGCCCATGGAAAAAGCTGGAGAAGCAGAAGAGGTTGGCTGAGTTTGCAGTCCATCTGGGAAGAGGGCTGGCCTTGAGCCCGTACCATGCAGGCAGAAGGCAAAGCTGTCAGCTTCTCCCCTCCCAGCATATCCTAAATCCACAGGGTCTGTCAGCAAGCAGGGCTGCTGACACTGAGCCTCAGGCAGTTGTCCACCCAATAAACCCCACTGAGCAGGAAAGGGAGCAAAGGTGCTGCTGGAGGAGCCAAAAGGGACAGACCAGCTCTCGTAGGAACAACTTACACTGTAACAGCACAAAGCCAGCCCCAGCCAGAGACGCTGGCACCCTCTGGGTTCACTGCCACTGTACGCGTGACTGCTGGTCTGCATGGAGCTCACCAACAGCCACGCAGGCCCTCTGCCAGACATGAGCAGCTGCAGGGACTGTGGAAGGAGAGGGCTCAGGGCAGCCCTGTCCTCTGCTGCAGCATTTCTCCTGACACCACACAGGCACATCTCCAGCCAGCTCCTCTGGCCTCCAGGATACTAGCCCAAAGGCCCATTGAAGCCACCACCACTATCACCACTGCCAGCTAGGTGCTGGGAGACCTACACATGCACCCAGCCCAGCCACCCCACACCCTCCATCTGGACATTACCTGGTTCTCTGCTGAGAAGGAACTACCAGCTGCTTCAGCCTGCAGCCAACCCACACTGATTTAATCCCAGCCAAACTGGCATCCCCAGGATGTCACAAGCATCCTGACCCCAAACCTGATGCCAACTCCCACCCTGTGCTACACATCTGTCACAGCCCTAGCCAGCAGGTTAGCCCACCCAGCACAGCTGAACCTCTCCTGGGCTGGTGACCCAGGGCCAAGGCCACACTGCCTGGGCAGCACCTCCCAGAGGGACACATTCCAGGCACAGACCCATCTCACCACTCCCTGAACCGAGACCCTTGGCAGTTCCCCGAGCCAGTGCAGAAACATCCCCGAGGAGCAGAGCCCTTAACTCACCTGCTTCATCCAGGGCTGTGGGACAGGCTGCACTGGGAGAGGGGTGAGACTGAAACACCCCCGAGGTGCTGGCAGGGCCCAGCTGCAGCCTGGCATCCATTTGCTGGGGAGAGTCTCCCCCAGCAGGTATCAGGCACCTCCCCAGAAAGGCTGCACAAGGGCTCTTCTGTCCAGCAGCTCGGGGAGGAATGACTGAGGTGTCCCAGCTTGCCTGGAGAAGGGGTGGGGATCTGCTATGGGAGGAGAGGACAGCCCAGCTCCCAGTGATCACCCCTGCGGCCCAGCCCTGCACTTCTTGCTGGGAACCATCTGTGTGGCCTCACCTTGGCCAGCGCAGGACTGGAGGCTGCTTGTTTGCAGAGTCCACACAGGTGGGCAAGGAACTAATCTAGGCCACCTCAGGGCTGACCCCATAAATTGATGGGGTCTGGGGGTCCCCAGCAGGCATAAGGGACCTTGGGCAGCTGCCTGAGTGGTCCAGGGCAGCAGTGCAAAGACCTCAGGGGTCTTTCCCTCCTGAAGAAAGAACCCCCAGCATGCTGGTGCCGAAGTGATGCCCCACACAGGCAAGAGCTCAGCTCAGAAAAGGAAGGGCAGCTGGGGCAGGAAAGACCTCACTACAGTGGGACTCAACTATAACTTCTCTGGAGAAGCCCTGGGCTCAGCTGGAGAAGGAGAGGAGGGAGAACTGCTTCCTCGAGCTGGCCCATCAGGAGCTGGCCCATCAGGTGCTGACGTGCCTGGCTCCCAGCCCAGCAGCTCAGAGCTGTGCAGCTCCCATGAACGCTGTCTTTCTTCTCCCTGCCGCACAGCTCTTGGCAGCCCCTCAGATGCTCTGCCTGTGGAGGCAGCAGAGCCAAGGTCTGTTTTTCTGTCCCTTTCCCCTTGCCTGGCTCTACACAGCACTAAGGGACCAAACTGGGGCCTCACTGCTGAGGATGGTGCTGCAGACCACTGCTCCCACAGGGATTCAATAGGAACCTTCAACTCCAACCGGTGAGAAAGAACAGGCTGGGAATGCAAAGATGGCTGAGGGTCCAAGCAGGACACCCTGTGTTGCTTCCCCTTTTGCAAGGGAGAAGGGCAGAGTAAGAGCATTATCTCCCCTGCCAGTCTTCGTGGACGCCAGATGTTAAACAGTGTTTGGAAACATCTATCCAGCTGGAAATGAGAGAGCCAGAGAGGACTTGGGACAGATCCTTCTCTGGCTGCTAACACAACTGCTCCCTTTATCCTGCCCTGGCTCTGCTGGACCTGGACAAGCAAAAGCTGTGTCCCTGCTGCAGCCACCCACCACAGGCAACCACAACTCCAACCAAATGGGCTGCTAAGCCCTTCAGTGTAGTTGCTCTGTACTACCTTTTTCCTTGCTCCCAGAATGGTTCCCTATCTCCAGCAGCAGCAGCACACTGGCATTGTGCACCGTTCCCACTTGTGATAAAACTGGCTGCAAACTAGGATTTCCTCTGTATGTGCAACCTGCTGCCCAACAGCACCCACCAACCACACCCAAACGCATCATGACCTACACCCAAGACAGTGGCAGACATGGCTTCTTTTCATTTTTTTTTGTTAACTGCTTGTGGCTATCAGTCATGACGTTGGAATTAACTCTGGTTGTGAGGACAGGGGTGAAAATTAACCTAACAGGTGCAGAGATTTAACACAAAATTAAAAGGTGCAGGTGTATTCAAGAGAAGCAGCAGCAGCAAGGTCTGAGGGTTCAAGCATAATAAGTAACATCAACTTACATTCACAATCACCTGATCCCCATGTCTGAAGCTTCTCTGGAGGTGTGTGGGTACAACACATCCCTGACTCTAAATTCAGCAAGACTGTTGACTTGATTAATTGTACTTCTTTAAAGTACAATTTGCTTTAGTCTATAGCATACTTGTATGGAATGTATCACAGTGCAGTCACAGGTACTGTGTGGACAGGAGACTGTCTGGTACAAATTCTTCAGCTGCAAAGACTAACTCAGGATTGTAACTCTACATGGAGGACTTCAGCCTGAGTAAGAAAACATCCCAGCACACCAGCCACCCACTTTGCCTACAGCCATTGAGGAGGCAGCTCTTCCTTAAGCCAGCAGTGTGGATGGTGAGAGCATCCCATTTCCTGTGGTGCTGGGTCTTATGGCAGTGTGAGTGACTTACACTGGGTACACTGGATAGTGACTCAGGCAAGGCCCAAGCCCCCAGCTGAGGTGGAAGAGCCCAAACAGCAGGCCTGCTTCCTTTCTCTCCTGCATCACTTATCAAAAAAAGTGTTCACAGCCCACTGGAACCATTCATAAAAGCGAGAACTTCTCTTCAACACATGATTACAGGCCAAAGACATCACTTTTCAGGCTCTCCTATCTTCATTCAGTTGTGTCTAGAAATTAACGCACATCCCACAGCATTTTTTTTTCAGCACCTTCCCACACATTTCCCTCAGAACAGTTTTGATTTCAGCATTGTCACATTACTCATGCTGCAGCAAGGAGGCTGTGGCTATGTTTCCTCATGGATCTGTCACGGGATCCTCAAAAGATAGCGAGTAGGTGAATGTTTCCCATTCCTCTGTAGACCATTCTGGTGAGGTCAGAGGAAACTACTGATACACACCTTCAGCTGTGCTCATTACTGGAACCAAGCAACACCACATTCACCCCACCTCAAGTGTCACAGTCTTCACTCATCTGAGGAAGAAATCTAAAGCTGCTGAACAGCTCCAACAGCAATGCAAAGTAATGCAGAATGACTATGGAAAAAGAGGGAAAAGGCTAAATTTGACTTTTAGCAACAGCCTATGTTGTTCATGTTGAACCTAAAATACTGCACACTTGCACAGAACCTTTAACTGAGTGCTCTCAGGTTAGTGTAAGGTCTACAAATCTGACAGGAAAAAGGAGATGTTAACATTTTCCCCAACTACAAAAGCTGGCTCCAGGAATACCTGGCACCTTTGGCTCCAAAGATACGAGCTGAAGTAGTAATACAATGAACAAGCAATTTACTCAAGGTCACTCAGTGTATCAGTAACAAAAACCCCTGAGCTAAAGTAGAAGAATATCTTTTCCCTAACTGCAACTTCAGCAAGTCATAACCAGCACAGTGAAATTCAAGTCAACACTGAAGTAACAAACAGAACTGTCTGTACCCAGGTAAGACTTTTCTGATGACTCCTCTTCTGGCACTGCCACTCTCAGCTACAGAGGGAAACTAAGGCCACTCAGCTCTTACTGCAGATGGGGACAGTGTACTTCAATGAAGAAGGACAAATCTGTGTCTGTTCCTGTTCTAGTTTAACAGCCATACTGGACTGAGTCCTTAATAACAGAACTCAGCTTAGTATCTCCAACAGACACCTAAGAGCTCACTGACTAAGCATTAAGCAGATGAATATCAGAAAGGAACAATGAAAAATCAAAAGCATGATGAGAATTTCCAAGTTACATTGCTTTAGTTCTTACATTACTCTACAGACTGTCCATTTTGAAATTACATTTATTACTTCATCAAATTGAAAACAACATATAGGCTACCAGAGTCTTGATTTTATCCCATGTTTGCATAAAAAAACCAAACAAACCCAAAACAAAAAAAAGCACAACTGCAGTTATGTCAAGACAACAGGAGCCCAGTTAGAGAATGGAAGAACAGAGATGAAATGGAAACCTTGGGTTATGTGGCTACGCTCCTCAAACAGTGCAGAATAAATTCAACCCAGCTCAAAACACCAGGAAGAGAAAGAAGGAGCAAGGAGGATGGGTCTTACTACTGATGGTACTGTCTCTGGTCATCCAAGGGGTCTGCTGATGGAGAAAGAGGTCTCCTAGAAGTCCACCCACAGGCAGAAACATTACTGCGATCAGGTGCTTTACAAAGAATGCAGTCACCTTTTTAAACCTTATAAAAAGTAATCACTGGCTTGCCAAGCTCTTCCTGAATTAAGGGCAAGTCACTATTTGTTTATGCTAAAAATGCTTCTTATGGGTCCAACCTGAACCAGTCACAGATGGAAGCTTCATCAAAAGTGAAGTGAGGTTTACTGCCTGCAGCATCACATGCAATGGACCTAACAAAGGGCCATCAGAGCTCCTATGGGGCATATTGAGTGTGATTTCCTAGTGAACATTCAGGACACACCTGCCTTGCTGATACCCTGGCAGCATCTTACTGGAATGATGCTGTAAAATGGATAAACACAATTTCAAAGGAAAACATACTACTGGAGAAAATTACTATCATTCAATATCCTAGTAGAGGTAATGGAAAGCAGATGTACCTTTGAGAGAGCTGCTCTGTAAAGAGCTTTTATTGCTACCTGTTATAGGTTAAAAGCCATAAAGCCAATTGTTTTTGCAAAGTCAAACAATGTAGACCCCTCAAACATCAGGGTCACCAAGTTAAAGTTCACAGAGAGAAGCCAAGATGCAGTTCAATCACTGCAGCAGGTGAAGTATGCTCACATTTGAACAATGCAGCACAAGAACTGATGGGAAAATTGGGAAGGCCCTTTTGTCTCAGAGTGCAGGATTGCAGCCACTTCCAACACAGTGCAGCCAACTGACAAGAGCAAACCTGGAGCCCACAGAAAATGCAGCACAACAAAGTCCCTCTTTCCAGAACAAATACAAGGCATAGGAGCTCTTGCAAATCACTCAATATTGTTAGAGGTGGGTGGCAAAACATTGCTGCAGTTGAACAACAGCACTCCAAACAAATCCAGCTGTTTTGTTCTAGGCCATCATTTTAGGATGAAGCTGTTGAGCCAGGTGTTTGCAGCACAGGCAGCACCTGGCACCTAAAAGGTGCATTTAAGTTATATAGCAGTTTGGGAAGGAAGCCTGAACACAGGTACCTTTTATCTGGAGGGAAAATGGCAGATGACAAGAAGAGTATGTTTTTTTGTAATATACAGGTAATCTTCAGCCTATGACAAGTTAATATCAAATATTAAGATATGCTGACATAACAGAGGCAAGTTTGTAAAGGACCTGCCAGCTCTTCTCAGTGCCTCACAGTACATCACTTCAGGGAGGCTTATTAGGCTCAGACACCAAAGTGCAAATTTGTTCCCACTGCCTAGACCAGAGTACTTGCAGCTACTAGACTCCAGTCTTAACAGATCCTAGTTTTATCAAGCCAACTATCCAATTCATCAAAAAGCAATTTAATACCCTGAGACCAGCAGTTTTGGGTATGGAATAAAAAAAAACCAAAAAACACACAGGAAAGCCACTATCCCCTTGAAGAATCTGTTTCAGCCTTCCAATACTGCTGAATAAAGTATTCCACCACAAAAATGGGACAGAATACCTCTATGCAAAACAATGGTTGTGCAAATCTTTGCTACTCATATCAGCCTCCTGACCCTATACAAATGTAGGGATAAGGACGATTTTCTTTATAAAAGTTGTAGTTTATTTCTTTTCTGACCAAGAGTTGTATCACTACACAATACTACATTTTATTGCTAATCACAAATCAATTGGGGTAGGAATAAAAAAAACCAAAAAACACACAGGAAAGCCACTATCCCCTTGAAGAATCTGTTTCAGCCTTCCAATACTGCTGAATAAAGTATTCCACCACAAAAATGGGACAGAATACCTCTATGCAAAACAATGGTTGTGCAAATCTTTGCTACTCATATCAGCCTCCTGACCCTATACAAATGTAGGGATAAGGACGATTTTCTTTATAAAAGTTGTAGTTTATTTCTTTTCTGACCAAGAGTTGTATCACTACACAATACTACATTTTATTGCTAATCACAAATCAATGCACCAGGGGTGTCGGAAGAGTTTGGTTTATAGCATTCCTATTTAACAAAAGGAAAAAAAGTTACAAACCTAGACTTCACAGACACATTGCCACGTCCCTGTAGAAGTAGGGATGCATTAGGTCTGTTTCACTAGAAAATTCTCCTCTGGAACTCCTTCTGGAGAACATGTAACTGTACTTATTCTGGCAGGAAAGTCACCCCATCGTTCCATGCAAAAAGAAGGTGGCCTATCTGCTCCACAGCATAAAGTCCCTTTCCTACAGAATGGGAAAGGAAAACGTATTTACATGGCTCCTCCTGTGTGTTAATGCTTAAACTATTAGGAGTAAGTCAGCGCATCTGGGGACACCTACTACCCAGCTTAGCTCGGCTTCCTATTGCTGGGGCAGCAAATTCTCTCCAACACAAGTGAGATGTGCCCTACTAATTCTCCATACAAATGCTGTGGTAACCTTTGCCAGACAGCAACACAGCAGCACTCCTGCTTCAGAAGAGCATTGCACAGCCTTTCAGTAATGCATACAATTAAGTGCATGCTTTATCTGTCTCAGACCCAATATTAGCTATTTTAAGCAAAAGCTGTGGCCACATAGCAGACAGTGCTGCCACAGAAGAGGTACAGCACTGCTTCAGATGCTGCTGCCCTGTCATCCCCAGTATCATGATGCTTGGATTTCAAGAAGGGAGAGTTAGGACTCTGTCCCTTTGGTCATTATTGCCTTAGACGGAGTGGGGAGAAACTCAAAAAAACCTCTTTGGGAGCTGAATGCCTATTCTTGTTAGTAGGCTGCACTGTGCAGGGCTCCAGACAGATGTAATTAATTTTGAGGCACATACTATTACAGTTAAACTTATGATTAAGTAAGTCAAAACAAGTATCAGAACAAAAATATTAAATGGAGGATTAAATAATTTGTCTATGAGATCCAATTTCACATTTCACCTGTTCACAAAAGCACCTCCTGTCTGCTTGGATCTGAACAGCCTACAACTCAACCCTCAGAAAGGAGGTGCTGAGAAGCAAGAGACTGAAGCTGCTTGCAACAAAAAGATGGATATAAATACAAAAAGAGGTTCCATTTCAAGCACCAGTAATACTGCCTGCTCAAGCTCAGGTGTAGTCACCAGGGAGACTCCCAAAACCAGGAACATGATTCAATTAAAACAACAGACCATACTGCAGCTGCCACGTTCCTGGCTACAACTCCTGAAGGAGTTTGCCACCTGTCAAAATTGTCTCTAATAAAAAAAGCAAGACTGCTTGACGAGGTGAAAGCAACACGCCCAAGCTGGCTTATTCTGTAAGGACCCAACTTCAGACCAGAAGTCTGCAGGCATCAGCTTCAGCAAATGGGATCTGTTTCACTATCCAACAGCTGCCTTTCAGCTACTGCAGAGCAACAGCTTTTTAGCTTCCTTAAAAAACAAAATGAAAAAACCCTGGATTCAAAGCATCCAAATATGGCCTGTTTTACTGGAGCGTATAAATCCTTGGGGGAGGTGGGCATCTGCTTCCTCTGCCACAGGCAGCGCTTACTCCATGATGGCCCGGTACAAGGCAGGTTCAATGTAATCCTCACGGTAGCGTGAGTTGATCACTCGTTGCCTCTTCCTCTCTTGTCTGACCTCCTTCTCTGCAAAGATCTCTGTGAAGCGCATATCCGAAGCTACTGACTGAGAGAAAAACCAGGATTAGTCACCAGAACACAGATCAAATCCCTGCCCCCACATCCTCCTACTGCATGTAAGGAAGAACCAATTCAGGACACTTGGGAACATTCAGCCTTCTTCAAAAACTGACCAAACAAGAAGAAAAATATTTAAGAATCTGGATTTACAAGTCTGGGGATAAGTTTAAGTGAACTGTAATCAGACATCTAAAGAATCACAGGTTTCAAATTTAACTGAGTAGCTAATTTTAAGTTCACAATCACTTTCCTCAAAGAATAAACACACTCATCTGTTCCAACTTTCAAGCAGCCTAGTACATTCTGTGCCTTATGGGACAGGCATGCTTAAATGTCTGGTCACCAGATCCAGCTATGGTATGTTCTTTCTTAAACCTCTACCATCCCATGTGCTGGCCAACAGGTTCTGCACTAGGCTGTGCATGGTCATGCTGTAAAGCAACATTTCCCAGCATTCTTCAGTTTTTTAGAGCAGGAAACATGGAGCAACAGAACAGGGACCCAAAGGGGCTGTGGCTGTGTATCCCTGGAGATAATAAAAACTTGACTGAAGAGAACCCTGAGCAACCCTGCCTGACTTCAAAGTTACCACTGCTTGGAACAGGTGCCTGGAGCAGAGACCTGCAGAGGTCCTTTCCTGCCTTAGTTAATTTGGAATTTAAAAAAAATGGCCAGCTCTCTTGATGCCACCCTACTAAAGGCTTTTCAGAACAAAGAATAATTTCAGGAACTTGGCCATTCTTTGCAATGGGGATACACAATCAAACTTAGGAATACAGGCATAAAAGGGTATTAACATGCTGTCCCAAAGAGTGACTCTAGGCTATGAACTCACATCTCTGCAGAAGGAGAATTTAGTGTCTCTCTAGATTGAGACAGAGCTTTGTTTTTGTAGCCTGATCAACTACCAAGCTTTGCAATGACTGAACCAAGTGTCAGATTGTCATCTTTTGCTGTCGCACACTCAGCTCACTTGTCAAGGACAAATTAAATTAGAATGAGCCTCTTTAAGCAGATGTTTCCACCCTGTTTACCTACCAGTCTTGACTTCACTCTCTTAGGAAGCTCTTCTTCAAGAGTATACACATCATCCCTTTTCACCATCAGCTGTGACCCATCTTCAAATTCCACCTAGAAGAAAAACAGAAGTTGTTCTGCCAGAAGTCTCAGAACCCTCCCACAGCTACCCAAAATTTGCCTTCTCCTCCCCACAGAAGCTTCTCCTGACATAACCTACCACTTGAATTTTGGAAGACAAATATGCAAGTATGCACACTGCAACAGACTTTAACCAAAACCTCACCAATCCTATGACATTACAAGTACTCCAGCAAGTTTTGGGATATTCTTTTGACATCTGACAAGACAGTCTGGCTGGTCACTTGAATACAGCCTGGGCATTCATCCCTGTGGAAGTGTGCAAGTCATGATGTACTCTGACTAAACAGAGAAAAGCAAAACCAAACTTGTTTTAAGTGGTTTATGCTAAAGGAACGGAGTCTGCTGAAGAATTGCAATCAACAGTTTTTCAGAAGCTGACACTTTCAAGTAGGTAGCCACATATAAGAGCAAAGTGGTTGCTTTCCACTTGACTTAACTCCAGCAGCTGTTACCAGCATCTGGCACTGCTGACAACACAGAGTCACTTCCCCTGAAGTATTTAAGCATGACTTCCCTATAGCTCTGCTAGCTTTAAGAACAGCCCTGCTAACACAATCAGCTTGTTATGAATTATGTATTTTCAGACAACTCCATACCTGGTACATCTGGATGGCATGTGATGCGACAAACTTGGCTCCATAAACCTGTCCATCTGTCCATCTCACCTGCACAA
>NW_009970724.1:2216497-2217589 GCF_000747805.2 Chaetura pelagica
AAGGAGGAAGGTGGGAAAGACAAGGAGAAGGGTAAACAACTATTTTATGTGAAGATTCAGCAAATCACAGGGGAGTTCATCCCAGTCACATTGCACACCAACCCAACAATTACTCCATTTTAGGGCTGGAGAACCAGGCTGAGAGACATCCATCTATGTCATCTGTATTTGAATCCCAACAGTGAGCCCAACTTCAAAACACATTGCAGGATTGGTATCCAACTGCCAGTTAAGTTTTCCTTCAGACCTACCACTCACTGCTAAGCAGCTGAAAATGAGCTGCACACCCTGTTACACCTGTTCCTGTGTGCCCTAGGTTGAGTCAGTCTGATGTAGCACCCCTAAGGCCACATTGCAGCACATCTCAGCCACAACAGGACTTAAGGTTGGAACAATGACTACATCTCCTGGTGCGTTGGCTCTGCAGCAGAGCAATAACTGACTTGCACCTTGTGTCCTCTACCAGGGCCAGACCCCCACTGCATTACATACCACAATGTCCTCTGGGTACAGATTATCACTGAAGGAACCATCATCGAAGTTGACCTCGTAGAAAGTCTCCTTTGCAAGGCTGACCACTTCACACTGATAGAAACGACCATTCTTGTGCTTGCTGATGACTATCTGTCCAGGTGACAGATCTTGGAGTGCAGCCTTAGCTCGCTGAGAAGAGAAAAATCTCTTTTACACAATGACTCAAAGAATGTGTTGAGGACAACAGCTCTGGTGTTGGCAGACAAGGAGGCAAAATATTTCAGTTCAGGTGAGTAACTCTACTCAGGGCACTGTCAGCAGCTTTTTTAGAAAAGTTCTGCCTCTGGTATTTCAAATGCTTAAAGGCTTTACTTAGTAAATTAAGCTCTCATTCTTCAGAGGAATGCAAGGCCTTTACAGTAAATATTCTCAAATAGACTGTTGTGGTTTTGATGGCTAAAAGTGCTGATGGGAACTTAATAAACTAATCAATCACTTAAACATGAAACTGTATGACCTGCTGGAGTCCCAGCACTAACGGCTGCATATTGAGTATCTGAGCATAAACCCCACTGTTGTTCAATACAACAGCCACAGAAGGGATGTAATGCTCTCACT
>NW_009970724.1:2217780-2235610 GCF_000747805.2 Chaetura pelagica
CCGGACTGCAAACCAAAATACAATAAAGGACTTGACTAAGATCACTCAAAGCAACAGCAAGGTTGAGATCAGAATTCAGTATCAACATCATTAGATTACAGTGAGAATTCTGAAAGAGCCAAGGCTTCAATACTGAAGTTCTAAAAGAATTACATGTTCTAAAACTTTTCAGTCTCTCCAAGAAACTGCAGTTCAAATCCTAGGAATCATGAACCTACTTACCTCTGCTTGGGATGGAGTCTTATGCCTGAAGCATGTAATGAAGACAACAAATGGCCAGTCATCAGGCTGCATCATGACTCCGGCTGCTTGGGCACAGCTGACATGAAAGGATGTGGGACATCGACCATGTGAGCACTGTACACAGCAACCTGCAATTCTCTTTCTTCGTTTCTTGCAGAAGATGCATTTCTGTGGACAGGAAACTAGAAGTTATGGTTGGGTTTTATGCCACACAAAGGTCTATCTGGTCTGAGTGTCTGATACTGTGTCATTTACTTTCTGTGAGAGCACTGCTACTTTCTGATTAAAAAGAAGCAGAAGGCTACCACTTCTAGTTTATGACAAGGCAATAATTAATACATTTCTATTAACCCTGTAGTTGAAAAATGTACATTAATTATTCACCAGCTCAACATGCACAAAGCATGTGACCCAAAGATGCTAGCAGCAGGAGACCTTAGATTAAATCAGTTTAAAATGGTCAAAAGTCAACAGGACCTTTCAGTAATTGGCTATTATGTTACACAGGATGAGCAACAAGATTAGAATTATGGGCAAAGACCAGAAAAACCCAAGCAACCAAACAAATTTAGAAAACAAACCACAGAAGTAACAGTTAAAATTCTATCATTACCATCAGTGACACAATTGCACTTGGGTTGGGCCTGATGGGCTGCTGTAGGAAAAGAATGTTATCTGTAACTCACTGGCATGTGCAAAGCAGTTAATAATCACTTGCTTTTAACAGGAGGAGTTAAGTAAAGCTGCTTTCTTGCTGAAGACGTTCACCCATTACACAAATGCCTCACACATCCTGAAGGTCTCAGTGCTCAATAGCAGGCAATAAAGCAAATAAAATACTAGGGATTAGAAAAATAAATATCACCACTACACAACTGTATAAATCTCATTTGCCACATACTGAAAACTGTGCCTCCCTTGCTGGCTCCTCAGCTGAAGAGGATTTAGGAGAACAGGGAAAGGTTAAAAAAATGGCAACAGAGACAACTGCCATTTTTCCATACAAAGAACAGAGCAGATTAAATTCTTCAGTCTGGATAGGGGATGAGTTGAGGTTGAAGGGATAAGCAAAGTTTCCCAGACTCTGAGTGGACTGGAGAGACACTGAAACCTCACCAGTGAAGCACAGGTGGATCCTTACCAGTCTGAAACGTTGCAAGGGGATTTTGCCAACATCTACAGGACTCCGCTCTGCAATGTTCACAAATTTTGCCTCCAGTACAGCTACAGCACACATCACATGAACCCATCTGTCAGAACAGAAGAGGTGAAAAATAAATTAATATGCATTAGGCCAAGAATGATGCTTTGGAGTTTAAATAAATACAATTCTCTTGAAGCTTGCCATATAAACCATGAGAAACAGTCTCTGAGAATTAGCAGTGTAATCTTCCTTCCCACTGCTAGTAACAGGACACATGTGGGGCAAAACCAAGACTGCCTAAGTATTACTAATAGGCTAAAACAGAAGAGCAATTTAGTGTGGCATGTGCTGGTTGCATACCTGCGTTACAAAAGCCTGCTTGATAGGCTTATTCCTTCACAAACCGGCCCCATAGCAACTGCTCAGTCACCACTGAATTACTTTTGAGACCATGACCAAGAGGTTGAGGCAGCACAATGTGACACCCACAATATTTTTGGAGGCCAAGATTCAGTCACTTCTCGGTGTTATGCAGCTGTGTCACTGCTATTTTGCCTCAAATAACTTCAGATGATCCACCACACCAAAGGACACAGGGCAGGCAGTTGTATGCAGAGGTACTCTGAATTTCAGTATGTTTTGCTACTTAAAGCTATGGTTGTCCTGTGTGTCTCCAACACCACCACAGGTTACAGGCAGAACTCAGAATCCTCTGTGGGAAGGTACTGAGAGGTGTTATCTCACCTGTAACCTTATTTTTATGTGGCACCTTATACCTCTGCACATTGCACCTCTGCACTATAAAATGCAAAGCAATTAACACCTGCTGTCAAGAGAATAAGAGTGAGGTGTTACCTGAAGAGATGATGATTGCTGCATGTGAACGCAACACACACACTGTACCACAGCCCCCCCCAGTAGCAAAATGTGAAAGCTGATGTTGGTCACTGTTACACCAAGTGTAGACATTGGCTTCATTAGCTTATCCTCAGCTACTTTGGAATTGAACTCCTCCCGTAAACCAAAAAAAGACGGAACACTCACTTGTCATCATTGGCTCTTTGCAGTGCTCCTCCTCGTAATGAACACAAACAGCAGTCCTGGCACAAGAAAGCAAGCATTAGCTGAAAAAGTGAAGTCCAGAGTGGTATACTTGCTTCACAACTTCTCAAAATGCATATCCACAGGAAGAAAAAGGTTTCACTATCAGAAGAGGGCTAACTACCTTGTACAGATCAGCCCTTCAAGATCTACCACTAGTCTTGTTCAACTTCTTTCTTATGGGTTCCTTTTATAACCACAATACCCCGTACCCTTTGAGGATGTGTAAAAGAATCTGGAACAAACATGAGCAAAAGGCTAACCCATTCTGCCGATGCTATGTAGCTTTTTGAGGAAATTCCATTCTTCTTGCCTTCTTCACATGTGCATATTTCCCTAGTTATTAACAGAAGTCACTTTCTGTTTTTAGAAATGTATTGTATTTTTAAAATACAGCTACCATAAATTAGGACAGTTAATGGAGCTATCTAGATTCACACAGAACACCTTCTCTATGACTCACATGAGCTCAATAGCTTTGCAGTAGTCAAAAGGATTACTTCACTGTGGCTTAAAAAGCCCCCAAATACAACAGACTGGCTCCTAAACATTCTCTAAATTGCCTTCATTTCACAGAAGAAAATAGTAACTTAACCCACTATGCATATGAACTTTTCAGGCAAGTCCCCAGATGTACCAGACTCCATCTGCAGAATCTTATGAGAAACTTTACCTCTTCTAAGGCATTTTCTGTACACCTGGAGCACATCCAGTCTGCAGTGGCCTTGTCAGGGGATACACCATAACAACCTAGAACAGACAGATCTCAGTTAAGGGCTTACCTAGACTCAGATCCATTCCCCTAGGGCCCAGAAGTAAAGCAGGAGGTAAAAATCAACAAGCCTAAGGATAACGCTGTGTATTTACAATTAACTCCTGCAGCCAACTCTGTATTTTAACAAGCAGCACACAAGTATATTCCAAATAAGGACTGAACTTGGTCTATTTGTACATTAAACAGACTGGTAGAGGCTTCCTAGGATGTACAGACTTACTACATAAAGTTCAGGGCTAAGTCTAGATGAACTCACTTGCATGAACACAGACATGGCAGTTCTTGCAGGTGATGAGCACACTGGTTCCATCTTCCTCTAAGTAGGGGGTTGAAAGATTAAGGTCAGTGCTGCAGCCAGTTGTAGTAAAGCACATTTCAGGAATCAGGGGTTTGGTTCTGATCTTCCCATCTGCAGCAGCTGTAGTTACCCCAGAGTTTTGACTGTTGCCTCCACACTCTGCCTATAAGAGATGGACAAGAAATTTAAGTTTTACAAGTGCAGCTCTCTCACAATCTTAACTCACCCATTATTACATACATAAATCCAACTTAAAAGAGAAAAAGAAGGTATTGAATGATTAAAGAGTTAGAAGGTTAGATAAAGGTGTAGTTAGTTTATAAAATCCTCAGCTACTGCAGCTTCAAAATGAAATTATTTTCTACCCAGCTAATATAAGGTCTGAGCTGCATCCCTCTAATAAGCAACAAGATACACACCAAACTACATATTTTCTGACAGAGGAGATGGAATCACCAAGCCCATCTTATGCACCTCTCCTGCATCTCCCCACCCCTAATACAGAGGATCATTACACTGCTGTCCAACATTGTTAATTTATCTCACCTCAATATGGGAGGATTACTATCACACAAATAGATACCTATGGCAAAGCCAATTATTTTTTTCCTAGTGTAGGTCAAAAAAGTCTAATGGGCTTTGAAACATTTGTTCCTGGGAAATCAGCATATTAAAAATGCAGTTTTCCAGTTAAAATTCAGAAGACTTTCAGGACAATCTTTTGTAATGTATTCATCTAAACCAATGTCAAATCAACCAGCAGTTACATGTGAAGTTTATAGAGCTATGCTTCTATTCAAACTACCCCTCCTAACAGCTAAATAGAAATCAAGCAAACCATCCTTTGTACCTCATAAGCCACCACAAAAGTAGCTTGCCTAATCTTTAAAAATATTATTAGCAGAAATTCCAGCAGCAGAAAGAAGCTGCACTGTCCCTCCTACAGTGCATCGAAAGGTAAGAGGAAAAAAAAAAGTCCAGGTAAGGATCACAGTTGGAAGGGAACTGACGTGTTTTCAACAAGTCCTTGTTTATTCAGATTCTGTAAAACTTACTAATTTACACTGAACATTGCACCTCAAGCAAAAGACTAAATGATTAAGGGAAACCTGTAACAAAACTGAAGGAGAGCTTTTTTTCTCCAAGCAGCTACTTTTATTCTTCACAAAGGAAAAGTGATTATTTGTCTGGCATTTGTGCCCATTTTTTTTATGTGAATAGGTAACTGAAATGAGTTCCCAAACTTGCTACAGACTTCCTGAAGTTGGAACAACGACACTAACCACATCTCAAATCTTTGAAATCTCCTTCGCTGCCTGCTGTAAACAGACACTTGAAAACCTGCAGGTACAGTTTTCTGTTTTATAACATTTAGAACTCAAAAAAAAGAAGCATTAATTAATTTTATGCAGTGTCAACACTAGTGAAACCCCCATGTACTATGCAGCTTGTGTGAAACTTCCAGCCCTAAAAAGAACCCACTCTCAGTGAGGAAACAGCAAGACCAAACAGAAACTATGGTCTGTGCCTTTCATGGATATTAGGAACTATATGTAATATAAACCCTCAACAGAAATGTGAGGTTTTTATTTCCAAAATTGTGGTGAACATGTTTCTAGCATCAGCATTATCATCCAGTGAATTAACCAAATACAGTTAGGATATGGGAAGGGACAAACTAAGTTGAAGATAAAACACATAGTAAGCTATTCAAGCTACCTTAAAATTACTTAGCTCAGGCATAGTAAAAAAAAAAAAAAATCCAATGTGGGATTCTTGCCAAAGCATTTACACAACATGACAGAGGGGTTCTGCAGCCCATCCCAAGCTATGCACTGCTACAGCCACACTTTCATTAAAGCACCTTTTCACATGCCATTGCTACTGTCAATATGGATATACTCGATGAAAAGACAACCTTGTATCTATGCCACCCACAAACACAACCCTAAATCCTTTTATGAAAAGGTTTTCTTCCTTGCCAGCTCCCCGAAGATCATCTACTATGAGTGGACCTGAAGTATTTTTTAAAAAAAGTGTAGTAGTGAAGGTGTCAGTCTGGAAAAGACCAATGGGATTTTAGTCAGCTCCAGCAACATTAAAGCTCCATTCTGCAGCTCTAGAAAAAGCAACAGAACACAAAAGCTTCATCTGAACAGCTGAGCAAGCCCCTGGAACCCATATAGTCCATCACAGGCATGGCAAGATTCACCCAATTGTGCTTTCCTGAAGCAACTCCTTGGGAAGACTGCAACACTCACACAGCTTTAACTGGCAATACGCAGACCAACATTTTTAAAACCACACATCAGAGCAGCAACTGTTTCAGCCATCTCTATGATAACATCAACAGACTTGCTCCACATACCTGATACGTCTGGAAGAGCATACAAACAGCACAGTAAGGAGACTGCTGAGCCATGGCTCGATTATATTCCTTTTCAGCCTCAAAATTTGGTGGCCGATTCTGCCACAGCTGGCTAAGTGGCTTGGCCCATGCTTCTGTCTCCTCAGCCTCTTCTTCAGGAGTTAGTTGCTCTGATGCTTCTGCAATAAGAGATCATTAACTCAGTAATTATTTGTCCTTTTATAGATACTCTTCTTGCAAATGAAACTAAAGAAGGCAAGCAGTTCTGAATGGGGATGACAGAGAGACTGCCAGAAATCAAATTTACAGACGAGTGATGGGAGCCAGTAACTGTCTCATTTTTAAGAGGCTTCTACTAATCAAGCAACTGTGCAGACACAAGATAGACTTACTGAGTGAGAACAACACCAGCTCCAAGCTACATCAAGACTAAGGCTGTCAGCCAAACACTTTAGTGGTGTTTTGTTGTTGTTGTTGTTGGTTTTTTTTTTGTTTGTTTTTTTGTTTTGGTTTTTTTTAAGATCATGAATATTTAAGTTTCTGGGAGGCTCTATTGCAGACACAATTATCCAACAGTCTCTGGTACTAGTTTAATTTTCCTTTTAGGGTTATGACTTTCCAGAGAATGGAACAGGAAAGAAAGAAGACACCATTTAAAAGTTTAATGACGCAAGCACAAAAAAAAAAATAAATTAAAAAGAGGCAACTAGCATGTCTAGGACACAGAGGTGTCACTTGTTGACTCCTGTTTATTGCCAGTTACTTAATGAAACCTGCCCTGTCCACAGAAGCTGAGACCCTCTCTACAGTCTCCCAAAGAGCACAAGCCTTACTTACCATCATCACTGATGCAGTCTTTCACCAAGAGTGGGTGATGGCGTGGGAGCTTGCTCAAGGGCTGGCGACGACCCTTGGACTTCTTACTCTCCTTCATTGATCTGAGGTACTCTTTTGCTACCTGGACAAGCAGAAGCAATTCAGCAGTTAATTACCATGTGTCCTTCTGACATTATTTTAAAGGAATTTATTTTGAACTTAAACCTCCATAAAACGAACACATTTCCATTATTTTATTTCTAACAAACTAACTTCAGCTCTAAACTACCTAAGTTTTCTAAATAACTGCTTGCAGCACTTTTTCTAGGGAAACAGAGTGCTGTACTAGCACAGTTGAGCCATGAAAACAGACTTTCACAGGTCCCAGCCCAGCTTTTCATGCAAGTCTCTTTGTATAAGAATTGTGTGAAAGACAAACAAAAAAAGACAAGCTGAGTGGTTCAACTTACAAGAGCCACAGTAACAAGTCTCATGCCTCACAGGCATATTGTAAATGAAGGAAACTTTTACCCTCTTTGCCTATTACTAGCATTGATGTTTTTCCAGACGGACTGGAAAAAGGAGACTACAACAATAGTTATTTTCTCTTCCATTAGCCTTATGTAAAAACAAGTGACACACTGACAAAATTACTACAAACTTGACAAGCAAGGCAATAAAGGCAATTATTTTAACAACCTAGGAAGTCTCTCAGCAGGTAAGATTCCCCCCACTCTTTTTTTACCTATTGCCCTTCCAAGAGCAGAAGCAAATCTTAGATTAAATGCATGTTACCTATTTTTACATCTCATCTTTTATAAAAGCCAGAAGAGAGCATAACAATCACTATCTCTGATCCCGTACATAGACCTGAATACAAGCCTTCTACTTTTATTCAAATGGAAATCAGCATTCCCAGATACCGTCTGATGGAAATTTTTTTTTTTTAAACACACCAAACTGGGGAAAACAATCTACACCCATTTAAAATTTCACCTTTTCCTTGTGTGAAGCATGCAATGGAGACATCAGTATCAGTACGAAAATTTCTTTAGTTGAAATATATGTGAGAACTCCTTCTCAGTTTCAGCTTAATTATCAACAGATTTGCCCATCTGCTGTTCCATTTCTATAATTCTTGAATTTCAAAGACATAATGCCACTGTCTAAATGCGGATTCAAAGAGGGATATCAAATAATTTGAAAAGACATCACCAGGTAAAATTTTAACTACTACAGCCTTCTCTTGGGCTGTCTAATAAAACATTAATTGGCAGTTCTCAAACATTTGGATTTACATTCTCCCAACCAGTAATTTCTGTTCCATCATTTCTTTCTTTTTTTTTTTAAGGACACACAGATCTACTGATGTATGTGATGTTAAAAAAAGCCCAAACAACAATCAACCCTTGAACTTATTAATGTGCTCGTAATAAAGGCTGGATTGCACTAGATTAATTTTAGGAATAAATAGGTGTCTATTATTACAAAAGGACCTGAATCAGCCTCTAGCACTACCATGTCAAAACCACTGAGCTACTCTTTTCCTTAAAGCACTTGAATAACACAGAGAAGTTCTCAAAACAAGTCATCTCTTTGTTTTCTAGGACAGGTAAGAGTGTAAGACTTTGATCTTTAATCTCATTTGTTTAGCAAAACCCAGTTATTAAAAAAACACATTAACAACTAAGCAACCTGCTATGCAAACACCAACGGAACAAAAACAACCTCCACAGGTGGGAAGTTTTTGCCACAGGAAATCCATGACCACATAATACAGCCCTTAGACTTTCATTGCTCTTGCCGCTCATACCTCTGCCAGGTCTTGTTCACTCATACTGGCAGTGGCACTGGCTTTCTTTCCCGAAGTTTGCTCACTGTCAGATTCACTGGCATCCCCTCGAGCATAGCTATGGACTGTCAGCACCCCAGCTGGCCCAGGAAGAGTTCGTTTTGCCAACGGATCAGTTGATTCAGAGTCAGAAGAACCAGAATAGACAGGTGAGCTGGGCTGAACGCTGGATGTTGCACCCTGCTTTGAAGTTGTCAAAACCGAAGTGGAATTTGGAGCATGTGGAATGGAGAGATCCAATGCAGCTGCTTCTTGCTCTTCCTCTTCAAGCTTCACTGTTTTCAGTTCTTCTAATTTGGCTGAGTTCACACGATCTAGAAGAAAGAATATACAGACTTTTTCTAACGTCTAGGAAACAGAGAGAACATTTGTGCAATAATCTGCACAATTCAAACATCAATACATCAAAAAGTGGTATTAAGTTAGAAGAATAGATCATTAACTGAGACACTTATAAAATCATGTGTGGCTTAGAAAGAGAGAAAATAAAAGCATTTACTCATTGCCTCTTCCAGTTCCAAGAACTAGGGCATATCAAACAAAACCAGGAGACACTGAGTTCAAAATTGAGAAAGATCATCTTTTATACAGTGTAGCTGAACAGCCCAACTCTTGGCCACAGGATGATGTGGGTAAGAGGTTACATGGGCTCATGAGAGACTTAACACAAGAAAAATAAAAACCACAAACCAATAGAAGACTACTAAATACAAGCTGCAAAGGGCTGGAAAACAGAATACTGGAGGAAGGCATCACGTATGTTTGCCCCATTCCTACATTCTTCCATAAGACCCCTGGTCCTCCGTTAAGAGCAAGGATAACTGACCCATTACAAGCCACACTTATTTTCCTCCAGCCAGTTTACTTCAATAAAGCATCTCTACAGCATACCAGACTTGCACTACCAAGAAATGTGCATTTGTTTTACTAAGCCATTTCTGTAAACAGTTCACATTACACAACAGAGATGAAGAGGACCTTAGACTACTGAGGCATTGAATACATTACTGTATGCAAGCAGGCAAAAAAAAAAAAAAAAAAAAAAAGTAAACCAATGTGTGATAAGGGGTAAAGCCCAACATTCTACACAGAGATATCTACATGGGCATATACATTAAAAAAAAAAAAAAAAAAAAAAAAAGGCAAAAATCAAGAGCTAGTAGCAATTTCTTAAGCAAGTCTCATGCAATATGTCCTGCTCCCCTTAACTCAGCTGGAAGGCAACATCCCTGTGACCCACCTGGTCAGTCACTGAAGCAGCTACAGGATAGCTGACTACACCTTTGCCCTCCTCCAGCATTTTTTTAATATACTTTTCACTGGGCTTAAACACAAATAGGTCACAAAAGCTAATTCAAGCTGTGGTTATTTCATTTACTCAAACCAGCTGCAGAAATGTCAGACAAATTTAACTAAAGGGCACAACCTAAAATTGTTCTAGATACACTCTCTGGTTTTGAAAAACCAAATGGTAGTATCTCAAGTCTCATGACAGTAAATTTCTGAAGTGCTTGCCATGGCTCTGACAAACCAGTGCCTACTTTTTTGGACATGACAGCATCCTACTGATTAGCATCATATGAAAGAGTGCTCTAACAGCTTCTCTCCCTGAAGAATAGTACCCTGTCCCCCTATACCAGGACAAAGCTTGACACACAGTTACCTGGAAGCTTGAGCCTCTGTTCCCCTTGCTGCACAAGTTCATTTGTAGGTCTCTCACGAGGCTCTGCCATGTCCCCTTCATCCTGTGTGGAGCTCAGCTCCTCCTTGGGGAAGGCCTCACTCTCACTCACCTCCTGAGGCACTTCCAGGCAGACCCTGTGCCTTTTTGTTCCAATGCGATGCTTGGGGATGCTGCAGAAGACAAATCCACGTCAGGTTACAAACACATAAGCCTGCTGAATTTCTGTCTGGATGCACAAAACACAGCCAGGTTTGGATCAGTGTTTTATGGGACAGCATCTAGCAACCCAAATAGTTTCCAAAATACTCTGAAGTGTTTTCTTCACCTTTACAAAAGCAGAGTCAGTAACCCTTGGGGATGACTCCTCAGCATAAGTTAATCATGTCTTAGGCAGCTATGTTCTTGGCAGGCATTCTGTACCTTAAACAAAAAAACCCCAAACAAACATAAACCAAACCAAGCCAACAACAAAAAACACCAAAGATACCTTCAGAAACAGTAGCTGACACTGGCTGAAAAATATTTAAATGCAAAATGAAAGACTCCTGCAGCCAGGAACTGCACACTGATATTACAGCTTGCAACACTGATTATACCAGAATTTGCTAATCTAGTACTGTCCGCTGATCCCAATACATCTCCTTTTTCTTCTGGCTTTCTAGTGTAGAGCGCATGCTTTCAATCCAGACTTTAGGTATCTATCCAAAGATGAAGACCTACCTTCAAAGTTGGTGCATTTCCAATCTACCAGAAACCATCAATGTGGCTTAAAACAGTAATAAATAAAGAGTAAACCCTATTTCCCAAAAAAACAGTTTATTGCTAATCTGTAGTTATTCCAGCAGAAAATATTCAATTGCAGCTGGCTCCAATTTCTAATACTCCAACAGAAAAGCAGAAGACTATATAAAGCACTACCTTTTTGTCTCATTCCCGTCCACCTCCTCTTTTTGTGTTTCTTCCGTTTCCATTTCCTCAGCACACTGTTTCCCATTCTTCACCTTTTGCATGAGATCCCCTTTAAGGAACTCAGCTGCTTCTGGGGTTGGAAGAGCATGGTCAATGACAGTCACATCCTTCCCAGCTTTCCAAAGCTTGTAACGATCTGGCTGGTACTTCCTCACAAACACATCCATGGAAATCTTCACCATGTCCTTTCGACATGAGCACTGAAGTTGCAAAAAAAATATTAAAGTAAGAGCACATACTCAACAATTCTACTCCGCATTCCTGTAGCACTTGGCTTTCAGAAGCTTAATCGAAGGAAAAAACATAAAATTCACATGTACATGTAATTAAGTCTCAGAATTCTCAAGACTCCTTCCCAGGAAATCAAAAGGCATATATTAAGTTACCAAAAACTGGGCAGAAAAGCTAGCAAAAGCAACAAAACAGAAAACCAGATGTTATGACAATAACTAAGTCAAGGCTGCTGGTAGAAGTTGATTGTTATAATATGAGCTCATACAAACCAGCCAGCAAAACCAGAGACTATAATGGGGAAGTCAGAGCCATACAGACTCTAGGCCTACCCAGAGGAGCAGCAGTTCTCTGTCTCTGGGCATGGTTACAACTAGTGCTTCACACAATTCTTTTCAGTGAAACTTCTGAAACCATAACCCATGTTTGTAAGGCATTTCTGCAAGGACATAACACTACCCAGTGTAAAGGTTCAGCCAAGACATTTATTATGAAAAGTGACTTAAGTTAGCAAAGTCATACTTCCAGGTTAAATGATCAATAAATAATGGTTAATATCAGACAAAATACTGACAAGTCCTCACCATCAAGAACAGCCTTTCATCTTTGGAAAGACAGCCAGTTCCCTGCTTTTCTTTTAAACCTCACTGTATCTACACAAAGCTAAAAAATGTGTTATGTGCTACCCATAATTGAAACAAGGACATGAAACAGGAGGCTGACTGGGCACTGTTACCATATCAGAAAGCAAGCCTCCTGCCTTAAATAGACAAAACACTGAATTAACTCCCTAAGAACAAACATGGGGAACTTAAAAGCGCAGCAGAACATTAGGCACTGCATTCAGGTTATTTGTACGCAAGAGGAAGGCAACAGACCACTTACCAGTACAGACTGCTTCCCGTACTCAATCCACCGAAGGGTAGCGAAGTTGGTAGATTCAGCACAGTTAAAGCCATGATTAAAGCCAGCATGATAGCTATAAGGAAAGGTTATCATGAACTCTCCAGCCTCCTGTGTCACCTAGAAGACAATTAAGACACCACATTAAGACAATTTAAAAGTCTATGTGGTGGGTCTGAATAAAAGGAGCTCCCATACCCATCGCTCAGCATATCTGAAACCTCCACCTGCAGATGGTGGTTGGAGTTACTTGCTGCAAAAGACGGACTTGATACTTTTCTTCATTATTCCTTTACTGAACTAACAGTTTACTGGAAAGCAACACTGAACAGTTTTTACTAAAACACAACTGGTCAAAATAGCATAGAAGTGGTTATACATATGAAATACCCTGTGATGAGCTATCTCAAGATTATAGGTATCTGTGCCAGCTATAGGTTTGGCTGAACAGCACCTAAGGCCAAGTAAAATTTCTTGACCACAAGGGATCCATACACAATTTAGAAATTTACTACTGTTTTCTTTTGCTGGTCATATTAAGACACAACTCTCAGTCAGCCTTCCACCTATGCTCTTCAACATTTCCCCACTGTATAGCGAGGAAAGATGGGCATGGCAGTTATCACCTGAGGAAGTAAGGAACTCTATAAAGTGATTAGTGTAATGAAAAAATATGAATAGGGAACAAGCCTTACTGCCTACTGAGGAAACATCACAACTGCAATTAGCAGGGGACAAGTCTGAAACAAAAAAAAAAACCAAACCCTCTCTTCACTGAATACAGAGCTAAGCAGTGAAGTTAAATCTAACACAGGATGTAGTGTACAGTTTTAAAGTTTAATAAATAAGAATTAACAGAAGACAGGCCTTTCCTTGACAGATTTTTCTGTCAAATTTTTTGCAGATCCAAACTGCTTGATAAATGGAAGTATAGTGGGAAAGGACTGCCTGCTGCTCTCTCTCTTCCTGTCTCCCTCTCTAAGCATCTACAATCGGCTGCTGTCAGAGATGAGACAGAGCTGCATGAACCTCTTGACTGAGCTGGTATAGCCGTGATTACTTTTCTACACCTTATCAAATGGGATGCCGTATTTCTTCAGAATTGATGGAGAGATGAGGGTCATCTTGTGACGGAGAAATGCTTCACAGCTTTGGGCACTTCCTGGAAAGAAACCTGTTTAAAATAAAAGGCAAGGAGAGATCTTACTGTTCTGTTGAACTAAACTAATTTTTCAGTAATTTTGATTAAAAGTTACTGTCTAAATAGTACTTTTTCCTATGTCTACAAGTATGGACCACTTTATCTGAAGTTTGAAAGAGGATTAAGAAAGAGCACATGGAAGGATCTTCCCTTGGTTATGACCTTCCAGCTCTAATTATCAATAGTTAAGAATTTTTTCATTAAGGATTGCACAGATCACAGCTTTATTACTTGCAATGTGAAATTTCTCTTGTATGCATACTATAAACAACCCCTCAGAAGTCATATAACCTATATTCTAAAAAGCAAATTATTACTTCAGCTATGCCAGCCTGTGGTCTCACAAATGTCAGAGGCATGTTGTATTCTGAAAGAGCTGAAACCAACTGTGGCTGTCCATCCCACGTCCCACAAAGGCATGACATAGAAGAATTGTCCAACTACCTTTTGCAAGTCTCTCCAGTCGCTTCCCATGCTCTGGAGGGATCGAGTACCTGTAGCCATAAGAACAGATCTGTTAAGTTCAAGTGGCATGATCAAATCTCAAAGTTTGGCTGGAAATCAAACTGTCATCAAGGCATGAATTAAACAAAACAAAACAAAACATCCTCCATCTTCACACTGTCTCTTTTAAAGTTTGATGATCTAAAGCTAAAAATCTTTATCAAGGACTTTTAAGTCTCTATCCCATGAAAAATCAAGATGCAAAAGCTGACCATCTTGTTCACTGACTTTTGTTTAAGTAGTCAAGAACCTGAGAAGCGTGATATGTTTAAATAGCAGATCTGCACAGCAAAACATGAACTGCAAGAAGGGCAGAGCAGCTGAGGACCTGTTTCAGTTCACAGGTGTGCGATCCTCACTACACCCCCTGCAAGGAGGAATGCAGAGGAAGAGAGACAATTGAATAATCTCTTTCAGCTGCTCAAACCAAAATGAGTCTAAAAGACACAATGCCACAACCGTAACATGTGCACAACTTTCAGTGTATTCTTTGGGGCTACATCTCTGTACACATATTTTTATGGGCACCACAAAACTCCTATCAGGCTTGCCTACAGTAAATAAAACCACCTACTTAGCTTGTCACTCTGGAACAGTGTGCTATATTCTTGATGGAGTTCCTTGTTAAATAAGAGACTAGAGTATCAGTGAAGTTGACTTCTTCCCTGCACTACTGTAAAAGAAGCAATGGCCAGAAGGTTTATATGACTGAACTATTCTGTGTTTCCATGCTATTGCCACTGCATGGGATTGTTCACTCGTCACACCACACTAGATATTATTTTTTACTTTGAAGTTGCACTAAAAGTCAGCCAAAACCACTAGTTTGCAACAAAAGTGTCATGGAAACAATTGTTGAAGTTGCCTGAGAAATCTTTGAACAGAAGGCAATGATTCACTCTTCAAATGCAACCCATGCTACAGAAAAATTTGGGAGCCTCCCCTAAAAACAATACTGAAAGCTCAGACACTGGACAAATCACTCAACAAGATCCACTAGCCTTCTTCTAGACCTATAATAAATAGTGACACTTCCATGTGTGTTAAAGTTGCCTGTTCCCCCAAGTGCCTGCATGACAACTGGCATATTACCTCTGTATAGTAATTTCAGAGCCTCAAGAAATATTAAGCAAGGTTTTTTCAGTTCTGGCGCTATTGCAGCAGAAAGCATCCACCCTCTATTGTAATTCTGAAGAACCCTTACATCAGGACAGCAAATGGACTTTCCAGAAGGTAACCAAACAAATGGTACCAAGGACACATACTTCTTTGCACAGTTCCTTACAGGTTTCCAGTGTTCCTGTCACCAGATACAACTGCAGTGCTAGATAGGAGGGATGGCAATTCCTTTAGTCAACTCTTGGAACTTCAGCACTTTGACTCCAATATTTTATGGTATTGTTTTTCTACATCTAGAAGCTTCCCTAGAAAATCTTACCATGACTTGGGTTCCCCAAAATGCAAGTAATTAATACTGTAGAGATCCATGTCCTCGGTATGCCAAGCAAAGGAAGTTTTCCACATGCCAAAATATAGGTAAGGAGTATTCACTCCCTCAATGGTTATGCCACTTTCATTCTCCACAATATCCAGGATTGTGTTCAATCTGCCAATATTCCACGCATCTACATGCTGCAAAACACAAGCCTTGTCTTAAACAAGTATTATGAAGGACAGAATCACACAACTAAGACAACAGCAAAATACATCAGACACTTGTGAAACAGCACATCAAGACAAATCATCTGCTGGCACTGCTCAAACCATTAGCTACTTCACTTAAAAGTTTTGTATGACATTAGCTTACATGCTGATTGTTTACTAGCTACTTTTACGGAGCGGAAAAAAAAGTTACCAGCCAACATAATTATCAGAAAGGTGAAATAAGAATGAAGCTACACACTTCACACAGCAGAGAACAACAGTGTGAGCTTGAGCTGATGTCTGAACCCTCTTCAACAGAAACACTTTTCATTCCATCTTTTAAGAAGAGTAAAGCACCATAATTTAGGAGACTAGCAAATGGAATGCATACCATTTTCTAACCTTTATCATCCTAACACATACAGAGCTGTCCCAAACTATATATGCATTAGTGGATACCAAAGCAGTGTGTTCACTGATCAACACTTCCAACTCCCATGTGCTTTTCAGGACAAAAACACCAGAAAATCAAAGCTTATGTAACAGCATTTTTTGCTTCCTTGGAACTAAACTCAGACTGAAGCACTAACACAGTCCCTTAGCACATGACCCCCTTTAGCCTTCTGTAACTGTCTAGATTAAATGCAGAGTATGTTATGCTCTGTGTGTAAATACATTATGTGTAAATACATATGGTGTACAGTGTTCCTGCCTACTCCAGAAGCTGGAACTCTGCTAAGACTATCATTACCTCCTTCTGAGAGCTAAAAGTCAAATGCTACATTAGTATTGATGGAATGCAGTGTTCATGGGATAACTGTCACTTGACAACCCAATCAGTGTTCTTACCTTGTCATAAAGTGTGCCATTAACATCAGCACCGTAGATGGGGGCGTTGAACGTGAGGTTCTTCCAGTATTTTCGTTCGAGGTCTTCAAAGTCGGTGTAGCGGGGTGTGCAGTACCTGAAAACACAAGGATGCTACAGACTATGCAGTTTGGTACAAGTCTAACCAACACTTCCCAGCACAATAAAAATACCTACAATAAAAATACCTAATGCATGTTACCAGCCAGACCCCCACCTCCCAGAACAGCAACGAGAGCAGCCATAGCTCTGATCCTGCAAGACTTGGGCACAAAGTATCAGGAAGAAAATCACTTTGCCCATTTCTCAGTTTACTTTCATTTTTGCTTTGTGCACTTCCCTCAGGTTGTGACAATTTCACTTTCTAGCTGTAGCTACTTAGCAAGGAAGGATTTAGTCAAACCCAGAAATGATACAAAGAACAACTTGAAAAAGAAACAGAACCAAAGTTTTCTGCTACTGCAAAAGTAACAAACATTTCCAGACTCCATCTGCTCTTGATGTCCACTCCATGCTAACTATATACAGTGGCCTCTTTGCACAGTTTTGGGAGATCAAATTTACACTCTTAACACCTAATTAATGCATGTGTGTATATATACACACACACACATCTGTTGCAGACTATTACATGTGCAGAATAGAAGAGTAATTTTTATTAGTTACAGAAACAGAATCCTAAGATATCTGACATATACAGCTCTTGAAAGATAAGGTTTAGTGGACTGACTGCAGCTGGCAATTCCAATTCTCTAATTAGTTATTAAAAAGGCTGTTTTGCCTGAAGCCCTTTAAAGCAATCTCTTCTCTGCCTCTTTTTCACATCAAGAGCAGTGCCTTCTTTGCTACTCTTCCCAGTGAAAATCTCGATGGTCTGGGCACAGAGAGGAGCCCACAGCACAAACAAAAAGTTCTGCCAGCGTTCCCTCTCCTCTGCCCGGGTGACACAAGCCACGAAGGTCCCCATCGGCACAGCCAGCTTTCCGAGCACACCTCATCTGCTCGGGATGGCACCTCACGCCCCCGGCCGGCCCCGGGGGAGCCGGGGCAGGAACAACCCGCACGGAGGGAGACACGGAACGTACTTGTCGCTGTTGGCGATTCTGCGGAACTCGCGGACCGTCATGGCCTTCTTCTGGATGTTGTACTGGGTGAAGAGGCCGGACTGCCCCGTCACCACCTGCTGGATGGGCGCCGGGATGACGAGCTCGTCGATGTCATCGTAGCACC
>NW_009970724.1:2236828-2239528 GCF_000747805.2 Chaetura pelagica
GCGGGGCTGTTGTTCAGCCGGTGTGAACGGGGGCTGTAGTGAGCTGATGGGTTTTGGGCGCTGGATGGTGACACACAACAGGCATGTGCCAGTTGAAGGCATTAACTAAGCTAATTATACTCCTACAATTTCTGTATGTAGGCGAAGCCAAAGCAGAATTTGATACTATGCAAACTCCTGGCAGCAAACGCAACCTGGGGCTGGACCGGCGCCAGGCCCGGCCCGCAGGAGTTTCCACGGCACAACCGGGCAGCTGGAAACCTGGAAAAGTGTCTCCGTGCTCGGCGTGCGCGGCGGCTGATCCAGCACTGCCGTGCTGAGGAGCGGGACCTGCCAGCCTCGCGGCAGCAGCAAAGGCTTTCAAGGGTGGACAAGACTGAATGCTCAACAGCCTGCCTAGGGATAGTGACCCCCCCTTGGCTGGGCTGGCAGCAATTTTCACAGATCGTGTTGTGTTAAATGCTTTTGAAATGTTCAAGTGCCAATAGGAAACCTTAAAAATGAGCATAAATCATGCAAAAGAGCCTATAACTGTCCTCAGAGACCACACTTGATTCCTCAGGCCTAAACAAAACCTTACTTTTCACATATGTTTATCCTGACACATTTCCTCATGCAGTGGGCATGTGGCAGCCCTGAACATCTTACCAAACCAGCATTCCAACACAGATTTTCTGGGGTCTGCTGTCTCTCTGACCCACTCAGACTCCTAATTGCCAGGCACAAGGACCAGAACCCCGAAGTGATTACAATCACATCAGACACAACACTCAGCCTCCTAAAGAGGGAGGTTCCAGCACTGGCAACTGTCAGGTAACAGTTTTGAGACGAACGTTGTGTTTCTGGCCTTTCTGGTAGCCTGGCAGCTGCACTTGCCATCCATTAGTCAAGACAGACTGACTTGCTAATATCAGGGGACATAAGACAGTCTCTTTTTACGATGACAAGTGGCAGGATGTTGCTGTGAGCAGAACTGTGCAGGCAGGAACGCTTGATAACATATAATTGTCACTGTGGACTGAGGTTACTTATTAAAACTGGCGAAAGGACAACAATGAGCTTTTAATTGGAAGGATCAGAATTGTTCCTGCACTCAGAAATGAACCAGGTCAGAACAGGCAAAAAAGGAAAGGAGAAAAAAAAAAAGTCACCCAACGGGGAAACCTTACAAAGGAAAATGGCAACATTGCTGAGAACAAGAAATGCCAGGACTGTGGGGGAAGAAGTTGCCAAGCTACTGCACAGTCAGCTCAGATTTGTTCAGTGGTGCAGCTGTTTCTTTTCCTTATTTAACAACTATTTTGCCCTTGAAAAACAAAATTTGAAGTAATGGAATCCCAAAGGGCAAGTGCTTGGGCAGGATGTTATTTCAACTAGATGAACTTTAAAGGTCCCTTCCAGCCCAAAATATTCTGGGATCCTGATTCCACATCACTAGGAGGCAAGTCAAGCTTAGGCAGGGCCCACACAGCTCTTTTGCAACAGGTATGAATGGAATTAATAAAAAATTGAAAATAGAAAGAGCAGAGGAGCACCACAGTGCCCACGAATTCACCTTTGACTAACTGCCATTTAGCTATATCCCACCTGCCAACCCATGCCCTTTACAAAGCTGCTTATCTGAGGCTGCATTAGGACTACCTGGTACAATTAAGGAATGGAAAAATTTCACTAGGAGGAAAAAAGAAAAAACCAGCACTAACCACCCAGCTCCACTGCTTCAGTGTGAATACGGTTGGTCAAAGGAAGGAGGCCAAATGCTGCCATACAGCACCATCTCAGGACTGTTCCCTTCAGATCTGGAGCACAACGTGACACTGTGAAGCCAGGCTGGTACCAGAGGGAGGGAGAAGCCTCAAACTGATACCCGAGAAGATGGGGAAAAAAATGGCAGTTAGGATCAATCCTTCCTGGCCAGGGAAAGCTGAGCATTGCAGCTCAAGCTCAGCAGTGCCAGGCTCTGGGAAGAGGCAGTGTGGCTCTGCCTGGACCCTGGCAGAAGCCACAGTGCTGGCTCCAAGACTGGGTCTCTGAGTACTTTCTGATCTGGCTGTCCCCTGAGGGCCCATCTGTCCCCTTGCCTGTCCTCACACTGTGGAGGCCTCCTGACCTTCTCTTCACACTGAACTGACCTTAGCTCTGTAAGGGCAGCATGAGGCTTTGGTCACACTGTTTCACCTCTGCAGTGCAAGTACCTATACAGCATCTGCCCTGCAAGGGCCTTGCTGTAGGGTCCTGGGCTTGGTCATGTTATTCCCAATGTGGTCTGTGCTGAGACACTTGTTCTCTCTCCCTGTTTCTTCTGAGCCAGTACGTAAGCTCATTGCCCACCCAAAGAGGTCACGCTTGGCTTACACATGGCAGGCAGAGAAGTGGATCCCACAGGGGTGCTCACTTGGGAGTGTTTGTTCCCTCCTGCTTTCCCTGGGTTGGTTGTAAAGAGTCTGTGCTAAGAACACAATATCAAATTACAAGGGAAGCTCCAGGTGTTCTCAGGTAAGGAGAAAGAAGGTACATGCACACGTGCTTGTGCATGTACACAAGCGTTCCAACAACCGCCGGTTTTAGTGAGAGCAAATCACTGCACTGGAAGTCACACACGGACTGGAGATTCATGCTGTGCATGTGGCATTGCCTGGTGAGCACATCCACATGCTGAAAGCATTGTCACCAGTTTAGCAGCACAGAAAAAGCATTCCT
>NW_009970724.1:2239947-2258795 GCF_000747805.2 Chaetura pelagica
CATCCCTGCTGCAGAGCAGACAGGTTCTCACTGCCTACTTCCCAGCCAGCCAGCTCCCTAAAGCTCAAGGTAAACACAGCATCCTTCCTCCTGCACAGCCCCCCAGCAGCAGGTGCACACTCGGCTGTGTAGCTTCATCACCCTGGGCCTTGGCAGCGATGCAAAGCATCCTGATGCCAGTGGTGCTGGCACATGCATGCGTGCATATGCCTTGCACAGGAGCTTGACTCACCCTTGGATTTGCATCCTTGAGTTGGGCTGCCCAATGGCAGAGCCAGGGAAAGGCTCCACTGGCCTCAGATCACCTGGGGGCAAAGCACGAGGGGAGGAACCAGCTGGGTGACGGGAAACACCATTTTGCATCTGGCACCTGCTTGGGTGCCAGTCTGGCCTGGCAGGAAACGCCACGTGTAGCTGAGCTCCAGCAAGATCAGTGAGTGCTGAGTGCCACAGAACAGCATCACTGCAGCATCCCAGGAAGCTGGAAACACCTCAGCCTCATCCAGGACTGATACTGCCACCAAATCCACCACCACTGACCTCTCTCTTTGCTGCAAACCCACAAGCAAAGCTCAGCATCACCCCAGGGCTGTATCCTGCTACAGCTTGGGGTCCTCTGAGGTAGGGAGGACAAGTCTCAGGTCCCAGCCACCACTGGGATAGCTTCTGCAGAGCATGGTCTGGGCAGAAAGTGGCTACTGGCTTCCTCCTGCTGGGAATGATCTATGCTTTGGGAAGTGGAGGGGACCCAGTGCAGGGGGCAGCAGGCTTGGCAGGAACCATTCCTGGAGGTGCCAAGGACTGAGGACTCATGGTACATCCTGGTATGGCTGCAGGTGAGCACAGACACACACAATGGGGGTTGTCAGAGGGTCTCCAAGCTCCCTGCTGGCACAGGGTCCCTGCAGGAAGCGTGAGGCACTCATGGCATGGGTGTACTCATTGGAAAGGCCTTCTCTGGGAAGTGTGTCCATCTCCAAGGGACTCTATGGCCTCTGCTTAGTGCTGAAGAAACAGACAGCAAAGCCAGCTTGTATGAAACCCGATTATTCAAATTTATTAACATCAAGAATTATGCAATGATGCTGTAGATTTTTTTTTTTTTTATTAACAAATAGAAAACAGACTGTATACAACAGTGACCCCTACAGCACTATGCATCCACAAGGTAAAAATGAATGTGTCCTCCAACATTACCAACCCTGATTGCTGATTTCAACGTAGCCTGGATTCTTAACATTCGGAATACATGTGATAATACAATTAGATACCCTTCCACCACCTTTATTCATAACTCAATGCACTCAAAAGAGGGCTGCTCAATCCCTGTCTTTAGTGCGTGATATAATAAGGAGTATTAATATATAGTACCATTAAATTAAGTCCAGTAGTCTTGCCACATTGGTTCATTAGAACGTCCTGAAGTAGCGGAAAGTACAATATTCTAGTGACTTTTAGCATTTGCAGGATAGCAGAAATTATAGATACACCCAACCTCTGAAGCCATGTGTACTGCCCTCCCCTTCCCTGCAAGTACCCTGCTTTCCAAAGAGAGCCTGCCCAGCTCTGCTCTGGGGATGGCTGGGCTTGTGCTCCTTGCCTTTGTCAATGCTCCGATGCACTTCACTGGTGAGAGGTGACAAAATGGCGCTTGCACGACAGAACCACGGGATTAACAAAAAAGGCCACGTCTCGCTCTTCCCATCCCCTCCCCGGGGAAGTGTGGGACCCACTCACTTCTCCTGCTCCCTTCCCAGTGAGACACACAAAAAGAGACTCCAGAGCCCTGAGCCTGGGATTTCGGGTCTCTCACAAACAAGGCGACGACAACTCACATCATACCGGGATCTGCCAATACACACGGTCACTGGAGTGGTTGAACACGCATTGTGATGGGACTGAACAGTTTCCAGCTGACAAAGGGGACCGCTTCTCTGGTGACCCCACATGCCCTCCCAAACCCAAACCTACTCAGGAAATAATGGAGGGGGGGGGAAAGCTAAAAAAATAATTGGTAGCTTAGGTCCAGTTCCATGAAATTTCATATTCTACAGAGGATTAAAAAGCAGCCTATGGGGAATGGAGCTGGGCAGGAACTGCAAGCCAGCTGCTGCAAATTACCAAGGAAGCTGCACTAAAATGGGCAGAACCAGCAGTGACTGGGCTGAAATAAACACAGGGCAGTAAAAAATGTAAAAGCAAAAGGAAATTTAAAAAAACAACCCAACTCCCAAAGGTTTGGCGGGTCCAGTTCTGCCTGGGCAAAACATTAAGACTTGCAAAAAAATAAAAAACAAGGAGAGAGGAGATTATAAAACCCACTAGTAACTATTTTACATGTTTAAAAAAAAGATCCCATTCCACCCACCTAAAGCCTCGCTGTGAAATGCAGTCGCGTGAGAGAGGGCGAGAGATGCACATGAGCAGAAATTCAGCCAGAGACTGGAAATGCTTTTGGAGTCGGATTCCCTCGTTTGGCGCTGGGGTGAAGTTCCTAAATGCCGTGGTCAGAACTGGTTGGTGTGGAGGTTTGCTGCCTGGGCAGCATCTCCATCTGTACAGAAGGACTGAGGAATGGGCGACTCTGTCTCAGAGGAACCCGTCTCCACTCCTAGACATCCCCACCGCGACTGGAGGAAAGCACTAGTTACGTTGCATAGTGGTCGAAGCTGCCAAGATACTCCAGTGCCGCCCTGTAGCACAGCTGGTACTGGTCCTGCAAGGCAGCAAGGGGCACAGCATGAGAAGTGAGGAGCTGAGGACACTGGGCAGTGAGGCTGCCCAACCAGGGATGCTGACTCCCCCGTACCTTCTTGCACAGATCTTTTGCCACCCCGGGGAGGAAGGGACACTCACCTCTGTCTGCACCATGGCTGGCCGTTGCGTCCGCAAGGTCTTCACTGTCTGGAACATGTCCACCACCCCCTCGTAGCGCATCCGCTCCAGCACGATGCTGAGTGTGATAAAGACGCCCGTGCGCCCGACCCCAGCACTGCATGGAGGGAGTAAGAGGTGCTGTTAGAGACCCACCAGCCCCAGTGAGGCTCTGCAGAGCTTCTGGGAGCACTGAAAGCTCCTGGAGCATGGGAACATGCTCAGTGGAGCCAGGAGAGGCCACAGAGATATTGCCACGCAGAGGTGCCTCCCCAGCCCCATGGGGCCCACTGATTCTGCCTTGCCTGTGGGCCAAGCTGCTGTTGGCACCCTACCCTGCCAAAGGACTCTTCCAAGGAGTGACAAACCAGTACCACCAGGGCACTGGGTTAATCTAGTCATCTGGCAGAAAGGCTTCCAATGGCACCCATGGATATTGCCTCATCATCCCCTGCCTGCCTTTTGCCAATGGTGTGCAGGAGGGGCACCAAGTTCAGGGGAGAAGGTAGGAGTAGAGGTCATCCCCAAGGGATAATGAAGGCAATGGATGCTGATCTCTCCTCCCTCACCTGCAGTGCACTGTGATGGGCCCATCCTGCCCAAACTGCTCCTTGGTCTTGTGCACTTGGCCAATGAAGTCGATGAAGCCCTCTCCTGTCTTTGGCACTCCCTGCTCAGGCCAGTCTGTGAATTGGAACTGGCGGATGGTCCGTGACTGGCCGTCCTGCAGTGACAGAAGTGTTAGAACTGTGCATGAGGAGACAGCAAGAGGGATCCTGCTCCCCCCAGCACTGGTGCTGCTGACCTGCTCTCAGACCCCCTGGCCCACGCCAGTTGAAAGGGTGCACAGACCATGGATGATCTTTCACTGAGCATTTGGGGCCTGCCTCTGCTCTCACATAGCCACCCCAGCATGACTGAGCTGAGTAGGGCTTTGGATCCCTGCAAGGTCTGTTGGGTCAGTGAAAGCAACAGGTGAGGGGCAGCAGCCCCTTCCGCCTGTAATGGAAGGCAGCACCTTGCTTACAGGTTCCTCCAGGAGGAAGAAAGATGCTGCATGCTCCCTTTGCTGGCCTGGGCAGGGCAGAGGTGGGGCAGAGGCACAGCAGGCAGGGGAGCTGGGGAGCCAGCAGCTGTACTCACCCTGGCATCCGTCACCTTGAACTCCCGGAGGATGTACTGTGGCATGTTATACTCTGCCATGGGGTCCACCACAAAGTACTGGTACCGGGCAGAGCGCTCTGCAGGCCAGTACTGATGGCACTTCTCCTGTGGATGAGAAGCACAGTGAGATATCAGCACCAACACACTGCTGCTCTTCTCTCCCACTCCCTGGGAGCATAAGTGGTTCTAGGGTAACAGGGTCAGCCATGGGACACGCCAGCAGGAGGCTGGGTCAGAGCAGCTGGTGCTGGGGACAGACTGGGGTGAGTGGAGAGGTTGTGCCCACAGACACCAGACACACAGCCCCCTTCCCCCCTGAGCAGGATTCGTACCCGGCCCATTTCGCGCAGCTTTGTCAACATCACCACGATGGTGGAGTTGTGCTCCCAGAGCATCCGCCAGAAATCCTCTGTGGTCTCGGCCAGTGGTCCCTGCGTGGCAATGTAGGCCTTCTGCTGCCTGTGACAAACATAATGGTGATCAGAGCAGCTCCTGGCAGGTGGGCAGCAGCTGCTTCTGGGGGCTGGTGGGCAGGAGGGCTGGAAGCAGGGACCCTGTGCAGTGGGCAGCAGGGCTGACAATGCAGCTGCAGGAGACAGGTCTCTAGGACTAGCCACAGATGGGGTGTGGGGGGAATGAACCTGCCCAATGCATGTCTTCTAGAGAAGTGCTCCCCAAAGATGTGGTGAGCATCACTAGGTGCAGAATGCAGAAGACCACTAGTTCTTGCTGGGGAGACAGTGTCCCCAGCCCAGCCTTTCCCTGCTGCTTGTCCCTAGTGCTGCAGTACTGAGAACCCTCTCAGCACCCAGGCCCACGTGAGCAGGCTGCCAGCACTCACCTGGGCCGGCAGGAGATGCTGTGCTTGGGCACCATCCCAGGAGTACCCCCAGGTTCCTGCACTTTTACTTTCTGCAGCACCTACCGTCCCTCACATTACATGGGAAGACACAGAGCAACTGAATCAGGTCACCTGGATCACACACCCCAGCTGGGGCAGCGTGGAAACCACCAATACCATTTTGTCAGCTTTTCTGAAGCTTCCAAAATAGTCCTTGCTTCCAGTGAGAATCAGAGCTTCTCTCAAAAAGTCCTGTGTGAAAACAGAGCTGGACCTGCTCCAGCCTGGCACACACCCTGAAGAAAGCACCCTTGGCATGTGGGTTCTTTGGCTCGGCCAGGGCCCAGCCTGGCACACCAGTGGTCACCTGTGAGAGACGGGTCCGGCGCCACACGGTGGTGCAGACACAGCCCGGCTCACCACTGCGGGGCGCTGGAGCCTGTCGGATGCGGGGTGGCATCCTCCCCTCCTGGTGCTGAAAATTAACGAACGTGCTGCAGGACAGCTGGAATGTGCAGGATGAAGACAGGGGCTGGCTCAAGGTGGATTTATAAGACATCATAAGAAACAGGGAGTGGGGGTGCAGAATTAAACAAGAGAGCTAATAAAGATGTAGCATCACCGATGTCTGCAGGACCGTGGGCCAACTGATCTCTCTAGATATACTGAGAAAATTGCTTGGTTGAAAGGATGGGAAGGGGTAACAGCACTCTTCAGAAATGGGGCAGGTAGCACATGAAATGGTACCACCTGCCATGCTGGCAGCCCTCCCTCTGCAGCATCACCAAGGGGCAAAAGCAGCGTTGCTCTTAATCAGCTCTGGAGCAGGGCACTGCAGCTGCAGCCTGCCTGCCAGGCACTGGCCTGCTGGGGTGGGCACACAGGCAGGTGGTCACTTTAATGACATGGTGTTGGATGGCTTAGAGCCACATAGGCAGGAGGGAGCAGAGGCTGCTACCTGACAGCTTTTCTCCAGCCCCTTTATATTTCCTTGTTACTGTCCCACCCTGAGAGAGCCTGGCTTGCTGCAGTTTTGCTGTTTGGGATGCTCCCAGGGGTGCTCTTCTGCTTCCTGCCCACTCTTGCCTCCTTTTAGCCCTTCCTCCTGGGAACCCTTCCTGGGCTCAGCGCTGGAGCAGGGACAGAGGCACAGAGCCACTGGCCTGGCTGCACCAACATCCATTCCCTTTGGCAGTGACTGTTGCTCCTGGGAGGTGACCAGCCCTTAAGAAGTGTTTGGGTAGGCCCAGGCTGGAGGGGCATTGTGCCACATCCATCGTTGTATCCCCTACTCCTCCACGGGGTGACGCTACTGTGATGGCACACAGAGAGATGACAGGAACAAGCCCTGTATGTGCGCTGTTGGGATTTGGTCTGGATTATTGTCCAGGGATTGGCTGGGAAGGAAATGTAGTCACTGGGCTACTTCCCTGCATTCTCCTCTCCTGGCACTTTGCATCTGAGAATGCGATGCCAGCAGTTAAGATGCAGAAACCGTAAGTTTTATTGCCCCCACTAGATCTTAATTTGTGTTTTCTGAAAGGTATTCTGGGGAGCAAAGCCAGTGGTTGGCTCATAGTGTCCAGTACCAGATCCTGCCTAAGGATCCACAGACTGCCCCCAAATCAAGACATGAGGCCACGAGCCTTGGCCCGCTGTCTGGATCAGCCAGGCAGGGCAAGCACACTTCTACCTCTGGTTGCAACAGCTAAGGAGAGGGGACAGGTTTGTGTTAGATGCTGCATATATAAAACACATGGCAAGGGATGCCTACAAGAAGCTCCTATAAACCTCTGCAGGAGCCAGCACAGCCTCCCACCCCAGCCATGTGGGCCTCTGCCTACAGCAATACAAACAACCTGGCAGCTCTCACTACCAGTTTTCACAAATTCTAACTATGCACTGGAGTGTCTGAGAAGACGGAAATAGACAAAATGCAACTAAATGATCACCAGGTCACCTCTAGGCAACCCGGACCAGTGCTTGGGAAAGAGGAGAAGGCAGCTTTGCCTAGGTTCCCAAGCAGGCAGGATGAGCTGGGCCAGGCACCTAAGGTGGGCCTTACCTGTACCCATCTATGAAGCTGGCATTGATGTAATCGGAGCCCTCAACACCCCGGATGGGCTGCAGACAGACTCTGGTCAGCTCGTATGGCATGATGTTCACGAGGCGGTTCTTGAATTTGTTGCATGGGAGGTTGGCACTGATGAAACGTGAGGTATGTGCTTTTGAGTTGGCCAGCAGCTGAAAGAGGAGGAGACATGTCAGACCTGTGCTGGGGATGCAAAAGTCTGGGGTCAAAATTGGGACTGTGGTAGGCAGGAATCCCTCTGGACAAACAGCCGTGCTCTCTCCTCTGGCTGAGTGACCCTCTGCCCTGGCATTGCACACCGAAGCACGGCCGGGCCCCACTACTGGCTTTTGGTGCTAGGCTGTAGGTGACAGCAGGGGAGCCATGTGCACTGACCTGCTGGCAGAGTCTCAGAGCCACACACAGTAGAGTGGAGGCCCACAGCAGCAATCTGACCCATAAAGGGCCACGACATGAAGCCTTGTACCTCACTGAACCAGGGACACCCGCCTGGTGGTGTCAGGGAAGGAAAGCTTTCCATCTTCCAACAGTGTCTTGCTATTTACTTCTCACCCCAGAAGAAACCAAGAAAAATATGAGAATTGTGACAGTTTTAGGTAAAGACAATCTATTTCGGGTTACTGTGAGACAGTTTATGGTTGTCTTCGAGCCCTGTAAACTGGAGTAACAGTATATGTGTAACTTGGATCTGCTGGCAGCGACATTCAAACAGAAGTCCTTCCATTTTTATTTTTTTTTTCTTTCCCAAAAGACTCTCTCCAGCATCTCCAGAGCCTGTGACAGCTGGTCCTAGGCAAAGCCTCCCTGCAGAAGGACAGGGTTGCTCTTTAGGGAGTGATGCAGCCATGTGAGGGCCTCCCATATCCTGCTCTGCAGGGGTTCCCATGCAGTGGAATCTGCCAAGGCAGAGAGGGGCAACTTTTATTACTGTTCTAAAGAGAACCTTGGAGAAACAGCAAATTTTTGTCTGTATTACAACAAAGTTGATAGAGTTGAGCCTAATTTTGTGGTTCTCGAGGGGTTTCTCAGGCCACGTGCCACTATGAGATACTAATGCAGCATGTTCTACTATCTCAAGCCCAGGACACCAGTAGCTCTGGTAACAACAGGACAGAGCTGCTCTGCTATTCCCAGTTTACACAGAATATCAGTATTTTGCCTCTCCTGCTCCTTTGTCACCAGGAGGGAATCCCCAGGGTGAAGATGTATTGCTGCAGTTCATTTCACTGCCTGCATGGTCTGCTGCCTCCCTGCATGAGCTATGTCCCCCTGCATGAGTGCACTGGAGTAATGCACCTCATCTGAGAATATGGGTGCTTCCAGAGCTCACTTCCTTCTCCAAGGCTGTAATAAATATCTGCAGTTTGCATTCACAGCTACAAATAGCAAAATGTGGGCTTGGCTCCTTAAAAACAGTGTGTCCTAAAACAGTGCCTTCACCAATTCCAGACACTGAGGCTTGGTGTTGAGGCAGTTAAAAGATAACAGAGCTCAGCACTGAAGAAACAAGACTATAAACGTCTCACATATTTAAACTGGAGCCGTTTCCAGACAAGTTGTTCACAGTAACATCAATTATCACTAACATGATCTGCATCTGATTTCAGATGCAGCTCCCGCAGCACAGTGAAGCTAGAGCAGAACGTGCTGCTGAGAACTGCACATCCATCTGCCTTTTATATCTTCCCCAGAAGCTGCCAATCCAGAGGGGACCGTGGCCTACACAAGCTTCACAATTCAAAGGTATTTTAAAACACTGTGACTACCTGGTTTAGAAACACAAAAAAATCCAGCTGTCTGTGATGACCCACAGCTCTCCTCTCCCAGTCTCTGCAGGAGTGGACCAGTGGTGCTGTGTGGGGAGAGACAGGGGCATAGGAAATGGGGGTGCTGGGGCTCTGCCACCAACCTTGAATTCCAGCTCCATTGCAGTAACGCTTTCTCCTGGTGGCACCTGGGTCAGCTTCTGGATGTGAGCAAAGAGGTTGCGTGCAGGCACCTCTGTATTGCCACATGTGGCTGCCTCCAGCAAGGCCTCGTGGATGAAGATGTACTGGTCCTCTGTCTGCACCATGTAGTTACGCTGAGAGCGCATGCATGTCACGTGGCCATAGATGTCCACGGTCTTCTCATGCTTCATCCTCTCCAGCATGGCATCAATGACAATGAAGCAACCAGTTCGGCCCACGCCAGCACTGCAGGAACAAAGCACGTGGCCTGAGGTGACACTGTCTCCTACATATGCCACGCAAGCTCTGCTCTTGCTTAAGAGAGTGCCCAGGCCTCGAATGCACAAAAGAGGAATAAAGGCTGCTCCTCACGCTGGGGGATAGTGAGCTGAGCCCCCAAAAACAGGTGACAGGATAAGCAAGGGAGAGGCACTGGAGAATGTGGAAGGCTACTCAGCCCTTCTGCTGTCCTGCTTTCAGTGATGGAACAGAAAGGACTGATGTCACTCTGCTGGTCCCTGTGGTGACTGGCAGCACCTCCACAAGGGAATGTGTGAAATGTGTTTAACAGGCAGGAGAGAGACAGCATACGTGTGCAAAAAGTCAGAGGACCATAAGTCTAGGCTGGGCACCAGCACCAATGAAGCCCAATATTTCAAGCCTGCTTGTTCCTTAACCCGAGTCATTGTTTTCTAACCCATAAAATGAGGACAGCTAGCCTGGGAGGGGAAAGGAGAAAGGTGAGATCACACACGTCTGTGCAGAGCCCTTTGCTCAAGAACCTGATGCCTCTCCACATCTGTTGGAAGGGCAGTAGCAATCCCCAAACTACTCACCCTGAGAGCACCCTGAAAACAACAGACATGCTGTTGTGACATGTAAACACAGGCAGAGATAAGGAGCTAGACATTTCCTCATTTATGGTGCAAGTCAGATCCTTAACAGGGCTTTAATACAGCTTGTTTGTGTGTTAATTATACCCTACTCCCATCTGAAACAGAGCATGAAAGCAGAGCATTAAACACTGCTGGTAAGGCGTATGCTGGAACTGCAATGATGGAGTGGTTTGTTTAGTAATGGTCCCCACTCGGCTGGTATAGATAAATCTTGCCTGGATAAGATGCTGAGCCTGAGTCGACTATTGTTTTGCTTAAAGAGCTGCCTTTCTACCCTGCAAAAGAGTTCTGCTGCAAATACTATGTATGAATGTTTGTAGAGGTCATTGCATGCGTGTCAGTCCGTGATGCGCCTCTGAAAGGTGCCACCCACCTAAGCTGGGCACAGATCACTTCACTTCTAAATGGTACTTGCAGTTCTGCAGGAGAAAGTGTTTTCTGAGGCTCACCATGCAGCGGTGCTGTTGAATCTGACAGAGCAGTAGCAATACAAATGTCACCACTGCATTACCACTGCTGGTTCTATCCCATTCCCAGACCAAGCATGCATGCAGTGTGGGTTATGCTACTATGAAACCTTCCCTGAGGAAGCAGAGACTCCACTTTTAGCTGGATAGGTTAAGCCCCTGCAGCCAGAATGTACGTGCCCAGTTGCAGCTTTGCAAACACACAGTCCTACCTGCAATGGACAACCATGGGCCCAGCATCTGGTGGGTTACAGGCCTTGACCCGCCGCAGGAAAGCCAGGATGGGAGTGGGGTACTCCGGTACCCCATGATCAGGCCAAGCCATGAACTGGAACTGTCGAAGCTCTCTCTTCTCACTGGAGCCATTCTGTTGAAGATAAAGAGGAGCTGTTTCACATGAGAACAGTCTCATACTAGGACAGGAACCCACTGAAAGGGTAACAAGGTATTCAGCTGGCTGAGTAGCAACAGGCATATAATGCTGTGCCTGGTAACACATGTACTGTGATTTTGCCACTGAAAATTTGGAGGCAAAATGTAGGCTTCTTGCAAGGCTTCTGTACACATAGATGCTCTGTGGAAAGCCAGCTGATGCAGAGAGCAGAGCAGCTCTGCGAGTGTGCACCAGACTGAAGGGAAGGTGAAAAACTCCTTTCTGCACAGCATGGGGTCACTACCTCCATGCTCACTGCACGCCCAGGGAAAAACGGCAACTGGGCATGGAAGGGCCACAGCAGCCAGATCCCTCCCTGCTCCTTTGTATCCTGGGTTCCTCTGGGACAGCCATAAGCTAGACTGCCAGTGCTCCAGGCTGAGTGACCTATGCAGCAATGTGGTAGGACTGGCTGGGTGACTGCTTCGGGCAAGATGCCTTCCCAGGGTGTGTGTCCCCACTGCAGCTGCTGTGCTCTCTGCCGGCCCAGACTCAGTCATGCAGAGGCAGCCTGTTGAAAAGCCTGTGTGCGTTGCTGCGACACACTGCTGCTAGCACTAGCACTGCCCCCAGGGATTTCCAAACACTAATGAGGTGCAGAGAGCACAGGAGAGCAGGGTCCCTCCATTTGCATTACTAGTGACAGGAGTGCTAAAAATTTGCTGCTTCCCCTGTAGTCCCTCTAACGGGAGGACAGCTGTTACATGTACACTTGCCAGAGGCAAATACAGCCCCTGCTCTGGGGCCCATCCTGAATACATACAGGAGAACATCAGATGTCCTGGCCAAAATTCAGTGGTGGCCAGATGCTTAACCTGCAGCAGGTCTCCCACTGCAGCCCAGCTTTGAGAAAATGTCCATGTGTGGACTAGCCACATGCTTTGCCAAGTCAGGCACAGCTGGCAGCCTCTGTCTGAGGGCCCTGCAGCATCGGGGAGCAGCTCTGCATTCCCTGGGGCAGGACCAGCCCAGCCAGTGCCATACCTTGTACAGTGCAAAGGTGCGGACGGTGTAGGTTGCCAACTCGACTGTGTCCAGCAGAGTCACCTGGATCATCCCGTAGGTTTCTGTACCTCGGCTTGGCCAGTACTGGTCACACTTTACCTGTGGGGAGGAAAGGAGAAAGGATGAGTGCTTGGCTGCTGGCTGGGGCATTTGGGGTGAGGAACAGGGCTCTGCCCTTCAAAAAGGGTAAAGGCACAAAGGAGTCATTATGTGAGAGGTCCCAAACACACAGATTTCCTGCTCCACAGTAAGGCACAGATGCCAGCTCAGACAGAGACACAACCTGTACTCCCTCCGTGAGAACACACAGACTGTGGCCAAACCATCCCTTCAACCCCTCTGTGCAGACAGCACTGTCCCATCATGAAAACACCACTGCTCTCCAGGGACCCCTTGCCTTGCAGCATCCTTTATCTTTCCCTCCCAAGCCTCCAGCCAGAACACTTTGAGCTATTGGTCTGCTGCAGCCCACTTGGCAGAGAGCCTTAACACATCCCCAGGGCCCCAACCCTCTGCTCCCTTCATCTCCCTGTGCATCCCTCCCTGCTCACCTGCCGATGCCCTCCTCCTCCTTCTATTCACAGCTCAGTGTTTGCAAACTACTCCTCCAGTTTTGTTCTCTCCAGCCCTGAGCTCTCTATTTAATTTGGCACCCTGAACATCCCTATTTCATCTGGCACCCACCACCCCTGCCCTGCAGAGCTGTGGTGCCTGGCTGACAGAAGGAAGACTTCATTCCCACCCATGTGCACTGCACTGAAAATGGTTTCCTGCCCTAGGAGAGAGGAGTGAATGGAAGATCATCTGTGCTTGTCAAGGAATAGTAAACTTAATTATTAGCCGAGTGTGTTTACAGGGGAGTGTGTGGGAAGGGAAACAACAGGCTTAATTAGAAATCAATGAAGTTCTGCCTTTTAATTGAAGGCACTTTAAGCAAGGTGGGGTTTGTGAGAGCTAAGAGCCCTCATCCCGCATGCTGGCTGCTGGAGTACAGTAGTCTGGATCAGAGTGATGTACCTCTCCTTGCTTTTTTTGGGGTCCTGTCTAAGGAATACCTGTCTTGGCAGAAGTGCCTGGAGCAAAGCTGCCTTATGGGGTACTGTGGGTGCCCACATGCCCAGAACAGCTCTGCTGCCTCCGGCTCAGGGTCTCCTGCCCTTCAGGCTGTTGTGCTGCCTTGGATCTGTGCTTGCAGTGTGGCAGGCCCTGCACACATCTCAGAATATTTCTCTTCCTTGCTAGGCACAGAGTGGCCTGCTATTTTATGCTGCGTAGCTGCAGAGAGAACAACTTGGAGGTCACAAACCTTATTTCACAGCTAAACTGATCCCATCCTCACAGGAGGGCAGCAGCTGCAGCTGCATTCCTGGCCACCTGAGATTATCTCACCTGGCTCAGGGATGATGTGACCCCTCTCTAATGGGGTCCCCAAATGCTGGGGACAGCCACTTGCTCTGTCATCCTTGGTGTGGTTTGCAGAGGAGCAGCACAACATATCCCCATGCCTGTGGCCCCTCTCCTTAGGGTCCCCCTCCTGCCACCCACATGCTACAGGGCTGTGTGTGCTCAAGCACAAAACAAACTTCAGAGGAGTTCCCTGTGTGGGATAATAGCAACGCCTGGGCTGGTAATTGAAAATTATTTATTCATGACCAGATAACAGTCAGTCACATTTTCTGCCAAATTTACCCATAATGTTTATGCCCCACTTTCAAGCTCTGTAAATTTTATGCTGAAGCCGATGCACTGTGGCACTAAAGCAGATAAGAGATGTTTTCTTCTGGCAGTGATTGCTCCTCATTAACTTAAGAAGCACACTAATGTCCTCAACAGGCATTAACTGAAGCTTTGCTGAGTGGTTCCTGTCCCTCCCCTCCGATGCCCTGTGCCCAAGAGCAACCGGGCACCTCTTCTCAAGAGCTGTGCTCCGCTCCCAGCCCAGTTCACAAGTTCCAGATGGCATCACTGTCAGGGAGAGGGCTGGAGTGGGATGTGGCTGCCAAGCCCCTCTTTCCCAGAACCCCTGAGTACCAGCCTCTTTGCACCCCTCCTGGGGACATGAAGTGCCTGGAGAGATCACACCCCAGGGATGGCTGCTCGATGCTCTGGGCTGGGACAGAAGAAGCCACAGCTCTGCTCTGGGAGACCTTGCTCTGCCAGGCTCTTGGGGATAGCCCAGGACAGGAGAAACCCTGCTTTAATTCCTCTCTTGTGCAACACACCCCAGCTGGGACACGCCATGCTCACAGCTTCAGGAAAACTAATCTACAATGTGTGTTTCTGAACTGCCACCAAATGATTCTGAAACTGATTGTAAAGCTTTGAAGGCAGCTAAATGGCACAATCTAGCAATTTCTATCCTTTATGTGCCTCTTGCTTTGTGAAAACATGAAAAAGGGAAGATGATTTGGACCATCAAGCCAGCTGAAATTGCGGACCATAAAAGCTGATGCTCTTTAAAGATTTTTTTCTCCCTGCAGCTCACGAGCCCTTTAAAGCTGTGTCACCCCTACAGGGATGCAAAGCTGCTGCTGGTCCTGGTCAGCTTATCTACACACAGCAGTGCCGAGGGGACTTGGGGAGCTTGCTTGGGAAGGTGGCAGAGCCTGCTCTGCAATGGGCATCTTGCCATGAGGTCCTACTGCCCACCCCAGGCTCCACAGCTGTAAAGTCCTATAGATAGTTTTGTGCCTGCACCAAAGCCTCTGGGCAAGGGGGCTTCCAAGCAAGAACATCCATGGTTAAGTCTGTGACCCTATGTGACTGCCTGGAGCAGTGCTGTCCCACAGCTGTGTGAACACCACCAGGCAGCAATGCTACAGGAACCCAAGGGGTTGCATCAGATGAGGTTTGAAGGCTCTGAAGTAAAACACTGTAAAACAGTGACTCATGCTGAAAGTTGGGAGCAATGGGCAGCGATGAGGATCTTCCTGGGTCCCAGAAAGGTGTGGTCCTGACTGAGCTCTGCCATCACCAAAGGAACATGAGGAAAAGTAGAGCAGGAAGATTGCTGAAAGCCGTCCTGCCTTGGAACATGTTGGAGAAGCCAACAAAAAACCCCAGAGAAAATAACCTGCAAATCCACATCCCAGCTCCCTACCAGGGCTCTCCCGTGAGCAAGTGCCCTGAAGCACTTTGCTACATCAAACACATCCAGGGAAGCAGCCCAGAAGTTAAGTGAATCAGGACTCTGGGCATGGATTTGCTTGGCAACCTAAAAGGGCTTTTCCACATACTTCAAATATATGCTTCATCACTGAAATGTGAAGGCACAAAAATGTCCCCAGATAACCCCCAGATGCACAAAACGGTTGATCAGCAGTTTCTGATCTTGCTTAGCCCACATGCCAAGCCCTGAGCTGCCCGATGGGTCAAGTTAATTTATCTCCTTGTTTGGGCTGTGGTGGGTGATGGTGGCCACTGGACAGAATGGACAGGGCTGTGTATCAAAAATCACAGTGCAAAGCTGGGTTTGGATCTCAAGGCAGCTCATCTCCAAGGAATACTATTTTTCCCTGCAGGCTATAGGGCATTTGTAGAGCCGGGAAAGCCCATGAACAAAGATTATTTTTGTACATGCAGGAAAAGCTGATCTGTTTTGCCATGGTGATCAATTATTCCAGCTGCTTCCTCCCAGCTAGTGTGGGCTAGGACACCCCTGCAAGCATTTTGGTGCTAAAGCTTTGAAATGAAGGGAGAGCATGCGAGCAAAAGTTTTAACTGAACCCAAACTTGACAGTTTCTGCTTCTCAAGAACGAGCTTATTGGGCTAAAAATAACCAGCGCTTCACAGCTTGAGTGCACAGCCCCTTCTCCTGCTGTTGGCATGGCAACACTAAAATATTCTGCAAGTACAAATGCTCACTGCTAAAATTTTACTTTTAGGAACAAACAGAATCATGAGAGGCAGAAGCTTTGCCTGACAGGTGCACCTGGGCACAGGAGCACTTCGGTCACAACTCAGGAATTCCTGCTTCAGGGGCTGAGTAAGAACCTCTGTCACCAGCTACCATAAACATCACCTACGGCAAGGGCTCCTGCTCCTTCCTCTCCACCTTGTGCCTTCCCCATGGTTTTCAGGCAGCTTTGCATTTATTACATCAGAATATCTAATCTTGACAGTATGAGCCAATCGTTTATATATGTTGTCATTGGACATGGCACAAATTAGTCTTGTTACTGCAATGAGATCCTGCCAGCCACTCCCTTACATCTCCAGAGACACCAGGACCCTGTACGGCTGCAGGATGCTGCTGATGCCATTTACCCATTGCAGCTTCTCAGCTTTTGGGACACAGCTCTCAAGAATTCAGGGACTGCCAACAGTCCCCATCCCAGAGCTTTCTTTTTTCCCTTTGCCGTGAGCAATGTGAGCAGGCAAAGGGTGGGTGTGCATGCAGACATGTGAGCAAGACAGGGGTTGATGAGCAGCACAGTGACAGGAGGCTTTGCTGCCCTTTTGCCCCACAGGGATATGCTTACAAGGCACTTGTTGCAATGGTGCCTGCAGCAATGAGCCAAATCGCTGGCCTTGCCTCTCCCTGGATGCCTTTACGCTGTGATGTGTTCCCATCCCTCTCTCCTGTCCCCCAACCAGCTCCAGAAAAGAGGAAGCGCACACCGTACCCTGGATTTCTCCTCCAGCCTGGTCATCATGACTATGGTTGCTGTTCTCTGTTCCCACACCATCCTCCAGAAGTCGCTGAGGGTTTCTGGCAGAGGCCCCTGCGTGGCGATGTAGGCATTCTGCTTCCGATACCCATCGATGTAATTGGCATTGATGTAATCACTGCCTGGGACCCCTGCAGAGACAGAGGGTGAAGTGTTACTCCAGGGGCAGCCCACCACCCTGCACCTATTGCTCTCCTGGGCCCTGCAGGCAGGGCAAGAGGCATGTTCACAAGGCTTTTGACAAGTCTCCTTTTCAGGGTGATGCCAGAATCTTTCCTGGGGAACCTGTAAAGGACAGAGATGGTGCTTGAACAAAGGAGAACCCTTTGTAACTCCCACATTAATGCAACAAGCAGGCAGCACCGAAGCAGAGAGACAGCTGCCACCCGCACACAAAAGGAAATTCAGACAGGAATATTAAGGCACTCGTTTGGCCTCAAGCAACTGATTGAAATAATTGTCTTAAATTCAACAGCTATTTGCTATGGTCCTACAGCACCTTTTAAAATGAGGCTGCTTCATTAGCTTGTCTCTGTTAGCAGAGATGTCAGGCAGGGCTGTCCTCCCATCCATCCTTCCTGCAGGGACAAGTACCTCAAAGGAGGCAGAGACCTTCCTCCCACCACCAATGAAACCCTCCTCAGTGTAAGACTCCCCTCTGCTGCCTGCTGGCAGAGGTTGCTCCAGCTCCCACTTTGCCTTCACCACTTTAAGGAAAGGACCTTCTTGTAAAGGCCTTTTAAATGCAAACACAGTTACTAAAATAAATTTGAAAAGCAGAGGCTTGGGGCTGTATTTCCAAACCCTTCTCAGCATGGGCTGCCCAGGCACATGGAAAAAAAGCAGGAATCTCCTTGTTTCCTAATGAGAGCACATCTGCATTTCATAAGAGGAAGGAAATGGAGCTGGGCATCTCCCCCTCACCCTTTTGTCCTGCAGAATTTTCTAGAGGTCCCAGCAGAAAAAAAGTGCTGGCTGCTCTGGGGGAGCAGCACTGGCTGGAGTGCAGCACCTGGCTCCCTTGGCATGGGTGGTGGGGACCTGGCAGGGTGCTTCAGGAACGGCTCCCAGGAAGACACACACTCTACTTACAGCAACTGAGTCAGGCTTGGAAACAGGGAATCCCCCATATGCTCACCCCACAGCTGCCTAATAGGGTTTGCCCATGATCAGACATGCCAGGTCTTCATATAGCTGCTGCTGAACAAGCCTTGCTTCCCTCCTCCTCCCGCAGTGTGTTAGCATGAGAAAAGATTCTGCCATCCCAAGAAAAGGACACTAGTGACTGCAGGGCCACCCGTACACAAAGCCAGGCCCCATTCTCTTCCCCAAGCAGGGATGTATTGAATTAGCTGCAGCTTTCTCATCCCCCATCAGAGGGCTCAGTTCTGGTGTGCAGCGCTGGGTGCTGATTTATAAAACAGTGGGAATGGGTGAGAGCCTGTGCTTTGGTACCCGGGCTCCAGCTCCTCTGTGTGCAAGGGGACTGAAAAGCAGGCACTTAAGGCACGTAATGGCCCAGGCTACAGAGATGTAGGGCTGGTTCTTGGACTCATGGGGGTCAGTGCTAAGAACAACAGGGCCTGATGCATCTCTCATAGAGCACAGGGATGTGTAGAGCCTGATGTCCCATGGCAAGGGCCTCATCCTGTCAGCTCTGGGCTTTTACATTGGAGCAGACACTGACAAGTCCCAGAGGAAGACACCAGCTCTGCAGTAGTGTTTGGACAGAGGGTAGTAGGGCTAACAGTGCCTTGTCCCACCATGTGCCATGGAAGGTAGCCAAAGTCATGCAGTGGGGCCAGCAGTGAGAAGGGTGGCTGCTCGGACAGACATGTCTGCTGGCACCAGCAGTGGCAAGACAGAGTCACACAGGGCATTCTGCTCTGAGGACAGTGGGAAAGCCTGTGCAGGTCGGCAGAAGCCCCTCCTCTTGCCAGCAAGAACAGGCATTTGCTCACGCTGATGCTGGATATGTTTCTTGCTACTTGTCCCTGCTTGACTGAGAACAGGAAAATATGGTTCCCTGCTAGTCAGCCATCTGCTGGGCTGCCCACTTTGCAGTCACTCTTACCATCGATGGAGGTCAGGATGACACGTGAGTGGTCATAGGCAATCACATTTGCATAGCGGTTTTTTGGTTTATTCACTTCTAGGTTGGAATTCTCCCAGGTGAACTGCTGCCCTGGATCAATGGACTGTGGAAAGAGAGAGAGGGAGGGAGTCAGGAGTGGTTACAACACAGTGGGATGCTGCAGCACACATGTTTCTGTCAGGAAATTTGCATCTCCCTGCACACCTCTTCCCAGGCCAGATGCAGCTTCCAGGGGTGTCCCCAGCAGCAGCGTCAAGCCAAACCACAGTGAAAACCAGTCCCCAGTGGGACCTGCCTCCTGTGACCTGCAGGCAGAGCAGTCGGTCACCAGGACAGCCTGCTGAATATGAGCCTTCACCTC
>NW_009970724.1:2258939-2266193 GCF_000747805.2 Chaetura pelagica
CTGCTGCACTCTCATCCTTTCCTCTGGAGCTGCCCATCAACAGAAATTTGGTTTTGTGCCAGGACTCTACAGAGACCTGACTGCGCAGTTCTTGACCTAGCGGTTTTATTAACTGTTGAACTGCAGTCTCCTGAAATATAGCAAGCCCTGGGTATCTTGGGCCCCACGAGCTTTGTGTCCTGCAAGACAGGCTATGAAATTTTGCCAGGGAATAGTAATGAAAATTGATAGGTTACTATCCACTGCTCCAGCTACTTATGCAATGTAAACATCTCTCATTTGAGTTAATAGAGTGACAAGGAACTATAAAAACCTGGAGACAAGACATGGTTATAAATCTTGGCCAAAGGCCTGCACGCTATGCAACTGCCTGAAAGGCACACATCCTGACCCACCTGAGTCCTGGCCTCACACACCCAATGTTTCTCTCATGATCTATGTGCTGGTGCACCTTGTACATGGCTCTTCCACAGCCAGGAAGCCCCTTCCCAGAATCTTTCATATTTTCTTTGTCCACACACAAAATGAGGTGATAAAGGACCATGCACTAAGCATCCCTCTGAAATGGTTTGGCTTCTTTCTCTGAGAGATATGTGAGGCACCCAGATAAGACAGCTGCCTCATGCAGGGGCTTGCTCTACAGATGCATCTCTGGGCAAGCCCGGGACAGGCAGCTACAGCAGAAATCAGTCATCCCATGAACACCTCTTCCTGAAATTACCAACACAGTCAAAGCCTTCTTAAAATCATTCTCCAGCTGAGGGTCCTCAAGGCTTTGTTAGCCCACAGGCAAAAATATTGAGCAAGCAGGCCAGGGGAAGCACCAGGCATCCATGCTCACTGCTTGGCAGAGAGACACGTCAGAGGGTTTCTCAGGCAGTAAAACACCAGTGAATCTGTCAGCTCTGGATCAGCTGTGAGCACATGGATGAGCTGGGAAGCACAGGACCTGGACTGGGCTGATCTGGATGTGCCTCGCAGTCCCTTTGCTCAGCTCTATTAACCACCATCTGTGTATATGGTGACACCCACAGCCATCCCCTACTCTCCAGTGCTGTTGAGCAGGCGCTTCCCATGCAGCTGGTGGATGCAGGCACAGTAGGTACAGAGCACAGGCACTGCCTGCATCATTGCACGAGCCTTGGGGGCACATGCAGGCCAGTGCTGTGACAGGTGACACTTGCCTGTCCCCACGTGCAGCCCATGCTGCCAGCCTTGCCACAGCAGCAGGCTGTCTGCAGGCAGAGAGAGCCAGTGCTGACGAAAACACACAGGAGGATGTGACATCACGGCGATGCTAATAGGTAGTTTTGAAGATGTAGGATGTAAATAGACATTTCCTACAGAAAACCCGTAATTTTCTGTTATCAGCGTAATAAGCAGGCAGCAGCAGTGCTCAGAGGCACTGCAGCAGGGATGGTGGGAGTGGAGACTGCAAGCATTGCTTCTGGCTGGAATCCCACTGGCCTGGATGCCATGGGCCCTGCACACTCCTCTGCCCAGGCACAGAGATGTCCCAGCACAGCTCACGGCTTTCTGGGATACTTCATTCAGGCACCTGTATTTTTGTTCTCAGGATATGCTGCTCACTGAATCAGCTCTCCTTCCTCAGCTGTGTGGCAGGGCTGAGGGCTGCCCATCTAATGGTGGGGCTGAATTGGAGAAGAGTAATAGAAATTACCAAAGACATGAAAAAGTAAGAGAGCTGGGTAGCTGGTGATGGAGCTGAGACCAGCCCTGAAGGTATGAGTGAGCATCTTCTTGCTGCTGAGAAGTAACACAAGAAAGCACAAGCCCTGCTTGCACCTTCTGAACACTTGCTCAGTGCCAGACACAGGTGGGTGCTGGAGCAGGTCCTCCCTTGGCAGCAGAGGCAGGGGGAGCTCAGTGCAGTTGTTGGTGCTCAGTCTGCACTGCAACTTGTTGCCAAAAGGCTGCAGGGCTGCCCAAGCTGTGGGGTGTAGTGTGCTTTGCACAGCAAGTCTGTGTCCTGCCACAGCCGTGGAAAGGGTTATTTCCTGGGGGAGACAAGGCTGCCAAGAGCCCCCAGAACCAAGGAGAAGCATCAAGGTGTTGCCATTAGGGTTAATTGCTTTGATGTGCAATGAGGATGTGCAGAAATGGTATAATCATCATCAGCCTCTTAAGAGGGCAAACAGGTGAGAAAGTCAGAAGTAATACAGCACCTGAGTGCAAAGAGACTCTAATTAAATACTCCTGCAAATTAGTGACTCATTTAGAAGTAAAATGATTTAATTTAAACTCCGGTGATGAATTAATGTACACCTGTTCCCCCCTTTAAGGCAAACAAATGAGTAAATAAAAGGGAAGATGATGGGCTGCTTGAAGAGCAGTTGAAGCCTTTACATGTAGTGATGCTTGGAAAGTCTTGTACCATCTCATTACAATGCTCTGCAGCTCCTGACTACCGTAGCACTGTCTTATCTCCCCACCTTTCTCATCAACTGTCCGGGCACTGATAATCTGCTCTTGGTCCTTTCTGGAGTTCATGGGAATCATTGCTTTATCCCAAAGCTTGGTCAGAGTGACACTTTTGACTCATTTTCCTAGAAAGCAGAAGGGTTGGGAAGCTGGAACAAAATGAACCAGGAACAAACTTAAAAGCACCATGACTTTTAGTTTTGCTTTGCTTTAAAGTGACAGGGGAGATGTTGCAAGACAGCAAGTGCAAATTAAAAAAAAGCCCAATTAGTAAAACTCCTCCTTCCCAGCTTCCATAGCTCAAGGAGCAATCTCTCTGAAGCAGCTCAGGGATCCCTGCTGCTACTGCCATCAACATAAAGACAGAGCCAGACCACTGAAACGGGATTGGAAAAAGGCTCTTTCCTCGACAGACTCAAAAGCACTTTACAAATGCCTTGAAAACATCTCTGGGTGCCAGTTTGTCTCTCAGATACAGTCCAACTCTGATTTGCTGCTCCCTTTCCTCAGTGCAGCTCCAAAATCCCTCTGCATTCTGCAGCTGCCTCCACTGCTGGCAGGCATGGGCAGCCTGGGCAGGCAGACCTCTGGGGCAGTACAGCAGCTCTGCTGGCCCTGGCTGTGCAGCACAGGAGCTGGATGGCCACGGCCTGTGCTGCTCAGCAGCCCAGGCAGATGCAAAAGGGCATGAGGAGGGGAAGGCACCTGGGCTGCAAGAGCTTCCCAGCCTCCTGTGAAATTAGCCACATTAGTACAGGCATTGACCACTGTCAATCTGCTTCATGTCTCAAATGAGGACATAATGCGGTCCTGAATCAATCGCTGGCAGCACTTCAACCTTCTTACTCTTGTTCCGGGAAGGTGGGTGCTGCGGGCCTGCCAGGCAGCCTCCTGAGGAGCCCATTAAACCCGCAATACGTGGCTCCCTGGTGCTGCCTAAGCTGCCTTGCCAGGGCTGCAGGCATGGGAGATGCTCAGTGGCTTTAAGGGAAATGCAAGTGAATGTGGGGTTTGGGCAGACCAGCAGGGTTTCTCTTAATACAAAACTGGCAGGAAGGGGCTGCAGCCTCTCCACTGCACTGGGAAGCAGGAACACAGTAACATCTCATGCACAATCTAAAGATCGTCAAGGATTAACACGTCAAGCAGCAGCACAGTGCCAGGTTCTCATATTCTCCAGCCTGCTTTGCTCCCTGGGGCCATCCACTGGAGAGACATGCTAAAGGGACTGGGCATAAAGGGCAATGGTCATAAGCTGCAGTTTGGACATAAGGAAAAAAAAACACTTCCCTTGGAAAGGTGGGTACAGGATCTAGCCCAAAAATGCCAGCAGCTACGAGGGAGCAGGAACCAGCCCTGGTTGGAGTCAGTCTGTCCCATGTTTGCTAACAACAACAAAGGGGACAGCAGTGTTTGGCTTGCTGCACCCCACAGTGCAAGCTGTGGTGCATGCATGCACACTTGTTTGCACCAGTTTGGGTACCCCCATCCGAGGGCAGGATCCTGCCCCACATCCCCAGGCTGCAACATGGGAAGGTGGCCCACAGGAGGAGCTCCAACACAGCTGCAGCGCTTGCCACAGCCCGCAGATAAATAATTAAGGGCTCAGCCTCCCTTCTACTTATTTAATTCCATTAATCCCACACTGTAAATTCACTCTAGCTCTCACTGTACACTAAAAATGAAATACTCTCCTGGTGCAGCCAGGCCAGAAGCTGCTGCCAGACCCATGCACTCTGCTCCCCCGAACTCTGCTACATACCTGGGAGAGCTTGGTGGGGCTGTGCTGTGCCCCCTGCCAGAGCAGTGGACAGCAGTTAACAGTGCCTGTTGCCGGCTCAGCACCCAGCACCTGCAGCTGAACCTCTTCTGTTGCACCAGGGTTACCAGCAGGTCCAACTGGGATTGTTCCCTGCCCGCTGGGGCTGAGGGCTAACCTGCAGCTCGGGAGGCGGCCGTCGCCGCAGCCAGCACACAGCTTTCTCTGTGCTGGCTTTGTCACACATGCTGCTTGACCACATGAGCTGGGAAACAGGTGTGAACAATATTATTTTTTCTCTGACCTGCAGGAATGGAGGCCAGAAGGACCTGAGAAATCTCTGCCTCCCTCCCTGCTCCCTTCCCAGGCGTGTGGGGAAACGCTGACAGGTCTTATTTTGTGTCACCTGTATCTAGGTTACCCTGCTATTGCTTGCACAACCAAGACAAGCAACAGACAGATGACCCTGGGCAGTCAGCCTCAGTGGTTAAAAGTGCTGTTAAATATTTGCTGTCTGCCTGGGGTGCCACCACTCCTGACCCACCTATAAACAGCCCTAGACCCCATGGAGATGTTAGGCTTCCAGGCTACTCTGCAAAAATACTTAAAATGCAACTCTTCCAATGCAAAACCAAATAGTAAATGGGCCTTTGGGGTTCACCTGTGATTCCTTTGTCCCTTGCTCTCCCTGCTCAGCTGTTCTACCCCCAGTTGGCAGCACTATCATGCCATAAGGAAACAGGGTTGGGGGCCTCCATCTTTTAAAGTGCTAGGTCACCACTCAGCTTTGTGTAGGTCTGTGGCTCACACAGTCCCAGGGTGTGTGCTGAGACTGTATCATCACCTGATGACTGTAAATTTGGTGACCTGTGGGTCCCTGCCTCTCCTCATGTCAGGAAGCGCAAGTTCCTGCAGGGGCTGCAGAGTCTGCTCCCCTCTCAGCTCCAGAATTTGTTTCCACAGCCACTCTGCAGATTTCCTTACTTAGCAGTACATGCTGCACCCATCCTGCCCTCCAACCGCAGCTTACCCAAAGAGAACTGTCACCATGCCAAACTTGAACACACAGGGACAAAGATGAGAGCAGACCCATTGCTACAGCAATCCTGCACAGGCAGCTGCTGTTCTCTGCAAACTTAGTCCAGGATTTTTCTCTCTGGAATCTCAAATAGGAAATTACTGATTCCCAGGTTCCAACACGGGGCAACTACTTCTGCTTGGGGGTCTATCCTAGTATCAACATGAACCTGTCATGTTCAGTAATTTCTAGCTGATGAGGACTCAAATGCAGCAGAATCCAGGGGAAAAAGATTACATGCAACAATCAGCTACTTAATTGCTGCTTCAACATGTGAAGTACAACTGATTGGTGCTCTCAACCAGCCATGATATTCTAAAGAAAGAGAAATGAGAAGAGAGAGGCTCATGAAAACAGCTAAGAGAATTTACGTAATGACAATTTTTCCCAAAACAGTTCCCACAGCTCAGTATTAGGCTTCAGGCTCCAACTGGCACAGGCCTAGTATGAGGGTGGGAGCACAGACACTGGATCCTGCTGAATCCCCACTGTGCAGCAGAGGCACAGCTTGTCCATAGCACAGTGGACAGCCCTGCTTAAACGTTTCAGCTGGACTTGTAACAAAAAGTCCAAGCCAGAGAGCCAGGACTGCATACCTTGATCCCACTGGCAAGACATACATGAACACACAGGTAACTGCAAGAAAAAAGCAGGATTTTTCTAAACATCTCCCAGGTTATGATGTGATGCTGCAGCTGGTGAAAACTCTCTCTGGTCTAGACAGCAATAAGCAGAGGGATGGAAAAGCCCTCCCCTTGGCATCCTGAAGTGAAAAGGAGCTCTGTGCCTCCCTCAGTTACATGCAGCACAGCCTTTCAACTACCTGGAATTCGACCCTCCACCTTCTCAGCACAGAGATCTACTTTCTCTTTCCTGGCATATATAATCCTATCTCATGGGCAAATGTTCTGATCTCACCGCATAAACCAGTGTAGGAATGCTGCAGGAAGAGGAGGCCACAAGCACAGGCAGATAACAATTCAAACAGAAGTGATAAGACATGCAAAGGACACTTCCCAGATTTATTCCCTCTTTATATACTAGGGGGCGGTTTATTTACAAGTTCCCTGCAGCCTAAGAGGGTCCTGCATGTAAGCACAGGAAAACATACATCCTGCCACTGCTGATCTCACAGCTGCAGGCAAACTTTTGCCAACTGTACAAGTTCTCAACCTGCTCATTCAGCCTGGAGACTGGTGAGAAAGGCACGGCAGCCCTAGTGCAGATCAGCCCTTTCCTCTCCATTTCTGTACCCCCTCAGCAAGTTTTCCTCAGAGGACGACAGGAATGGAGGGTGTTGGGTTGGACAGGTGCAGTGAGGGATAGGAGGGGTTCACCAAATGCCCAGTGCCTGCCTGTGTGAGTGTGAGCAAAGGCAGCATCGGTGGTGGGTGTGGACGATACCTATCCAGGGGCTCCACCAGAGGTATGGAGGAGGCTGGGACTGAATTCAGCCTTGCTGGGGGGTTTGCAGCTCAGGACTGCCAGGCACAGGCAGAGAGCTCCATGCAGGGAGGGCAGATGGGACTGCTCCGGGGCAGTGGGACATTAGTAGAGTTTCTGGTGGCAGTGATGCTAAACGGCACAGTCCAGCAGCGTGCCAGGGGAGAGAAGGTTGGGAAAACAGGAATAAAAACCCAGATGCATGTTTTTCAGCAGTGGAGGACAGCACAGAAAGCAAAGGTTTGAACGCAGATGGAAGTGAAGGGGCATGGGATGCTGTGGACTGAAATACCTCAGCCAACCTGCATGGAGGGCAGCCCTCACAGAGCAAAACAGAGTAAACAGCAACAGCCCAGGCGGGTAGACATGAGTTCCCCTTCACTCCTAAGACCGTAATCATGGTGGGAGCATGGCGGGCTGCTGCGTGTGCAGTTGCAAGGCCGTTTGCCTGTACAAGCCATGCTCCAACTGGCTCAAGGCGAGTTCCCACCACTCTGGGGCTGGCAGGGAGCACTGGCAGGGGGCCCCGCGC
>NW_009970724.1:2266302-2298241 GCF_000747805.2 Chaetura pelagica
GGCTCAAGGCGAGTTCCCACCACTCTGGGGCTGGCAGGGAGCACTGGCAGGCTCCCAGGCCTGGCTTGGGGCCCATGCAGGCGATGCTGGTGCGGAGGAGGCAAGGCTCAGCTTCCAAGCTCTCTCTGCTGGGGGTCCTGGCCAGCACTACTCTGCCCCCACCGCCCAGTGTGCTCTCACGCTCACCTCGTATTCCTGGGAGAACTTCAGCCCATCGTTGGCTTTTAGCCTGTCAATGTTGTCGGCGAGGTCTGTCACAGGGATGGGGGGGTGGTCACGCATGCCTGTGAGCAAGACAAGGAGGGAGGAGGGAGAGGAAAATGGTTATGCTCTGCGTAGCTGAGGAAGATTCAAAACCAGAATGTGCACAGCAAACTCGAAAGGTGGGCGCAAGGTGGACACGTGTGACTATGTGAAGCGCTGGGAGAGATGGATGGGAAGTTGGCGAGATCACATGGCATGCTGCACGCACTCTGAGAGCACATGGTCTAGTGAAACAGAAAAGGAAGGTGACGTGCAGAATGTGCATGACTGGGTGAGCATGCTCAGACAGTACAGCCACCAGGCATACAGAGCAGGCCACGCAGGGGGCAGGGGCTCGGGCAAGCCCCTGGCAGGAATGGGCCAAGGAGATGCTGTCAATGTGCTTCCCAGGCTCCTGCATGGGTTGAAGTTGAACACACTGATTCTCTGGTACTCTCACCACAAGGGCTGAGGCTGATTCTCTCTGTTTACCCCTAAGAATGGCATTAGCCAAAAAGAAACTTGCCCAGTCCTGCGCCAAGGGAAACCTCTGTGGTGTGCACAGCTTTTTGGGTAGGCAGATGCTGCCCCAGCCCCTGGTGAGGTGCAGAAAGATGGGAAGGGCCCCAAGGAGGAACAGCTGTCCTCCTGGTCAGAAATTGCACAACTTTCTGAGAGCTGAGGAGCAGCTCTGCCTGCAGCTGTGTAACTCAGTAATTTTCAGTTGTGCTCTGGAGGCAGAGCCAGCTCAAGGGCCCAAAATCCAACTCCACTGGGCTGGCTCTTGCAAGGCACCATATGCAGTCAAGTACCCTACAGCAGCTTCTGTGAGGCTTCTGTGAGGCTTCTGTGAGCTGGGATGCAGCTCAAGCCATGGCAGAAGTCTTGCACTGTCTAAAGGGGTGCACAGTATGGCTCATCTTGGGCACTGCCCAAGTTCTGCTCAAGGTAGAGAAGGGGATCCCACAGGTTCCGCACAGGGAACAGTTACCATGGGGGTGCACATGTGGCCCCCCTACTGGGGCCTTGGTATTCAGGGCTCAGCCATCACAACCTCTTTCTCTGAAGCTGAGATGGTGAATTGGCAGAATCGTAGCTGTGAAACATCTCATCCAAAGCCTGGCTCATCCAAATCCCAAGGCTCATGACTCTATCGGCTGCTCTGTGGGTTTCCCAGAAATGCCACGTGGGTAATAATGGTTATTAATAGGCTGAAGCTGTTGATTCACACCCAGGGAGACTGGCTGGAGCACACCCAGGAGCTTCTCAATCACTTCGGAGCCTGAATGCTGCCGCAGATGGCAGTGATGGGCTGCTGGGGCGATGGAGCAGTCCCCAGACTGGGTACATGCATTTTACACAGTGGTGACAAGTCGCTAGGTGATAACATGAAAGTGTTACACTGCAGCCACTGCACAGCAGAGCTCTTCACGCCTCTGCCAAAAGCATCTGACACCGCTGCATATAGGCAAGACCCGGTCCAACACACACTTGTCCTTCCATCACTTGACAGTGCAGAGCTATCCACAGATGGCCTGAGAACACATGGACAGGGAAGAAAAGATCTCTCTTCTGCCTTGTGCTGAGTTCCTCCTGCAAATGGTCCTCTGTTTGCCGCTTCACCCATCAGGATCCCCAAGGTGGTTAAGAAGTCCCACAAAGACAATGCTTTGATTTCTGCACAACTTGCTCACTGGTGCCAGAGCTCCAGAGGCTGTAGCTCAGGAGCAGCCTTTGCAGTGCAGAGCTGCTACTGATGAGCAACTGAATGAGGAGAACTGTGTGGGACTGAGGCAGAAGTGTGGGGCTGGAAGAAGAGGCTAGAACATAGCCACACTATGTGCTTATCCCAATGTTGTTATGTAAGAGGTATGGCAGAGCCATGGACCACAGCAGAGCTGCAGACACTCATTTCTGCTGAGGAATGTAAGGGAATCTCTCCAAACTTCAGTTTTACCGGCCAAAGCAGCGTCGCAGCAATAAAGAAGCTGCAAGGGCAGATGGGGAGAAAGAAGTGGTTGGTATCTCATTATGGTTAACCTAGAGCAACTGCCACTGACAGTGCAGGGCAAGACAGAGGAGATTTGTACACACTAACATGCTCTTCCAACAACTCTGGCTGGAGGACAGTGAGCGCTTCACTAGGCTAGAAGGGCTCAGAGGTCACACAATGTCTGCAGGGCCACAGGCTGCAAAGCCCTTGGCTCTGCTCCTGGGGAAAGCATCTATCCCATGTACTTCTCCCCTGCCTGTGTGCACACACAGATGCCTTATACTTTAAGCATCAGGGAGGACATGCTTTTATGGTTGTTTAAGAATAAATCTGAAGTTCACAAGACAAGAGGTAGAGGGGCCATAGTCCTGTTAGTACTCCTCCAACCCGCTAGAGCAGTAGGTCCCTCAGTTCTGCACCTGAGACTGCTACCAACATCGCCAAGCAGACCAGCTGCATGGCAGTTCAGACATCAGCATCTCTTGGCATCCATTCTGCCAAACTCTATGGCACAGGCGACCCAGCCTAGAGAAGCCAGTTTGCCTGAGATAGGAGGTGAGTGTGTTCAACCACTGGGCTGCAGAGAACCCTTCAATAAATCCATTAGGAGTTCTTAGCTGGCCACCCTCTCCAAAATGGCCACAGATATCTGTCCCCATGCAGGGCCAACTGCAGGCCTGGTGCCACGGCAGAGCCTGGCATGCCACTGTGATAAGGAAGGAGGCCTGGGAGCAGGTGAAGGGCTGCTGCAGGAGCATCCCAGCATCCAGAGCTTTTCCTTTTGCATTGTGCTGTGGTGAGCTGCTGTAGTGCTGTGCAAGCAGTACCCGAGCTTGGCCCCACATGTCATGTCAGAAAGTGAAATCACTGCTGTTCTACAATCTGCTGTGAGTGAGGGTGACCTTCATGACATTGAAACAAAAATTACAGAGACGAGAGAGGAAGGGAAAGAAAAAGCAAATGGTGTCAAAAGAGAAATACAGGAGTTAAAACTAACTTGAGATATTCGGGCAACTGGGGACACTGGCACCTGCAAAGAAAAGAAATGGGGCAAGAACAGAAATCCCATTAGCCTTTAGTCATCATCGCAGAGGTTCAGAAATGGAAAGACGAAGAGATGAAGATGCAAAAGAAAGCACCACCTGCCACAGCACCAGGAGCCTCCCTCCTACACAGAAATGGCTGCCTGGCCCGGGGGCTGCTCTGCAGCTGGCTGGTGCACACCAGGCTTTTGGCTTTGGCTAGCACCAAACGCTGACAAACACATGGAGCTGGAGGTACCTGCAGGGGAGGGAGCACACAGGTCTTCATCTGACACCATGAGCTACACTTCTCACTGCACACCATTATCCTCAGCCCAAGTGCTCAAGGGGAGTCAGCAAGGGCAGGTGGATGGCAGGCACAGGGGACACCTGTGCTGCTCAGTGGCCAGGACTGTACTCAGGCCCTGCAACCCCTACTCAGTGCCTCTGAGCCTGCAGCTTACTCAGCTCATCAGCAGCTCAACTCAGCTTCATTTCATGGTGTACTGGGACACTGCCTGGTCCTGTATCCTCTCAGTGACTTGGCTCAGTGGTATGTTAGTACAGGGAAGCCAGCAGTGGGGGGAAATAACCCTTGTCTGAAGTAAAAACCACAAAAATGAGAAAGCTTAATATTTAATAACAGTAGCTTAATTAATTATGCATTAAACAAGTTTTCCCTGCTCAACACACTCCAGCAGGGAGACCAGCTACTGAAGCGTGCAGGGGTGGTGACCAGCACCTCTTGTCAATGCATCCACACAGCACAGCCTCGACCTCAAGCAGCAACAGGGGCATCAACATGGGCCCATTGGGACCGTGGTTTTTGTGCCTCCTCATTAACAAGGACAATCTCATCAGGAGCTGGAGCAGTCACTTCTAGCTGCACAACACCCACATCTGCCCACAGAGCCTCACAAGTGAAGCTATGGTGGAGGAGGGGAAGAGGACACTGGCTGTCCCTTGGTGGTGGTTGGCTAGCAGCACCCCTGGGCACTGCTGCTGTCTCTAGTGAACTGGGCACTTGGTTTGCTTTTGTTTTCCATTTTGTTTTTTTAAAATCATCTCTCCAGAGAGCTCTGCAAGCTTTCTGAACAAGCCAGCATCTTTGGTTTATCCTCAGGCACAAGTGTGATTAGACTATTTCCCAGATTCTTCTCTGTGATGGCAGGTCTTGATCTTTCCTGCAGCTCTAGCAAGGGATGCCCTCATTGCAAACAGCCTGATCTCTTGTTGAAGATCGGCCTAGATGCAAGCCTGACATGTCACACTCCCCCATGCAAGTTAAACCACAAGCATACAGCAAAGATGGCTCTTGTGTCCCTGAGCAGTGGAGACATGTCACAGAGACATGTTCCCATGCACAGATGTCCTGGAGCTGTCCTGTTCAACATCTTGCTCCTCCTCAAGGCCTGACTGTATGTGACTCCCTTCACCTAACGCTGCTGCCAGTGATCTGCCTGCTGAAATGTTCTTCCTCCAGCACAGGTGCCTCCCTTGCTCCACACAGCATTTCCCTCTCATGCTGCAATACCCCGTTGACCTGTGTTGTGGCCACTTACCAGGACAGGTCTGCTGCTTATTGCCAGGCTGTCACTGTGAGATCTGCAAGCAGTCCTGTAGGGAGATGCACTAACTACAGATCTCTGACAACTGCTTTGGCATAAAAGGAGAGGTACTGGTGAAGCCCACGCCATGTCTGAGCTAGACCACTGTGAGCAGCAACAGGAAAGGCTTTTTTTTACCTTCTTGCCCAGACACAGCAAGTTTACATCAGGAAATGGTCCCTTCAAAACTCTCCTGTTAGATGAAAGCTCTTAGATGAATGAGCAGCAGGAGGAAAAGGAAAGTAGGTTACAGACCAGGAGGAGCTGCAAGTTAGAAGAGAGCTGTATGTGCCTCATTTATTGTGGAACTGTTCCCTCCGCCTCAAAAGCCCAAGCACTCCCCCACTTCATCTAGGGCTTGAACTCTCTAAGAGGCTCTGAACAAGTCAGGGTGAGCCTGTCTCTGGTAGCTACAATGACAAGTACCATGCTTTTGGTGCCATCAGAAACGTACAGATACAAAGCAGCAACATGAGACCTTTCTGCAGTGTGAAGTACAGTTGCCTCCACAGGCTGGAAAAACTAGCTACACCCTGAGGCACCACAGGCCAACGCAGGCATGACAAGATCCTCTGCAACAAACACTTGTATGCAGAAGGGAACAGCTGTTACTAAACTATCATCATCTGTGCTGAGGCCATCAAGACCAGCAGTGTCCTTCACTGGGCCATGACACTGACTGAGGAGAGATGTAGGCTGCAGGCATCTCTTCACTCTTAGCTGAGCAGAGCAGGAGAGTCAGTACATCAAAGATCCTGGGACAAAGCTTCTGGGACACCCTCAGTAGTACAAGGGTTCTCTGTGCCTCCTGATCCTCACAGGTGCAGCCCTGGTGGCCAGCACTGCACCAGTGGTGCTCAGCACTGAATCTCAGCCTGGACCAAGCCAGTGGAGCAGTCACGAGCAACAGAGGTGTGGGCTCTTGTGACCTCTTCCAACTCGGAGGCTTCTCCCAGCTGAGGACAACCACAGTGAGCTTCACACAATGCCTGACACACCACACACTAGGCTGTCCCCGACCAAGTTCCCCAGCCTTGCGTGCCTGCAGTGACAGGACCAGGGAGAAGGATTTGCAGACCAGAGAGCAGACACCTGGATATCCTTGGTCTAAGCTCTCTCTGTGCTGTTGTGACTGAGAATGTGCAGAGCTGCTGAGGACTGCATCTCCTTCTCTGGCACGGGGATCTGGCAAAGGGGAACTGGAGGAGGTGGGGTGCAAGGGGGTTAACTGCTCCTTACCTGGAGTCTGGTAGTTGAGCCGCCTCATCTCAACTGGGTCAGAGGAGTGGGCCAAGAGTGAGTCCTTCAGGCCGATGGAGTGCTCATCCTTGGAAGAGGGGGAGTGTGCCCTTTTCCTATGGACAAAGACAAATGTGAGCTCTGGCAGAGATGGATATGAACCACCCTGGAAAGGAGTCTGGATCCCTGCATCTCAGATACCCAGCTCCATCCCAGGCTCCCCGGGGCTCCGGACAAGTCACATACTCTTCCGTGCTTTCAATTTCCCACCTATGAAACAGGAAGGATCATATTTAAATGACGGCAGAGGTTTGATCAGTGGGGCACTTTGAAAAGTGATATTCTGCATAATATTTATTAGAGAAAAAGCAGATAGATGAAAGATGTGGTTTCCTCTTACTCTCTCTAGGAACTATTTCCTGTAGTGGAAGGATAGAATAAAATTTTTTTTCAAGTATTAGAAATATTTAAATATAGAATGTTGTAATATAATAGTGTAAAGGCTCTTCAGGGTATGTTTTATTGGGCCATTAATACATGTCTTGAATGGTTGAAGGCACCCAAGGCATGTATTAATGGAACAATAAAATATACTGTTGTCTCTTCATGCTGTATTTATGCCTAGAGCAATGCCACCACCTCAGGCTCTTGCTGGAATTCTCAGGCAAAGCAGGGACAGATCCAATCAAAAAGTGGTCAAGTGAATATTAAGGATAATCTAATACTGCAAGAGGGTTTCTACTGACTCTCTAAGTCCCACTTGTTGCTCTATATTACAAATACAGTGGATATACCCATGCATCAGAGAGAGGTGGTGGGCAGGAGCAGGACAGTAGTACTCTCTTCTGCATCTGTGCTGACCCTGATACTTTGCCAACGTGCTGAGCATGCAGCACTACACAGACTTTGTCTTTTGGCTACAGCCTCAAAATGAATTTTGCCTGACGGCAAACCCCTCTGCTGACTTCATGTTTTCTGGAAGAGAGGGAGCTGCATCACTGCTACTCTGCAAAAATGCCAGCACATTTACCATCCTGCAAATTGCAAGTCAGTTTCTGCTTTCAACCCCCTTGTGAGGCATTTTGAAGCACCCTGAAGGGCTGACAGGTTCTGCACAGAAGCAGCTGCATATCTGGATTGTGGTGACCCTCAGCCATGAATGATCAGAAACACTCTACACAGGCACAGGGAGCTGTGCATGCTGCATTGGCACTAGTGAGAAACAATTAGGGAAAATTCAATGCATAAATCCCAAGTGAAACTTGCATTCCCTCTGTGACCTAGACTGTGAGCAAGCTCCATCTGCAGCCCATGGCTGTATCACACACTGGAGTTGTTCAATGGGGAGGACCAGCTTGTGAGTCTTACATTACTCTGAGACATCTCAGTATCTCAGAAGTCTTCTAGCTGCTTGGACTGAGACCAAACAGCTGGAGGACTGAGAACGTTGATAGAAAGAAAAATACATGGCAAACAACTAAAGCAGTGTTTCTCCTATCAGGAGCATGGCAGGATGTGCCATGTGGTACTGTGTGCCAGTCCCTGAGCCCTTGAGAAAAGTGGCACAGCTTTTCTGGGGAATGGGCACAGCACATAATTAATGCTTGCCTTTCTCATTAGCCTAGTCAGGGCAACTGCTAAACAAACCTCCAGATCCCAAGCCATCCACTGCAACTCAGCTTCAGTTCATTCCCATTGTAGATTTGACACTGTGAATTTGCTCCACAGATACTCTTGGGACAAAATGCTTCCAAAGAGAAGCTGGACAGCAAAAAACTGCAGGATAACACAGCATCACTCTGAGCATGTGGGTGGTGCTGGAAAGGGATATGCTGTTACTCCATGGGCTGGGTCAGGTGTGAGCACAGTGGGCCAGTGCTGCTTCCTGGTGCTCCATCCACACCAGACTCTGGGACACAGCAAAACGAAGCCAAGCTGGGCACATCGTCTATGGGGCCCAGGTACAGAATTCCCCCTTGGGGCCATTTTCTCTCCTGAAGGACCAGCAAACACTTTCTTACAATTATCTGGTATTCCCTCAAAGCTTCGTCATAGGCTGCAAGAATGCACCTACATTCTTGATGGAACAGCTCCCAGTCTGAAGTGACTGAGAAAACAAAGAAACACCTATAACTGCTGGTGTTGTCATATTTTGATTTTTTAATTTAATTGCAAAAACAATCTGGGAAGCCTTTATGCTGAAACTGTCTCCCTGGGAGCTGTGAGAGGCTGACAATTGCTGGGAGGTGGATACCTTTGAGGAAACAAAGTCTTTGTAAACCCCCAGGGCTGGCATGCCCCACTCTCCCAAAAACAAAGATGCCCCTTACTAGCTTCAGGCTTGATTTTTAAAACAAAAAACAGACTTAAAATTTTAGCAGAACAAGAGATAAAGTGGATTCCTACCTTTCTTGTTTACTAGATCCAGGGAAAAGCAGAAAGAGAAGAAAGGAGATGATCACTGACATAGAAAGGCACTGACTGCACATGCACAGCAGAGCTCCATTTAATCAGACAACAAAGCCAGCTCCTTTCTCGGAGCTATGGATACATATGTAAATAGAGTCCAGGAGGAGCAGAACCTGGGAGCTGAGCTGATAGAGAATGACCTATCGTAATTGAACAGGCTACCTGAACACTTGCAAATGCAACCTGTGGCTCCTCAGGAGGACTAGCAATCATCTCACACTACAGTTACAGCTCTAGCAGGATAGCTCTGTTACACAAAAGCAGGTGGTTGTTTCAGCAGGGAACACAAAGTGTGGATGGTCCTGATCTGGCAGCCAGGAGGGAGAGGCAAGAAGAGAGCTCCTACTCTGATTTCACCCTGTCACATCCATGCCCCGTTCTCACCAGCAAGACCATGCACCTGAGTGGAAATTCACAGCAGTGGGGGCACCTGCCAGAGATCAGGCAGGCCATTTCCACAGAAAATCAGTACTACAGATGTCCTGAAGGCTGTAAATCCAAGCTGTGAGAGCAGAGAGTGGTCAGACAGGCTTTAGGGACAAAACTGCTTCCTTCTGTCCCACTTCTCACACATTTCCAGAATCCCCAGCAGCTCTGTGTCCTGGGGCTGATATTAATTACCTTCTGCATACCCAGCCCTTCTGCTCTCCTTATAAGACAGCCTTCTGCTGTGCTTTCCTGTTCCCCATGACCAACCAAGGACTGTATATCAGAGCACCCTATATCTGAAGGTTAAAAGGAGGGTCTTGAAGGTGCCACCAACTCTAACGCTCATGCCATAACTGATATGTCCTGAATTGGATCTCACCTTTTGAAGAGGAGTATAGCAATGACAATGATGATGATTAGTATCACAGCCAGGACAGGTCCCATCACCCACAGCATCTCTGGTTCATCCTGTTGCTTTGCTGAAGCCACTTCCATCACAATCTCATCCGAGTAGGGGCTGGCTGCATATCTCTTCTGAACAGCACCGGCAGGAGAGGGAGAGAAAAGCAAGTGCACATTATGCTAAAGCATCAGCTACAGCCCTGAAATGTGGAGGTTTCCCCTTGCCTCTGGCTAGCAGGGAATGGTCATGCTTCTCAAACCCAGCACCACACCAAGGGATCCTCCCTCAGCAACAGTGGTTGTCACACTGTGGAAACAGCCTCTTCCTGGTGTGAAACACTCCCAGTGCCAGCAACTTTCTGGCTAGCAGATCCAGCCCTGAGATGCCAAACTGGAGCAGTCCAGCTAAGAGCCATTTGCCAGCCCTGGATTCTCTTGCAGCCAAATCACAAGCTTTTGAATCCCAACCAACTGCACAGTGGGGCTGGCTGATGATTCCTAAATGGTTTGTAATACCTGCTGTGCTGATACCAACACATCTCTCCAGGACAGGGCTATATTACAAAACCCCCTGCTGGGCTAGGCGGATTTCTTTAAGGAACAAAATGACAGGAACATTTTCTACCTGATGTCTCAGCCCTGTTAAACAGACCTTGGAAGGGGCTCATGCTTACAGGTTCCTTTCCAGAGATTTCTGCAATCTGGCAGCCCAGTGATTTATAACCTGAAGGGAGAACTTTCTAGCCTCACCAGCAAAAGAAGATTAGCAGAGACCCAAACCCTTCCTGCAGAAAAATGACACTGCACCTGGCTTGTTCTGCTGCTGTTGCTAAGGCTTATGGAGTTGTGTTGTGCCTTCACAGCTCTACCTTGCTGGGTCAGAAGGGTTAAATGCTGCAAAAAGAAATCCTTTCCTCTTATTAGAGAGGGCCAGAGCTGTATCAGTTCAGTGCCTGTGGCTTTTGAGAAGCACCTGCTGCCTGGCATTAGGGAGCCAGAAACACTCTGCTCCTGTTACAGAAAGTTTTGGTCACTGAAGAAGTGCCTGTGGATCTATAAATCACCTGCTTTAAAGTTGAAGTTTAAACACACACTTCATGTCTGCATGCATGTGAGAAGAAAGGGAAAAATCAAGCGTGCTGGTGTCGCACAAATGCACACCTTGATCTCCTCTCATAGGTGCCCTTGATCCCAGCCAGCCTGGTTTCAAACATGCATGGACTACAGAAAATGCTCTTATCTCTGGCATCCTTCTGGCAGCATGCACAGGTGCAGCATCCTAGCTGCTCTCCTCAGATTTTATCAGTGGTTACAGATGCCACTGGCTGGAGGGCGTGTATGGAGGGTGGTTGCTGCTTTGTCCATGAAACCTTTCATCCATATGAGATGCTGATCCTGAAATAGTTGCTGGCTCATGGTTCGGCTCTGCTCCTAGAGAAAGTCTGCATGGGATCACTGCAACCCACTGGCATATTCCTTATGCCCCCTTGTCCGGTTCAAATAATAGGGCAGGGAATCAGCAACAGCTCTGTCTGAGCACAGCAGAGACAAGAAGATACCACATCAGTGGTGAGAGGATGGGGTAGAAGGTTCAGGACTCCTTTTGCATGGGCAAGTGGCTACTCTGAAGAAGGCACCAAGGCTTTGCCTGTGACTACCCAGAAAGGTCAAGCTGCAATAGGGGTGGGGGAGGTGGGGCAGAGGGACAAGGAGCACACTGATCTGTGCAGCAGGGTAACATGTGTGTCCAGCTCCAAAGCTCTGCACAAGGGGCAAAGATTCATATTTTTTCAGACACATTGGAGATGCCTCCTTCCAACAGAAGACAGCAGCAGAGGAGATCAGAAGGACTGTTATCTCAGCGGCATTTCCGAAGACAGACTGCGAGGTGCAGGTGTCCCTGCTCTCAGAGATGGTGTTTCAACCACAATCCCCTCTGCCTTTGAAGAATGGCAATGTTATGCTCACCTTCTGACACTAGAGACATAGCAAGCAATTTAAGAGAAGCTGAGAGGGGGAGATAGTGCACAGCCTTGAACAGAGTGCCTCATGCTTCAAATGAAAATGGGTGCAACACAGTGGGGGATGTAGAAAGGCGGTCTCTAGGAGCAGGGTGTAATAACTCTGCCAGCTGGTTGTTCACTGGAGGGCTGTGGCAGATCTCTACTAGAACGGAAATTATGATGATAATCTGGGGTCACCTAGTTAAGGTCATCTCTTTTTGACAGAGATTGCCAAGACAGCGCATCCTGAGGCCTCTGCCTTACCTTGCTGCTAATCTGTGACTCTTCTCTCACCACTGTGTACATCTTGCCACAAGAACACATGAGCTGGATGAGTAATGAAGAACTTGACCAGCCTTAATGAGCCATTACAAGCAAACGAGGCTGAGGAAGGAAGCCACAGCTTGGCAGCTGACCAAAGTATTCTGTGCATCTCTATTATTTCCAGTATTTACATACTGGTTGCTGCTACTGCTGCCACAACCACTCCTGCCCTCTGTTTACAGCTGGACACTGATGCACAGGTCTTGCTGTGTGCTCCCTGCTTATTGCATCAGCTGCTCCCTTTCCCCTCACATGCTCAGGCTCGGTGTGCACGCTGCCGACACAGGCATGGCTCATTTGCCTCTAGCAAGGAGAGACAAAGGAGCAAGAACCCCCACGCAGCTGGCAAGTGTGCAGCTTTCCCTGTTGACAACCTACTGTGATGGGAGGCAGGTTTGCTTCTCCAGATGTCATCTGGAAGTGAAATTCTGGCCAGAGAAGGGCCTCTGAAAACAGGTTTGCAGGAAGAGCTTCCGGTCCCACCACAGAGCCTCAGCAGCCATTGTGCAGGGTAGGATTTCAAGGGGCTGTTTTCCACTGTCACTTACTTGAGCCAAAGCAGAATGAGCACCTATCCCACCCCAACCAGCTGTGGCTGCTCTGAGCACAGCCCAGCAAGCCACAACTGAGCTTGTGCAGAATGCATGTGTAGAGACTGCCTTCCACTCTCATCCGTTATGTCAAACACAGATGCCATTTCCCTCCAAACACCCCATCTATCAAGTCAGTTCCCACAGCCGTCTCAGCTTGTTGAGACCAGCTGCAGCCTCTCTCTCCTGTCTTCAGAGAAAACTCTATCATCCCAGCTTGTGCTGATTGTTCACCCTGACTGCACTGAGCCCACCTCAGCTCTGCTAGGAAAGGCTGTGTCCCCCCAGCAGAAAGTCCTTACCGTGTCTCCATCCTCCAGCGAGGCCAGTACGAAGCAGCGATAACTCAGGTCTTGAGACAGGGGCTTGTTGTAGAAACCTTTGTAGTTCTTCTCATCCCCCAGGGTGAAGGTCTCGGGCAGCACATCCACTTGAGCAGCAATGTAGGGCTTGAGTCTGTCTGCTTGGCGTCGCTGGCGCCTGCTCTGACTCCCTTGGCTTATGGCCTCCAGCAGCTGGGGACAAACAAGGTGCATCACTTGCTTCGCCCAGTGTGACACCACCCTATGCTGTTACCTTACCAGTTGCAGGACTCAGCAGGGTGGAAGGGAAGGCAGGAGAAGATACTGGGTTTGATTTGGTCATGGTGGTACAAAGAAAGGAGAGGGACGCATTATCCATTCAGGCATTGCTAGGCCACCCATCTGTAGACCCTCACTGCGAGCACTTCTGCCCAGGAGCTCAGCTTTGGGAGAGTCCTGAGCCCTGCCTGGGATGGTGACAAGGTGGACGTTAGGGCTGAGGAAGCCTGGGTGTGCTTTTCATCCTGAGTTAATGCATCCCTATGGGCTGCGAGGGAACCAGGTCACGTTCTGTGCCCAAAATATTGGTATGGACAGCAACTCTCACTCTCTACGGTCCCTGGACATGAATTACAGCTGACACTGGTGTACAAGGAAGAAGTGACATTTGCTGTGTATTTCTCTCTGGCAGTGCCTCGATATTTCACCTGCTGCTATGTTGCAGGCAGAGCTTTGTGTAAATCACACAGAATGATAACAGATTTCATGGGATGTTCAGAGTAAAAATGGCAAATTTCATAGTCAGCCACAAATTCATGAAAAAGGATATAAACACACAAAAATTAAATTACACTGCTAAGAAAGAATCTCAGATGTTTAAAGATGTTTTTTCTAATGAATAAAAACGAGTATCAGGCTCAGAACAGAAATTCTAATTTAAAATGAAGAAAAAGGCATGAAATACATTTCACACACGGATGTATCAGTGCAGTATTGTCAGGCCAGAGAGGGAGCATCAGTGGGGCTGAGGACAGTGCACACAATGCCACAGTGCTTAGCTGAGCTCATTCCCTCTGAGAAGGAAAAGCTGGGTAAGGCACCCCCCACTTTCCTCTTGACAACCCATCCTTGCTCTCTTACAAGTACTCATGTTGGAGAAATTTAGGAAAGGAAGGGAGAAATCTCAGTTTCACAAATATCCTGCAGGGGGAAAAGGCAGAAAGATAGTCTTTGGACTGTAGAGTTTGCTTCTTACACCCACCTCTTGTACCTTGGCTGAAACAACAGCTGAGCTCCTTGGGGCAGAAAGCACAGCTGTGTGTGCAGGAAACCAAAGGGGTCTAGCAGTGACTGAGGTTGCTGGATGCTACTGTCACCTATATTATGTAACACCCACCCCAAAAGACTGCACCAAAAGAAATGCTAGGCTTGCAAAGTCCAGATCCTGACAAATGAGCAAATGAGTATTGCCTGTGCAAAATTAATTCAGCTGTTTTACATATGTGCATTGTGCTACAACCCTTGACTGCACGGTCACATTCTGTCTTCTCTGTAACCCCCCTGGCTTAGTTCAATACACAGGACAGACACTGCTTAATCAGAGAGAAGCTATTCCAGATTTTGTTTTATTCTTTGCATTATGCAGCCTGAGGCCTTGTTTATTGCTTACTATTCAAATCCAGCTCTGAAGACAAAATTAATAATTTCCTCATGGGCTTTTCTATGGTGCTGATCACGAAAATATTACAAGTGCTTCACAAACATTAATGATCTTATCTTTCAAATACCCATATGAGGTGAGATGAAAACGATTATCCTAATTTTACAGATGGAGAACAGAGACTCAGGGACATTAATTTAAACAATGTCCACTAATTTTGAATGTCAAATTGAAAAGACATCACTTTATTTTCTTTTTTAAGAAAACTTACTCTTTTTAAAATTTTTTTTTTATAGCACTGCCTGTATCCAGCAGAGCTCCTATTGACTTTTTCTGCAGCTGGGGATGTTTAAGCTTTGCAAATGAGGCTTCAGGATCTAAAACTGAGTACTCCTAAAAAACAGAACATGCAAAACAGTGGCTCCTAATGAAAATTTTGTTTTAAATCATTTGCCCAGACCTGGGTGTAACAGAGATAGAAGTCACTTCTCTCAATAGCCTTCAACCACCACAAGCTCAAAACCAAACCATCCTTTCTCATCCTAGTCTTTTATTTCTTGCAACATCTTCTAACTTCTGCAATGAAATGATGCAGGAGACCTACAGATTATGGCTCTCCATCACACAATTGTGCTTCATGTGCAGAACAGAACCACTCATACATGGTGTGAGCTAGGACCCCAAGGAAAAGACTGTGCAATCATGTAATGAAAGATTAAAGATAAGCAAGTTGGCTTCTAACACTGTAATTTCTGAATGCTTCAAGCTGGCAACTTCGTCCTTTTAATGGACCTTTCTGTCATTTCTTGGAATTTTCCCTTATTATTTTGGGGGTAGTGCTGTGTGTGGGGAAGAAAGAGCCCACAAACTCCTTGTATGGGAATCTTCTGACACCTGCACATGTACCACGCTAATGGTGTTGGAGGACTCCTGCACAGAATAAGCTGCATCTTGGGGCAAATGGGTTGGTGAATGGTGAAAGCCTTTAACAAGCAAATGTGAAGCTAGCTTTGAAAGTTTTGACAGATAATAGAGTAAACTCTTTATTCAAATTGTAGGTCCTATCACTTTGTTTCAAAATCAGTATGGTTGCTTCAGCTGAAAAAGACTGCAAAGTGTGTACAAGCCGAGACAGGAGCTGTCCTGGGTCAGAACTCCAGAGACAGTCAAGTGTGGTCTCCCACGGGGCATATTTTGGGAGGTGGCTCCTCCCTTGCTTGGCTCCAGCCTCCTTCCTACATGCTGTCACCAGCCAAGAAAGGCTAAGTGGGCATTTCACGTCCCACAGCTCCCCATCCCACAGCCTGCACCTAAGTTGCTGCACCCCTGCTGTGGCCAGGAGGCCTGGGCAAAGTGTACTGGGCCACCTGGGAGCCACTTCCATTACAGCAGCTGCTACAGACTCCTACCTGGTCCAGCTCCATCTCATCAGGTGTCCGCCACCGAGAATTCAGGCTGCTGGTGCTCTGATCTGCTGGCACAACCACAATGTAGTACCACCTGGAAAGAAAGGAAGGGAGGAAAGCATAAGCACTGGATCCTAAGTCACCTCTCTGGCAGGTCACCAAGTAACACATGCCATACATCTCTCAAGGATGATCTGCTCCTCTCTCTGCCCTCTAAGCAGCAAAAGAGCTCAGAAAGGAAGAGGCTGGTTTTCCAGCTGCACCAGAGAATACTCCCATTAGTGCTCGTTAGGTTAATGAAGATCTACAGACTCTGCTCCAGAGGGTGGTGTAGAAGCTGTGAGAAGGACATTTTATATAATCGGATTGTAGCAAGAACCCTGGGGGAACTGTGCTTCAGCACAAGGATACCACAGTAACAAATAAGACTTCCACAAACTCGCTTTTTTAATCTCCTTGAGGCTTTAGGCATTATTTATTTAAAGGATATTATACAGTGTCAGAGAAAGTCCCTCCTGATCCTCAACTGTGTTTTTGCTGGTAGCATCTGGAGTATACTCACCAGGGTGAGGGCAAACTGTCAGAGAATTGTCTTAATTTTATCGTACATAAATATTTGCTCAGAAAGAGCCAGCTGCGTGATCCCATGTTACTGGTAAATGTCTGGCTCTGTACTACAGCCTGCTCGGAAATTCACTACCAGGTTCCAAAATTCAAATGTTGGCAGGTCCACCCTGCCCTTTTCCCCATATCTAGCCTCCTACCCTGTCCCCTTCCCCTAGGCACAGCACCTACCTAACTGGCACAGTGGTCTGGACTTTGGGAAGGGTGAGTGTGAATTTTCCTTCCTGTATATACTTGTTTGTGGCAACGGGTTTGCTTTGCAAGACATCAGGAGCGGTGCGGATTGAGACGAGGTGCTGGAGTCCCCCAGCACTGCTCCCACGGTTCATCAGCACAAAGGAATAGTCCGTGTCTGGCTGGAGGTCACTTATAAGTTTCTTCATCGAATGGCCATCCACCTCCACACTCTGGCTATTGTACAGAATCTGAAACGAGAAAAGGACATGCTCATGCAGCTGACAGCTGCTGATGAAAACTCACACTCAAAATAGCAGCCTTAGAGATGACAATTTGGCTCTGGGCCCTCCCTCAGGTAGTTCAGCTACTGTGCGCTTTGTAAACAGCCATAAATCTTTAGTTAAAGAAGAACAGCCCCAAGCACGGGGTTGAACCACGCTCCCTGTGCCTCGCAGCAACGGAGCAGAGAGGGTCATCTCAGCAAAGCCTGGGTGGCCGGTGCCAGCAGTGAGGCTGGTGGTGCCACACGCATTGCTCTTCAGCACCAGTTTGGGGGAGGAATCCAGATGGCTGTGCTTTGCCCTCGTGTGGAAATAAATGGGTCTTTGTTTCTTGTCTCACCAGGCTACAACACACAATATGCTTTCGGTGTAAAATCCCGTCTGCTTCAAATTGGCCTCACTCTTGTGTCTACCAGCTGATGCCTGATCAAATGGTTGATGCAGAGCATCCCCCTCCCAGTAAGATGACTGGAGGGGGGTTACACGCCTCACCAATGATCTAACAAATCCTGCACAGGGCTCACAAATTGGTACCCAAAACAGCGGCTCTGCAGGTGTGACACCCTGTTGCCATGACAACAGATGCTGGTGCTGCGCCAGCCGCAGGCAGATCAGCACTGCTTTTCACTCCTGCACTTGCAGTTGAGGGCTTGCTGGGCAGGGCAGGACTGTCAGTGGCCGGGCAGTCCCCCATGCACAGCTTCCCCTTTGGGCCCACCAGCACCTTAGCTAATGAGATTTTACCAGCTCCCTGTTGTAGTTACGCAACATCTCCACCAGGGGACTGATGTATCAGCCACACCAAACAGCCTGTCTGCGTTGGGAATCTCAATCCCAATCCTTTTGGAACAACCCATGTACCCTGAACCCTGGGTGCTGTCTCCACAAAGCCAGGAACTCAAATGATTCCTGGAGTCAGAGACAAATGGGACGTAGAAGACCGGAGAAACCAGAGGTTGTGCCCCAGCTGTGATAACCCAGCATGTTTCCTTCCACTGGTCAACGGTCCAGCAGAGCAGGGGAGTGCTGGATTCCTGAGAGCAGTGCAGAGACACAGCATGCCAAGAACTGGCAATAGCAGAGAGGCAGCAAGTTAAGCCGTGGCAGGTATTTTGTGCCACAGGCAGAGACCACACAGTAAAATGTGCTCCTTCCAACAGCGGCCTTGAGAGAGAAGACAGCCCTGTGCAAGAAAAATGACTTTAAATAAACCAGATTTTTCACCAGCTGAGCCTGCCATTCAGACTGGCACAGTAGCGAAGGAGAGAACAAACTTTCCTTCCCAGTCACCTTTTTAGCAGGTGGCAGAAATCTGCAGAATGCTGCTGGCTCACTAGAAGGGCAGCTAATTAGCACTGCTCTAATATTTAGTGCTGGAGCTGGGAGGACGGAGGCCCTTGAAAGAGATCTAAAGGAGAATGGAGCATAAGGGCCAGGCTAGGCCTGGAATTTGCATGCTTCAAATCCTCTTCATGTCACTTTGCACAGAGGTCAGGATAGGAAAAGAGTCCCAGCTTTTTTTGCTGCTAAGGATAGACTCCCAACAGGTAACACAACAGCAGTGAGGAGCCAGCAGTGGAGAAGAGATGCTATCAGTCTTTTTTTTTCATTACATGCTTCAGGGATGAACTGCAAAAATAAGTACCACATGCTAAAATCACAAGGGTTTGCAGGGACAAAGCCCTTGCTGGATGCCCGATAAGCAGGAAAGGCTGTCAAAGGTAGGATGGCCAGAGGCAGTTGTTCTCTGTATGACTCCTCCTAAGATATTTTATCCTAGGCTTTAATTCCTTTCTCCAATGAAATATACAACAGATGGGTGTTCAAGCAAGTGAAAGAGGGAAAATGAATAAATGTTGGTTATAGTGCTGAAATACTGGATATTTAGTTGTCAGGTTTTGCCCTGCTCTGTCATAGAAGCAGGCACAACAGAGTGCTAGACTCAAGTCATCTTAGCAGCTTTGCTGTCTGCAATGGTCAGGCACTTCAGGTCAGTTTCCCTGCTTGCTCTGCACAGGAAAAGGCCAGGACACAGTCCTCAATTCAGTTCTGACACCAGATGATTATTTTTACTGCCACGTACAGAAATTTATGTTCAATGACAGTGAAATTGGCATTTGCAGTGCTTTTCTGAAGCCTTCTCCACCATTCCCCATTTTCACAGTTGCTGTGGCAGTTCTACGCTTCTTTTTATGCCATAACACATTGTCTTCTCAACTGTTTTGCACCATTAGTTAAGGTCTTTACACAAACTCTACAATAATGTTAGGGCTCAGGAACAGTCATTCCTGTGCAGTTGAAGATGCCTGAGAGCTCAAGTTCGAATGCTATTTACAGGTTGCATCATGGCCCACTGGTAACTATTTAAGTCAGCACTAAATTTGGCCCAAGGGCTCTGAACTGCCAAACATCGCTGACAAGCCCATGGATTGCTGTAAAATGGCATTTGTGCTGCTCTTACCCACAAGAGATGATTTGCAAAGTTAGGTGGGTCCAAATGTCACTGCTGCCAAAGGTCTGCTGCTTGATTTCAAGGCAGTAAAGAATGTACTGAACTAAATGATGGAAAGACTTGCAGTCTGCAACACTGGAAAAGATAATTACTCAGTGGAGAAGTAGATTGGAGGTTGCCTTTTTTGGGGCAGGAGTAATTACTATATTCTGTGGCAAACACTGTGAGAAAGCTCTGCCCAGCATTCTCATTTCTGAACCTGTCTCATAATAATTTTCAAAAGATGTTGTTCCTTCTCCCCATTTGTAAAATACCTTGTGATGCTGCCTTCTGTTCTGCTTTTAAGTTGAAGAATGTGTCTCAGAAAAGTGCAGTTTCCCCAAGGAGAAGGCTGTATCTATCTCGCACTTTCTGTGAAAGCTCCTGAACAGCTTTCAGCAAGCACACAGGAACAGAAAAGGAATACTGCCTCTGTTCCGTCACAACTGCTGGGCAACATTTTACAAGGAATTTATCTCCTGGACCAGAAGAAGCTGTGAAAATTCCCCAAAGGGAACTCAAACCTTCATTATTGATTTGGTAGCAATGAAAATTCCTAAGGTCTCAGTACATCCCCTATAAAAAACCAAACAAACCAGCACCAGTCCTGCCTGCACTTCACTATTCATTGTCAGAACAATATCTACTTTAATTAAATCTGTTAAAGTAGAATATGACACCCTTTGGGACACAGATTTAGCATGAGACTGTTTATCAAGTGTAGATAATATTAATTGTTCCCATGGAGATTTATCTGGTATGCTAGTTACAGTATTAGACTCTGCCCTCAGCATCCCAAGTGTCTGAATTAGAGGAGAGAGGTGAACCTTGTTTGTAAAAATACAAAGTCCTAAAGGTTAAGGATTTCTTTTGAGTGGCACAGTGAGTGACCTGGAGCTGACCCTCTTAGCTTCTGGCCTTGACTCATGTGTGTCTGCAAGTCTGGGAATGTTAATAGAGAGAAGGCACTATTAGAGAAACATCCCTGTAACATTCTCATTTGCATGACTACTCTTCAGTTAGCAAGTGCCTAATGCCATCTGCTCCTGTGTCAACTGAGGGTTAACCCGCAGCAGGAGCAGACCCTGAGTCACCATCTGTGTAAGCAATCACAGCTACAAGGCTGAGCCAAGGCATTATGCCCTTGGCTCCTGGTTAACTCCATCCCCTCCACCAGCATTATGTGGCAGTAATGCTCCAAAGGTCACACTGTCCCCTTCCAGCAATGCACTGTCAGAGAGAGAAGTGGGCTTTGTGTCCACAAGAATAAGGCAAGATGAAACAGCTTGGTTCTTCAGCAGAGTGCAAAGTAACAGGGCTCTGTGAAGTTCCTTGGGGCCAGATATCTGAACACAGATTCTAATGTACCCTACATCTGGGAAAGCTTTGAATACACAAAGTCTTCACAAAATCCTTATTTGCTTCCACTAAACTCTGCATGTTAACAAGTGTCTGCTATTGATCATGGTAATTCAGCTTCAGGATTTAAAGAAGGAGAGATAGTAACAAGGAAGGGGAGGTGCTCACACACTTTGATGTGGATGCACTCCAAGACCTTGCCCTCCTTCCCCTGGCCATGGATTCCCCACAGTTCATGCAGAATTTGCATTTGTTCTTTATGCACAGCACGGCAGGGTGCACGTGCAAGACGGAAGGGAAGTCACATCTCTCCCACCCCTGGCCACCTTTGCAGAGGCAGCTAATAGCTGCTGAGACTGGGTGGAAGATCATGCTTGGCAAAATGACATGCTGGTCTTGTTTCTTAAGGTAGAGAAGCTGCACCAAGACCTACAGAAACTTCCACCACACTCTAGTCTTTTACCCACATCCATAGTCTGCACTGGGGGACATATAAGAGCAGGAAGACACCAGGTCATCAGCGTTCTCTGCAGTCTGGTGGATGGCACTACATCCAGAATTGTGCTGGAGAAAAGAGAGCAGTTCCCTCTGCACCGACACACCTTGTGCTACTCACACCTTTGACACCTTCTGAAAGGGCGATGATGTTTCTCTCCTTCACTCCCTGAGATTATGCATCTGCCCTGATGCTCTGAAGTAACTCATAATGGCAATCCAGATGTTTGAGACAGGACACATTGCAGAAGGAGTCACTGCAGAAGGAGTCTGATTCCCTGGCTGGTTTTCAGACCACTTTGTCCTTGCGATCTCTTGTGACTAACTCACTTGAATAACTTCCCACACTTCAGCTTCGAGTCAGGCATGAGAACAAGCTTGTGCAACCACTGTCATGGAGCTTCAACAGCCAGCCTGACCAGCAGGACTCAGCCAAATGACATGAGCTAACAAGATACTTGAGAAAGCTGATGGAGGAGTTAAGCACTGATGAGGACTGTGTGAACCACCACTGCAACTGCTGATGGGAAAAACATCAGTAATTTGGAATGCTGGACCAGTTTCCATTTCCCTTCGAAACAGCAAGTAATTTAGGGGCACTATCAAGGAAGGAGAGGGTACTTAAAAGTTGTTATGGTCAAGACAGGTTTCTCGCTGGATAGTGAGAAGCAGGAAACATTTCTTATGATTCCTGAGACACCCCCCTTTGCAGAATCCCCTCTGTCCAGCACATGCCTTCATGGTGATGCTTCAGCCAACGTTATTCTCTCTTGGCTTTTACCATGAGCCAAGTGCTTACTGGCTATTCCACAACTGATCAAAACAGAAATAAATGAACAAAATGACACCTTCTGGCCTAAGAATGAGAGGAGGGAGGACAAGCAGCAGTGTGCTCTGCAGCATGCCATGGGTGTTCAAATGCAAGAGTGGCTACCTAACACGGGCTTGGAGATCTGCACTCCACAAGATCCCAGGCCAGTGAGCAAAGTGACCCTGCTCTGCTTGGCTCTTGTCTGATGTCCTGAAAGCATAATGTGGCAGGTCAAGATACTGCTTCCCACTGTCCTGCTCACTGCCACAGGCGGAGCTCCCTGTCCTCTGCATCCCACCCTTACCTTAAAAGGCACTGCAGATTTATAGGAGTCAGGCACTTCCCAGCTCAGCAACACAGAGGTTTTCATGACGGCATTGACACGGAAGTTCTTAGCAAACACTGAAATGGAAAACAAGATATCTGAGCACTGTCAGGAGAAATCAGGAGGGAGCCAGGCAGCGACTCGGCTCCAAGTCTCTCTTTGTCTAACATAGCAGCAGAGGTCAAAGACTTCAGCTACAGCAGAGAAGTGAGAAATGAGGAGAAAAGAGCAGCAGCCTTTTACCAAGTCTCCAGTGGAGTTCTGCTTTTTGACTATCCTTTCCAGCATCACAGAAAGGAAGCTGTAGGCTGAACTGTAGCCTTCCTCTCTCCCCCCTCCACTCACACTCTCTTTGCTCTTTGCCATGATCAAAGAACAGTGGTGCTCAGGTACTGGATCTGCAGATGATCCTACCCAGCCGTCTGCTCCAGTTCAAGCAAAAGCTTTTCATGTACAGATAAAACAGCAAAGTGTGCCTGTGGAGCAACAAAGGCAATTAAGCTACCACCAATGCCCCTCTCCCCTCAAACGGTAACTTTAAGGAAACCTTTGTTGAGCCTCCCCTTGCCAAACTAGTGTGGAGTCACACGGTACCTGATCTCATTAGTCAGGGGAAAGGGGAGTGTTGCCTCATGAACTGAAGCAAAGGTCCCTGTCCTGGAGGCAGAGCTTGCTGTTAGGGCTTGTTAGAGGGGCACTTACCTTGCTCAACAGGCATGGTCCGGGACTGGATGCTGGGGCTGAGCGGCCCAACCCCCTTATTGGTGCGGGCCCTCACTTTGATGTCGTAAGTGGTATCGGGCTTCAGATTCGCCAAAGTGATACTTGTGTCCTTGGTGATGTTAACTAGGTCCTGCTGGCTATTTATGTCCCTGTATACCACTGTGTAGTTGACGATCTTGCCATTTCTCTCTGCCAAGACTGGGGGATCCCATGCAATCTCTGTCGTGGAAGTGGTGAGACCCACCACACGCAGGTTCTGTGGGAAGCCACTTGGCACATCTTCCGCAGTAGTGATCTCCTTCTCAAACTCCTCTCCTGGGCCAGCTCTGTTCTTGGCAGACAATTTGAAGAGATACGTGGCCCCCTTGTGCAGGTTGGTCACAGTGTAGTGATGGTCTCTCTTCCCGAAGTCTATTGTGTTCATCTTTTCCTCATCAAGACGTCTGTACTGCAGCCGGTAACCTAGCAGCTCCCCTACCATCTCCTTGGGTGGGTGCCACTGGATGAGGGCTGTGTTCATGGCTGTCGTGCTAATCATCATGGTGGGCTTCCCCGGGACTGCAACATAAACACATAATGACCACCTATAGCCTAGGAGGAAGGGAAGGAAGGACCGCTTCTGTGCTGCTCAGTCCATCAGGATTGAGAAAGTGGGAAAGTTCAGAAAACAGGGTGAAGAGGACGACAGACAATTCACATGGATAGAGCCAGACTGGCCCTAATCCAGTGGTGAGGGAAGCTGGAGCCAGCCAGCTCTTGGCTGCCATCTTCCCACGTGCTGTCATCTAAACAGGCAGTAAATTCAGCCATATCCAGCCCCAAAATTCATTCCCTTTTACAGGAAAGATTTAAAGCAACTCAAAGCACCATATTTATCTTAGAGAAGATCCCGTCCTCCCAATCAGTGGTCTTCAGACACTCCAGCTAGTGCAGAGCACCAGGCCACCCTGGCCCCAGTGCACTGTGCCACAACAGACACACAGAAGCCCGAGTCCAGCACCCTGATCTGTTTGGAGGCAAACAAATTTCATCCTGAAACCTTGCAGTTTTACCATCTGCAGAGGCAGTGAGCAGAGCTGGGTAGGCTGTTTGCCATCAGAATACGTTTTGGTTTAGCTGATGAGCAGATTCGTGATGCCAGTGTCGATGTGAGAGGTGAACACAAGGATTCCACAGGATTTTTGCTTATGCTGCACAAGTCAAGGGGTGTTGCCGTCATTGGTTAGGAACTGATGGCTTTAAATTGATGGTTTAATACCTTGATCTCCTTCAGTTACAAAAAAAGGATGTGTCTTCACATCAGCTCAGATTTGTAAACAAATCAACTGATAGGGAAGATACTCAGAATCAAAGGGATGGGGGCATTGACATGGAAACGAAATGGGATTGCTGCCAAACGTAGTGAAATATCCTTGCACAGTTCTGAAATGTGTAAGCCTACAGATGAGCACGAGAAAAATGTGTTTCACAGAAATATGCCCCGATTTTGCCATCAGAGGGCGATACCAACACTCCCCTTTGAGGTCAAGCCTGTACAAAGGCAGCTCTGGGGGTGGCTTTGTAGGTATTTAAAACATACAATTACTTTTCCACTGCTAGTGGCATCCTCCTTGCACTCATAATACAATGTCTAACAGCAGCTAGTATTAAGGGACACATTATTTTCAAACCTGATTCCAAATATTAACTTTAAGTGTGCATCATAACATGGGAAGACCTGCTGTGGTTTACAGTGCAACACTGGGATGTTTAGGAAGCTTTTCCTGTTTATAGGAGAGCTGTAGCAATTTGATGAACAGAACATACATCATGGTGAGGCACAGGGGAGACAGTATTTGAGATTGTGACAGTGGAAACTACCTCTGGAGCTCCCCATATGCAGCACGGAGGAGATGGCAAGCTGTTCCTTGTTTAAAAGCACCAGGAACAAATGCGCAGTTTGCACAAGCTGCATTTCCATAATAACAAGTGGCAAATACCTTTCCTGTGGTTGGTGTGAGGAAGCAGCAGGATTATCAGCTGTAGGACAGGTCTAGTGAGTGGAAATCGAGGACAAGACAATGTCAACTAGTTGGTGCCACCGCCAAAGGCAAGCTTGACTGCATCCTGATGAAAGCACCTGATGAACTCCTGGGTGCCCCTGCTCCAGGCTGAGGCTTCTGTGTTGCACTAGGCACTGGATACAAGTCTCTACTGAGACAGCAGAACAGAACTGGCTGGGATCACCAGGACCTAGAAGTTGTGTCCGCAGCACTCCTACGGTATGATTTGTTGCATTCCAGATTTTACCATGGCTCTAGGACCAGCCAGGCTCAGCTGTGTAAGCGTGGGGAGGCAGCAGTAGCAACAGCTGGTGTGGGGAGCTGAGAAGCACGTTTGAGGACCCCTCTGTGACAGGGACCATCCCAAGCATCTCTGCAGTCAGTGCAGGAAGTAAAAAATAGCACTTGCCTATGGGAACAAGGTGAGCACAGGCTGTGACTCCAAAGCTGAGGGAGGGCCTGGACTTTCAGGCTTCCTCTTCCCAGGTCTCTGGACTATGCAGATGAGCTCAGACCCATGAGTTTCACTGCTCTCTCACAGGCCCTGGCAGTGTCTGTCCATCTGTTTGCTGCACTTTGCTCAGGTGGTCCAGTGGCAAAGCCTGTAAGCAAGGGCTGGAGATCACAAGAGTATGTACCTCTGCAGTGCCTCCAGCCCTCTCGCTTCCTTCTGTACAGGTGCCTTGGCCATACTCCCATGTACCTCTCAGGAGATTTTACCACCACCCTTAAAAGGCTGTGGCATCTGCTCCCCACGCTCACCTGCCCCTGTGGTGGTGATGACTTTCGGCTTGCTGCGGGCACCATCTCCTTTGGTGGTGTAGGCAGCGACTGTGACCGAGTAGGTGGTTTCTGGCAGCAGGCCTCCAATGACTGTCTCCTGGGAGCACATCCATGAGGCAGAGAAGAGGCAAATGAGAAGAACAAATATGTGTTACTGAAGTGAGCAAAAGGAGGGTACTGGGGTCAGTATCTCCAACAGCAACACACCGACACACTCACTGGCTCATGCTCATGCATCTCAGTCAAGCACACATCTTGCACAGAGCCAGCAAACAACTGGCTGCTACTTCAACAATCACCCGCCTAATTTCAATCTCTGCCTCCAACACCTGGCCTTCCCAGGGACCCACCAGCAACTTGTGTCACTGGTTGTGCTCTCCCATGGCTTCTGCCAAGAGGGAGATCTGCTCAAGAGACAGCCCAGAAGCCAGAGCCACCCTGCCACAGCAAGCTTGAGAGTAAGAGGACTGTGGAGCTGCAAACCAGAGCATGAGCCAGTTCAGGTGGCTGCAGAAACCTCTTGGGAGCTAATTTGGGGATTTTTAAAGTTGTCTCTTGTAACAGAGCCGCAGGGAGCACAGAGAGGCAATGCAGGGGTGGGGGGCCCCAGGCAGGGAGCACCTGCAGCGCTACAGCATGGGGTTCACCCTCCCTGCTGGGCGTGGCACTGTACGGATGGGCTGGGGTCAGTGTAAGGCGTTGGCAACATCTGAAGGGAAAACCCTGCACCGTGGGAGGTCTGGGAAGAGGGCAGACTCGGCAGGGTGCTAGCACCCTTGCATGCTCTGGCTTCCTCTGGGCAGGAGGAGGGCATGGCTCCACACATCAATTTGAGATCAAAGAAGGGAACACTGCTCCTCCCTCCAGGCCTCCAGAGGCAATATGACTTGTGCCAAGTCCAGCTGGCCAGGCCTGCAAACAAGCAAGCACAGCTTGCTCAGCAGCTTCCAGCAGCTCCCTGCAACTCAGAGCAGGTACCCTGTGGGTGTTATGAAAGGAACTGGGGCCATTAGCATTAATAACCCATGAGGTCAGGGAGCATGAGACGACTGGGCTGGAGAAGGGGCTGGGGAAGCTGTTGGGAAGGAGGCAGAGGCTTCAGGTTAGTTATTTACCCTTTCAGACAAGGAGAAGAGCTGAGGTGGAGAGAGTTAAGATTGAGTTGCTGAGGACAGGCAGTGTGGGCACTGTTAGAGGCTACTCCAGGGGTCTAATCTCTGCCTGGGGGATCCTTGCCAGCTTTGTGGGTATGAGGAGCACCTGTGGTTGCTCTCAGAGCACAGCCAGTTTCCCATCACTCACTCGCACAAACACCCACACTATTAAACCTGCTGATTTCCAGTCAGTGCTGCTGGTTCAGGTTACCTGCCCAGGCTTACTCATCAAAATCACCGTGTTACCATCGCGGAACGAGCCAGCCCAGAGAAAAATCAACAAGCACCAACAAGAACCCCACCAAAATCACCGTGTGAACCAGAGTCCGATCCCAACTCCGCCCCTGCAGCAGATTGTGTGTGCGGGTGAGTGGACACACAGTCCGATCGGTGCCAATGGACCCGCGGGGGAAGCACTCACACAAAACCTGCAGACTCTGAACATCCCAAGAGAATTCAACTCCTCCCAAATCCATGCAAAGAGAAATTCTCACGCAAAAGCATGCCACCGGAAGCAAAGCAAGCGAGCTGGAAGGAGGGGAGAGACGAGGGATGGATGAAAGAAGGTCTGATTGCATAATGTAAACACAGCACTGTCATGACAAAGCCACTCCGAGTGACAACCCTCTGCATAAAGCAGGAGAAGAAATGCACCGTGCTGGGGAAGCTCACAGTAGGGCACATAATTGAATTGCTGACTCTGAAAAGGTCATTTTTTACTTTGTTTGTTTCCAAATTTATATTTCAAAATTATGTGGGAAAAATTGGATTTAACTGTTTAAATGTGATTGTTTTCTTATTACTATCTGTGTTTCAGCCAAAGGTCACGCTTGAGAGTGTAGGTTATTTTTCATCACTACGATCAATGTGGCTTAAAGATTATATATCTAATTTTACCATGTAACTCGGTGGGCCAACTACTGCAGAAAGTAGGAGGCACCTCCTGAGTCGATCACTTGAGCCTGCCTAAAACTGCACTGCAACAAGCTGGAAATACAGATTATAGGAAATGTCAATTGCTTTTCTGCATTTAGCAGCAATCTAAATGCCAATTTTCTCTGGATTTGCTGCTTGTGGAAGGTTTCACAATGTAACTCTCCAGCCTCATTAAGGGAGCAAAAGAGACGTTTTGACAGCACTGTGTCTACAAAATTCACAAATCGATTTACCAAACCCCTCTTTTCCAACCTGGAATACACACAAGTGGTACTTACATGGTCGACGGAGTCCTCAGCTCTCCACTGATGGGGGAGAAAGGAAGGAGGAGAGAAAAATGGAGACAGAATTTTAAGGGGCAACGTGTAGGAAAGGGATGACAACGACAACAGCAGGAGTTAGCAGGACTGGGTTGGGGGAATTATAACACTTATACACAGAGGGTCACTTGGCACAGGCTGTGCCATGGGAAGAAATGGCATAGAGCAATTTTCTACATGCTGCTAGTCTGCGCAGTAGGTCTGAGATCATTCACACAAACGAGGACAGAGCTTCCTTCTCTTATGAATGGAGAGGTCACCACTTCCTAGCTTTGCAGTCCTTTCCCCTTTTGGCTCTGTTTACAGTTTCTTGCCTATTCCACAAGCAAAAGAAAGAAGGACAGTTTGTACTAGTAAGGCTCTGGGGCTGATTACTGCCCCACAAGTCACTCACAAGTTTTATGGCTTAATCTCCAGTTTCTGTCCTAGTGATCCCTCCATCCACCATCTCTTGTTAAGAACCAAAAATTTCAAAACACAAAACTCAGAGGGCACTCTGTGCAGGGAAACACCAATGCAACATTTACAGAGCTTCTCCTTCCTGCATTATTTGTGAGAAAATGCTCTGGAGACCTCAGAAAATTGAGAAGTGCCATCTCTTGTAAACAGTGCAAGACACTGAGATCTCATGCAGAATTCCACACTAAGCACTCTCCAACACTGCTGTGGGGCTTGGAGTAAGGCTCAAACTGGTGCATCTACTGAGGAAACAGCTTCTCACTCCCAATTACCCAAAACCAAACGGCAAACATTTGTTTGGCAAGAGCAGCCCTGCAGGTAAAGCTTCTACATAAACCATATTCCAGCAAAAGCTAATGTGGATTCCCAGCCATGGCAGCTCAGTTAGGGTTATTAAGAGGGAACATAAAGGTTTCTGGATGGATTTGGGGTTCTGACGCATCAAAGCTGCACTGGGACGATGAGAGTCAGCAGACCTTGGCTGCTGCCACGCATGCCTGTAGCACTGCTTTTTGTGGTTGGTGCACCAAAGGAAGGTTTGCAGAGATCACAGCGAGCTCTCTCAGCCAAGGTGATGCGTTACATCTCAGGTTACTAAATCTGCCTGGAGGAAGCACCATTCGATGGGTTCAAGCACAGAGATGAAAGTGGAAGATAGATATTATTGCCCCTGACTCACAGTGTGAGCCTTGGCAAGTCTTGCTTCTGAGCCTGAGCTGCCAGCTGTGAAATGGTGCTCAGACACCGACTTCCTCAGGACACTGGGAAGACCCAGCTAACACTGCTGAAGTGCCTGGGAACCTGAAAGTGTGGCAGATGTACTAAATGGTACTAGAGTTACAAGCTGCCTTTTGTACTCAGGCTGTTTCAGGTGGCTTTCACAGGCTGCAGCCTTTCACAGTGGCAGAGTACTCTCTCCTCAGCAGTAAAATACATGGCATTCTTTCAAACTATTTGTTGTTTTATTCTCTAAATTCAGAAAGAAGCACCTATCACAGAAATGTTCCTCTAAGATTTTATTATAGTTCACTTTTTGGATGCCATGAAATTGCAGTAGAATGACCCCCTAAACCATCTTAAAATTTGACTTCTGCAAAAAGGTCAAGTTGTCCTGTACGGCCAAGGCCCTCACTAAGTATTATGGTCAGCAAAGGCTCTCCCACACACATCTTGGTGTTGTTTCCAGTATTGCATGTTTAGCTCAACCCAAGCCACTGCTGTTTATGTCCCACCTGCACCAGCCAGCCCACACCAAGGTCAATAGCCACATGATCTGCCCTGCAAAAGTCTGGCTACAGGAAGAATAGGGGGCCTGGTAGCTCTTTCTTCCTGTACACTTCTGCTCCAACGCCATGTCCCTGGTGAGTGGGGACCACATGGATGGTAACACCCCAACCTGCCTCCATGTAGCTGCAGGAGAAGAAGGTGACACCCCACTGCAATGAACAGTGGAGCAGACTCAGGAAGCAATTGTGTATCACAGCCCCTCATCAGACCACAGCAGGAAGTTTACCACCCACTAGGATTTTAGACCAAGTATTTAATGTTCAAACTTGCTTTGCTCTTACATTTCAGTGGACTTTAATCTTGCATCAGATCAGAGTGCAAAGAAACATCTTGAGATCTGTACTGGAGGAGTAACAGTGGAAAGCCAGGCCTGCATTAAATACTCTGGTATAAATTCAGTTTCATTGTGAAACATTAGTTACGTCTTACCAGTGAATGGCTGTTTTCCCTGACCATGGCATTTGCAAAAGATAGATTCAAGCCCTCCTAAACAGCCCCAGCTATGGGAAGTGGATATTGCAGTTTTCCTGCGGATCCTTGTCATCTTTGCTTCAGTGACTGTGATACAACGGTGAAACTCCAGATGCAACCTCAGGTGCTCAGCCTGTGGGATGTGGAGGGGTCTGAGGGCTCCAGAATACCACCTTTGTCTATTACTGAAATGCTTCTTGGATGACTTCTTTCAGCTTTTTCTACTTATCAAGCAGAGTACATCTCCCCTCCTCACCAGTCTCTTACCTAGATCGGTGAGTACACCTGCACGAGGACTTGTTCCAAGCAGATTCAGATAAAGATCCTTGACTATCACCCAGTGAAAGAGGGAGTCTGTAAATTCCTCTGTGATATGCCTGGCATCAGCACTGCTAAGGGAGAACAGGAGTCTCTGCTTCTTCTTTCTCCTTTGATCTCAATCCAACTACTTGAAGTGCTTGTTGCCTTTACTTCTTCCTGCTCTTCTGGAGCAAGCTGGTGGGACGTGTGCTCAGTCTGCATGCTGGATGGAGAAATGCTGCCTGCAAAGACTGCACAATCTTTCCATGAGTCTGCAGCCCTTCTTGCAGGCATCACACCTCTCCCCTGCCATGACTCTTTCTGCAGAGCAGGAGGGAGGTGGCAGGAGTCTCCTCTGCAAAGCCTGACCTCCTTGTACTCAGCTATATCCAGCCAGTGCACAGCAGCAAAAACACTGCAAAGCTCTCTGGGCAGGCTGGACCATCAGGAGGCTGCAAGCAGTGAGGCTGATGCATGTCACATCCCTAGAGCGATGCAGGCAGCAAGCTCCCTGGCAAATATTCTGCATAGTAAAGGGAAGAGCAGTTGTTGAGGGCATTGCAACTTTAGGAGAAAGTCCCTCCTCAAGACATTCCAGTCTGTGCTGACAAGCAGACTGGAAACAGGACACAACAGATCCACATGTAGATTCACACAGGGTCTAGCTGCTGGTCTTGGAAAGAGCAAACAATGTCATGCTTGCATGGGAACCTGAATGCCTCTGTTGTGCCTGGTGCTGCTCAGCACTGAGCTCTACAGGGCTGGTATCTGTGACAGAATGGAGAGGATCAGGCCCACTGCTCCTCCTGATATGCTGCAGCTGCCCAGGGATTGGAGACCGAGGAAAGCAGATGGACCCCTGCCCCACCCTGAAGAACCTATTGTTTGAGCTCCGTGGCCTTGCTATCCCACACTCTCATAAGCCAGCCAGGACTTGTATGAGAGTGGTGGAGTGCAGCTGAGACCCTGCCCTGGTGCCCCCACTCCTTTCAAAGGTGCTCTCTCAGTGCCTGGATGTGTTGTGCCCAAGACCACGGGTACAGAAATCAATCTGTCATCACCCACCATGGCATCTGGCTGAGCCATGACGCGCAAGGTCTGTGCAGTAGGTGGTGTGGGTATCTGACCCAGCTCTGCAGCAGCACACATGCTCTCCCTGGGCACTTCTCCACAGGGCATCATCACATTTACTTGTCCATCAGTCTTTCAGCA